>NC_057715.1:28125905-28240765 GCF_004010195.1 Chiloscyllium plagiosum | reverse complement strand
ATGCTTTGGAGCGGGTTCAGAGGAGGTTTACCAGGATGCTGCCTGGACTGGAGGGCTTATCTTATGAAGAGAGGTTGACTGAGCTCGGACTTTTTTCATTGGAGAAAAGGAGGAGGAGAGGGGACCTAATTGAGGTATACAAGATAATGAGAGGCATAGATAGAGTCGATAGCCAGAGACAATTTCCCAGGGCAGAAATGACTAACACGAGGAGTCATAATTTTAAGCTGGTTGGAGGAAAGTATGGAGGGGATGTCAGAGGCGGGTTCTTTACACAGTTGTGAGAGCATGGAATGTGTTGCCAGCAGCAGTTGTGGAGGCAGGGTCATTGGGGACGTTTAAGAGACTCCTGGACATGCATATGGTCACAGAAATTTAAGGGTGCATACATGAGGATCAGTGGTCGGCACAACATCGTGGGCTGAAGGGCCTGTTCAATGTTCTATAAAGGTATTTGTAGCTAAGCCAAAGCCAGGGACTCCTAGATTTCATATAGCTTATCGTAGCTGAAAATGTGTTGCTGGAAAAGCGCAGCAGGTCAGGCAGCATCCAGGGAACAGGAGAATCAACGTTTCGGGCATAAGCCCTTCTTCAGGAAGCCCTTATCATACCCAAGCTAGCATTAGGGTTGCCAGAGTTGTCTTTTGCATTATTTTTCTGATGAATCAAAATACACTCCAGGTTCCTATTTCTCAGTGATCAGTCTGCCAGATTATCTCTCTGTCCTCCATTCCAACTGCTAATTAAGTAGATATTGTTTGCATGCCAATAGAGTTTAGGGCTGTTTTCAATTTGAGTTTTCATGTAGAATAGTTTGGATTGTGTATAACTGAACAGACCTGTGACAAAGACTAAAATTTAGCCACAGTGGATGAAGTTTGATTGCTAACTCTTTCCAAACACATTATCCTATTTGTGTCTGTGCTGGAAACATAAATAACCTCTCCTGAGTTCAGCACTCTTACCACCTCTTCTAATTTGGGTTTTCTAGTTTTTCCTATAACTGAGGCCCACCATATCTAGTTTAAAGGCCTGTCTTTGTTGTGTAATTCACTAGGACTTTATTCCCAGCGCAGTTCAGATGAAGACAGCATCTTCAGAACAGGACCCTTCTTGCCAAGAATTCAATTGAGTACTTGCCAAGGCTCAACATTATCAGTCTACTCACTACAAAAAATTGATATGTTCATTTTATATGCAAATTATAAAATATTCTCTTAAATGCTTTGCAGATACGACGAGGCAGTTTTCTTAATGTTGTATTGGTCTTTCCACAGCTCCATTCGACGAGGTGAAAGCCACTGGTGGATGAAAGGCTCCACACCCCCTCAAATTTCAGAAATAATAATTAAACTAATAAAGGACATGGCAGCAGTAAGTTGTAATCAACTGGCATTGCTACTTTATTCAAAGTTTGGGTGAAGATTTGTAGCTTGGGTACTCGTTGTTGTGGTTCTGTTCGCCGAGCTGGAAATTTTTGTTGCAAACGTTTCGTCCCCTGTCTAGGTGACATCCTCAGTGCTTGGGAGCCTCCTGTGAAGCGCTTCTGTGATGTTTCCTCCGGCATTTATAGTGGCCTGTCCCTGCCGCTTCCGGTTGTCAGTTTCAGCTGTCCGCTGTAGTGGCCGGTATATTGGGTCCAGGTCGATGTGTTTGTTGATGGAGTTTGTGGATGAGTGCCATGCTTCTAGGAATTCCCTGGCTGTTCTTTGTTTGGCTTGCCCTATAATGGTAGTGTTGTCCCAGAAACACCACAGAAGCGCTTCACAGGAGGATCCCAAGCACTGAGGACGTCACCGAGACAGGGGACGAAACGTTTGCAACATTGTTGAAGTTGCGCGGGTATCCGTTTTTGGTGAATACCTTGTATAGGTGTTCCTCTTCTTCTTTTTGCAGTCCTGGTGTACTGCAGTGTGTTGTGGTCCTTTTGAATAGTGTCCTGATGCAGCTTTGTTTGTGTGTGTTGGGGTGGTTACTTTCATAGTTTAGGACTTGGTCTGTGTGTGTGGGTTTCCTGTATACTCTTGTAGTGAATTCTCCGTCTGGTGTTCTCTGTACCATCACGTCTAGGAATGGGAGTAGGCTATCGTTTTCTTCTTCTCTCGTGAATCGGATTCCTGTGAGTGTGACGCTGGTGATCCGGTGTGTTTTTTCTATTTCTGTGTTTTTAATGATTACAAACGTGTCATCGACATATCTGATCCAGAGTTTGGGTTGAATTTGTGGTAGGACTGTTTGTTCTGACCTTTGCATAACTGCCTCTGCTATGAGTCCCGAGATTGGTGATCCCATGGGTGTTCCGTTGATTTGTTCGTATATCTGGTTGTTGAATGTGAAGTGTGTTGTGAGGCACAAGTCCAGTAGTTTAAGTATGCCGTCTTTGTTGATAGGTTCAACGTCCTGTTGTCTGTTCTGTCTATCCAGCAGGTTGGCTATTGTTTCTCTGGCTAGGGTTTTGTCAATAGAGGTGAACAGTGCCGTTACGTCGAATGAGACCATAGTTTCTTCCTTGTCTGTGTATATTTCTGCCACTTTATTTTAAAACCGCTCAATAATATCAATTATACCACAGTACTGTGTGTTAAATATGGCAAGCTTAAATGCTTTAAATGTAGGAAGATAAGTGAATTTAATTACATTTGATGTATTTTGTACTAGTTAGTATTTGTTTCCTTTTGCAGTAACTTTTAAAACTTATTTCTTTAATTCACAATGTCTCAGCATTTGAAAGATTTATTCTGATTTTATTTTGATCTGTTTTAAGACAGTTAACATTTTGCTTCAAGTTAGTTGCTTATTAGTAGCTTATTAGTACCACATTTGACAAAATTGAGCAAACAGGCTGCGAAGTATTTCCAGTGTTTGTTTTAGCTGCCGTTATTAAGGAAAACTGTAACTAAATTGCTTGCTGAAGTGAAATATTCTGAATGCTAATATGTTATGAAAAACATTCTCCTCCACTTAGAAGATAATTGAATCTAGTTTCTGAGAGTTATCTTGTGTGTGCATGTCATGATTTAACTTTGAAAAAACATTTTTCTAGGGACATCTATCAGAAGCCTGGTCACGTGTCACAAAAAATGCTATTGCTGAAACAATTATTGCCCTAACAAAAATGGAAGAAGAATACAGAGTGCCTATTCAATGTACCACAACAACAAGGGTAATTAATTAGTTCCTTTTATATGTGAAGTATATCTGAAGCAGAATTATGGAATGGTTAATGGAAAGGGATTGTATTTGGGTGTTAGATTCTAACTCTGTTTAACTTTTGTTTTCTCCACAGTTGTGGCTAGCTCTGGCTTCACTGTGTGTGCTGGATCAAGACCATGTTGATAGACTTTCCTCTGGCAGATGGATGGGAAGGGACGGCCAGCAAAAACAAATGGTAGGGAAAGGGATTGTTGATATATTAGGACCACTGTTGTTTGTGTAACGAAACTAGATTTAAAATCAGTGCTTTGGAGATGCCGGTGTTGGACTGGGGTGTACAAAGTTTAAAAATCACACAACACCAGGTTATAGTCCAACAAGTTTTTTTTAGATTAGATTAGATTAGATTAGATTAGATTACTTTACAGTGTGGAAACAGGCCCTTCGGCCCAACAAGTCCACACCGACCCGCCGAAGCGTAACCCACCCATACCCCTACATTTACCCCTTACCTAACACTACGGGCAATTTAGCATGGCCAATTCACCTGACCTGCACATCTTTGGACTGTGGGAGGAAACCGGAGCACCCGGAGGAAACCCACGCAGACACGGGGAGAACGTGCAAACTCCACACAGTCAGTCGCCTGAGGCGGGAATTGAACCCGGGTCTCTGGCGCTGCGAGGCAGCAGTGCTAACCACTGTGCCACCGTGCCGCCCATTAACTAAATGATTTTTAACTAAATTCAAAGCAAACATGTAAACTGAGCAGAACATTGAAATTGAAGGAAGCCAATTGTGGGGCCAATTGCAAAGTGAGCTGGGCAATAGAAATATTTGTACAGGTAGAGGTTGTGCATGTAGGGTTTAATCCCAGTGAGTATACATTATTGCAGACATAAAAATAGGCAAGGCATGTTTGGTGTCACTGCCTAAGGAAGAGACTTGAGAGTCTCCATAGACTGGACGGTAAATGTATTCAGTAAAGCAGCGAAGCTGTTAAGAATCTAGTTGATTATTGAACATAGCCATACTGAATTAATATAGATCAGAGGAGATTTGGTTTAGTTTTAATTATCTCTCCCTTGATCAAAGGGAAACAACTGAATTTTTGCCATTTATGTATTTTATTAGTGACTGCTTCCCAAATATTGGGTAATTTCAACAATATATTCAGTACTCCAGTTGATATAAGAAATATTTCTCTGAGAACTATGTTTAAGGGTGAAAGGGTCTTGTAGTTCAAATGTAATACATAGAAGTTTATTTCTGCAAATCAACAAGGGCACGTTTCTATCACTCAAGGACTATTAAGTAGTTTGAATATCATCACTAAATTATGAAAGATGTTTTTTAACTTGCTTGGTCGTACAGAATTTAAAGAAAACATTGCTTAGAAAAGTGATATGCAGTCCAAACATTTTACCTTGTACTCATCTGGACTGAAAAACAAAAAAAAAATTCATTAAGGAAAAAACAATTTTTACAGCATGAGTAGAGGGTGTAATTTGTTGGCCTGTAGTTGGCATGTAGGTAATGCAGCAGGAACTATTAACTACCTTAATTAACTAATTAAATTCAAATTAGGCTTACATCTCTAAGCAGGGCATTGCCATGGAGATGCAGCACCATTGGCTGTTTCCATAGCCCTTCCCTATCAAAAAAGATGCAGTACCTTGACAAAGTCATTGTGTGCGCAAAGTACAAAAGCGGTGTGAATAAATAGAGCTTCTCGTATGCGCGTTCATTCCACTTTATTTTCTAGTGTCTCATTCATGCGTGTGACTCTTTGAGTATTGATTCAGTTTACCCGTTAACCTCTATTTGTATATGGGCAATTTGCTTGAAGAAATATATTCTAGAAATAGTGATAAATTCTTCTAGTTTAAAATATTATTGTCTCATCTCTGTTAATAAAAAAAAAATTGGATACATGTTTTAGACATCTGACAAAACAAATCATTCTTCCCTAGTTTGGCCTTAGCTGGGTTTCTATAACTCAAAATTTATTTTTTATGGAAAATAATTTTTGAATTCAAGATTTTACAAGACCTTCCTCAATCTTTCTCTGTCAGTACAATCTTAATATTGCAGAATTTTGTCTCCCGAGCCTTTTCCAACTGTGACTCCCATTTCAAAGCTTCAGTCTGACCAGGATAGGGTTTGTTTGTTGGTGGGGTATAGGAGGGTAGCACTGAGATGGTGGGAGGAAGTGTAGAGGTGAGAGTGAGAAGGCAAAATGTTTAATCTTTGGGATTTTTTTTTTAAAAAAACTATTCACTGGCTTTTTGGATCGTAAATCAGGTCTCAATGATCAATCTGTTAGGCCACACTGAAAATTTGCTAAGAATTAAACAAGCCTCACAGCTCAGAGCTCCATGGCTACCTCCAAGATCATGACCACAGAATTTGACTGAGTTGCAACCTGTGTGTTGGGAAAACTCTGTGTTGTAGAAGCTGCAGTACCTTCTGCAAAGATCAGATCATAAATCCTGTTTGTGCAGAGAGACATTCCATTCTTTGGATTAACAAAAGAGTTCTGTTATTTTTCTTAATTGATGCTAAGTTAATAATTGTTTTTTTTCTTTAGCCCATGTGTGACAACCATGATGATGGTGAAACTCCAGCAATTATCCACTGCAATGTGTGTGGGAATCTTTGCACAGACTGTGACCGTTTTCTCCACCTCCACAGAAGGACAAGAACACATCAAAGACAGGCAAGAATTTAATTAAAAGTCTTTTTTGAATAATTTTGATGCTGTATTTTGCTCTCATAGGAAATTTAATGACATGGACTCTGCTATTGATCTCTAAACTGCTTCAAACAAAACTGCATAGTTGGACAAAGAATGGTGGAGAGTTGAGTGGGGAAAAGTAGGAAGAGATAATTAATTCCTAACAAGCTTTAAATGCAAAGGTTGAAATATTTCCAGGAATGCCTACTTCTGTAAATGGTGTATTGTTATATAGTTGCCCTCTGTGTTGTGATTTTTAAAAAAAATACCATTGCAGAAATACTATTTGATCAATATTTGTAGGATCTTTTGAACTAATTACTGATCCTTTGAATCAAAGTGGAGGGACAGTGGTGGACTTTATTTTGTTGATTTTATTTATGTGTTAAGATCAGGTAAGGAGTGCTGAAATGATTTTCCTATCCTTCCACTCTTCTTTTGACCACACAGAGTTTTACTTTGGAAAATTTTTTAAGAATTATCTGTTCACTGGCTTTTTGGAGCATAAATCTGGTTTCAAAGATCAATCCGTCAGGCCATACTTCAAATTTGCTAAGATTTAAACAAACCTCACAGCTCAGAGTTCCACGGCCATCTCTGAGATCATGACCGCAGAATTTCTCTGACTTGCAACCTGTGTTTTGGGGAAACTCTGTTGTAGTAGCTACAGTACCTTCTGCAAATATTAGATCATAAATCCTGTTTGTGCAGACAGACATTCTATTCTGTTGTATCTTTGAATTAGCAAAAGAGTTCTGTTATTTTTCTTAATTGATGCTAAGTTAAAAGTTGTTTAAAAATTAGAGGGTGTGTTTTGCTGATTCTAACTGTCCAACTATTTAAATTTAAAGGCTATGAAGAATTCACTAGGCCAAGTTTCCATAGTTTAAACAAAAAACAGGATACGTTTATTGAAACTATATTTCCTGAACTCAGAATGACAAGATAATAAGGCATCATTTAGACAGTCTCTCACATTTATTGGGGCCCCTCACACACCACTACAATTAGTGGAGTAAGAGGTTATAAATACACAAAATTCTACAGCCTGTGAAAGTTAAACCAAAGGGGACTATATGGTTACCTATTTGTTGACTAGTCTCAACACAGTGAGTTTACTATTGCAGGTATTTAATTCAGCAGTTCTCCTGGATGCAGCTGTGCAATGCAAATTTCCACATTTTAAAAGATCTCTATTTGTAATGATTTTGTTTTTTGCAAATTTTTTAAACTTTACAAACATAGGAAATTATTGAAAAATACAATCAATAACAAATATCAGTATAATAAAAAGAAAAAAACCACAAATTACAATACAACTACTGTCACTCGGGGGTGATTATATGAGCTTCCAAATTAGGAGCAGAAATACAATACTCTTGCTATCACGTCTGCTCTGCTTGTCTGATCACTTCACATTCCCACCTACCCATGCATTTGCAGAATCCAGCACATTACTTCCAAAGAGATATTGAAAGAGGGAAACAATGCACGCAGCCTCTCAACCCGTCTTCCGACATGATTTTTTTGTCTCGCTCTCCCTTTTTCTGTAGCACTTTCTGCTTTTATTCTTTGAAGTACTTTTGGAGAAATTATGTATTAATTCTGGAGAAATTATGTATTAATTCAAATCTACAGCAGTTGTTGATTGGATTATTTGTTTTCATCCCACCTGGTGAAATGTGAAATTGTGTAACTTGTTGTAACCAGTCTGACTGGCGCACTTTTTTCTTAAAGAAAAATGCAGTTGTCTGTAGAGGATCTGTTTCTTTTAACAAGGGCAGCCAAAGGAAAATTAGAAATTGTTTCTTTAGGAAAATGACACATTCTTGTAACACATGCATGAACAGAATTATATTAGTTTAATGTGAGCAGAAATGTAAGTAAAGTTATTTACACTTGGCTACACTGTTTATACAGTTCTGCAATTTTAAACTTCAATAACTTACATTAAAAGCAAACTGTAAATGATATTTGAATGGCATAATTCATAAATTTCTTTATTAGTGTTATGAATTTCAGTTCTGTTCTGCATACAAGTTACCTTTTTTTTCCTGTCACTGTACTTGTTGTATGGAAGAGAATTAAAAATCACTTATTTTAAAGACTAACCCCTGGAAGGTGCAAGTAAAAGTCACATTAATTTCAGATTTTTTGTTTCTATAATCCAAGAATCCCTACAGTGTGGAAACAGGCCATTTGGCCCTTTTGAGCCCACCTGGACCTTCCAAAAAGTATCCCACCCAGACCCTTTCCTCTCTCTCTTTTCCCCCCCCCCCCCCCACAAACCCCCTTGTCCTATTCTCCCCACCACCCCCTTGCCCTATCCCTGTAACCTTGCATTTCCAATGGGGTAATTCACCTAGCCTGCACATCACTGGTTGCTGTGGGCAATTTTGCATGGCCAGTCCACCTAACCTGCACATCTTTGGACTGTGAGATAGGAAAACCTTTCCAAATATGGCAAAGTATTCCACTAATATTATCCCTAAAATAATCTGGTATGCAATCTTTTGAAAATTATAGGTGTTTAAGGAAGAGGAGGAAGCAATCAAAGTTGATCTTCATGAAGGCTGTGGAAGAACCAAGCTCTTCTGGCTTATGGCACTTGCAGATTCAAAAACCATGAAAGCAATGGTAGAGTTCAGGGAACATACGGGTGAGAATTAAAGACCCAACATTTAAGCTTATTATACCAGTATTGTATTTGCACCCCCATTAGTTTCTGCATTTTTATTTTGATTAAGTTTTCATATTCATAATTTTAATACTTTGCAAAGGTATTATCCTGTGTACCATTCTGTTGCACTGTTCCCATACATTAGCATTAAGTACAGGCATGCACCAGGTTTCAGTCAGCAGGTGATTGTGCTTTGTACAGGTGATTGTACATGTGCCAGCCTTGCAGTGCATCATAACCGCAAGTGTGTTTGGAAAAGATGACATTAAAGCATGCTGCTGCCTGCTGATCCAGATTGCAAAATGGTGAATAATTATGCAAGGAGCTTTGTAAAGTTTGGTTGCAGGCAGTAAGACACTGTTAGTATTTCTTCTTTCATGTTCCACATAAAGCATGTTATACTGTGATTGTGAAACTGCCAAGGAATTTTCAAAATGATGGGCTTCAGATACCTTCATGACATCATGTTAGTCCAGCTTTCACTAGGAAGTGGAAATGCCACCTGAAATAATTGTTAAAGTGAGGTATATTTACCACTGTTCACAGATAAAGGCATCAGTGGATAAAAACGTGTCTTGTGTGAAGACTGGCCTGCCTAACATCCTCTTAGCTCGCATACACATCTTCTTTAGCTTGACTCTAAAATTGATGATAACCGTTTAGGTTGCCACCCCAGTCGACTTATCCCTACAAATGGAAACCTTGACTGCGATAGAGGTAGTGAGTCAAAGTCCAAAGTAATTTAAATATTTATGTGTAGGAATGCCAATGTAAGTCTGATGCCAGTTGTTGGCTGAAATTTTCATGCTGTCAGCCTCCTACAAATGGAGCTGTAATTTGCCCTCTGAAGGGCCATTTGTCACTTTGCATCTTGTCTAATACAGTCCATTAACAGATAATGATTTCCAGGAAAACGCTAGTTTCAAGACTCATTAATGTTGGCAATGCCATCTTTGGGCATTATGATTCAAGATCCTCGAGGGAGTAGTGACCATACTTTGATAGAATTCAAAATTCAGTTTGAGGGTAAGAAAGTGAAGTCCCACAGTAGTGTCCTGGAATTAAACAAAGGAAATTAAACATTGGCATGAGGATAGATTTGGCATGAAGGCTAAAAGGCAAGACAATGGATGAGCAGTGGCAGATGTTCAAGGACGTTATCATTTCCTCACAACTAAAATATATCCTAGTGGAAAAGAAAGATGATATGGAGGGTAAAAGAAAACACCCTTGGCTAAACAAGGAGGTCAAGAGCAATAGGAAGTGAAAAACTAAGGCGAGTGGCAGGCTGGAAGATTGGGAAGCTTGCAGACATTACAAAGGGAGTGAAAGCTAGCTCAAAATATCAAAAAGAATAGCAAAAGCTTTTAAAGGTACATAAAAGGGAAGCGTCACGAGGTGAATGTTGGTCCCTTGGAAGATGAAACCAGAGAGTTAATAGTGGGGAACACTGAAATGGCAGTGAAGCTAAATCGATAGTTTGCCTCAGTTTTCACAGTGGATAATAATAGTACCATTCCTATTGGAACGGGCAAGTCCGAGGTAATAGAAAAGGTAAAATTTAGAACAATCAACATTGACAGGGGAAAGGTACTTAGCAAACTATGAGGATTGAGGACAGATAAGTCCCCCAGCCCAATGGCCTACATCCTAGGATGTTAAAGGAAGTGGCAGCGGCGATGGTGGATCCATTGGTTACAATATTCCAAAATTCCCTGGACATGGAAAGGTTCCAGTGGATTGGAAAAATGCTAATGTAATGCCCTTATTCAAAAAGGGAGGGAGGCAAAATGTGGGAAATTACATACCAGTTAGTTTGACATCTATTGTTGGGAAAGTGTTAGAATCAATTATCAAGGAAGCAGTATCAGGATATTTGGAAAGTCAAAGCACTATCCATCAGAGTCAGCATAGTTTTATGAAGGGCAAATCATGTTTGACTAATTTGCTAGAGTTCTTCAAATATGTAACAAGTAAAATGGATAATGGGGATGCTGTAGACGTAATATATCTGGACTTCCACAAGGCATTTGATAAGGCGCTACACAAAAGGTTAACTCGCAAGGATCATATGGGGTAACTTACTAGCTTGGATAGATGGCTGGCTGATGGACAGAAAACAGAGTCAGGATAAGGGGGCGGCATGGTGGCTCAGTGGTTAGCATTACAGCCTCACAGCACCAGGGTCACAGGTTCGATGCCAGCCTCTGGTGACTATCTGTGTGGAGTTTGCACATTCTCCCCGTGTCTGCGTGGGTTTCCTCCCGGTACTCCTGTTTCTTCCCACAGTCCAAAGATGTGCAGGTCAGGTGAATTGGCCATGCTAAATTGCCCATAGTGCGAGTTGCATCAGTCAGAGGGAAATGGGTCTGGGTGGGTTACTCTTCAGAAGGTCAGTGTGGACTGGTTGGGCCAAAGGGCCTGTTTCAACACTATAGGGAATCTAATCTAACCTAAGTGTTTTTATTTTCTGGATGGCAAGAGTTAACTATTTGGGGTGCCACAGACTTCGGTCCTTGGACCCCAGCTATTTACCATCTACATTAAGGACTTGAGTACAGGGATAGAAGGCTGTCTAGCCAAATTTGCAGATGACACAAAAATAGGTAGGATGGTAAATTGCAATGAGGAAATGAGAACCTGATAAACGGATATAGATAGTTTAGGAGAGTGAGCCAAAATGTGGCAGATTGAGTTTAACGTGGATAAGTGTGAGGTCATGCATTTTGATCGAAAACATGGGAAGGTGACCTATTAGCTAAATGGGGGGAGATTTTGGAGGTGCTCCAGTGCAGAAGGATTTGGGTGTCCTTGTTCATGAGTCACAGAAAACTAGCATGCAGGTACAGTAGATGATCAAGAAAGCAAATGGAATGTTGGCTATTATAGGTATAGGAATAGAATATAAAGGTAAGGAAGTATTGTTGCAACTATACAAACTGCACCTGGAGTATTTTGTACAGTTTTGGTCCCCTTATTTGAAGAAAGATGTAGTGGTATTGGAGGCAGTTCAGAGGAGATTCACTAGGTTGTCAGAGATGAGGGGTTTGTCATATGAAGAGAGATTGAACGGTTGAGGTCCATACTCTCTGGAATTTAGAAGAATGAGGGGAGATCAAATTCAAGATGATAAAAAATGTGGACAAAATAGACAAGAAGCAGATGCTTCCTCTCATGGAGCATTCTAGGACAAGGGGTCATGGTCTAAGGATAAGGGGTAGCAAATTTAAGATACAATTACAGAGAAACTACTTCTCCCAAAGGATTGTGAATTAATGGAATTCACTCCCCCAAAGTGCAGTGGATGCTGGGACAGTGAGTAAATTCGAAGAGTTAGACAGATTTTTAATTGGTAAAGGGTGAAGGGTTATGGGAGAAGGCAAGAAATTTGGGTGAGTATCATATCAACCATGGGCGAATGACCTAATTCTGCTCCTATATATTATGAACAAATGGGACTGAAATATTGGTTAACCTTAAAGAATCATTTGTTCCAAAACCTCCGAAGGACCCTATGTATGTTGATGAGAGAGGGGAAGGGTGTGCATACCAAGCAACTGTGTTGGTGCAGTAATAATCCTCAATGAATCCCTTAATTGGAAATCAGATGGTTGGTGCTCAATGTCTCATTGATCTTGTTTAATAGCTCAGCATGTTTTCTCTAGGTTTTGCCTTTCTCTCTATACTGTACACTGATCACAGTTTTGGGGAACCTGAATGTCGGTTGCTCTTGTTAATGTAGGATACTTCATTTGTCCAGATTTAATTTGTGGCCTACTAATTTCAGGCAAAATGCAAATGTCACCATTTTGACAAAGGTTACTTATACTTCCAAAGCTGAAAATTAATTGCTTATATTGCTGGAGCAGTACAATTGATGCTGTAGATTCTTATAATGCCCTATCGAGGATATGGGATGAATTTCATTTGAATTATTCATGTAGTGTCTCAAGAATTTGAATGTGTACCAGTAATTCACTGGAACATTTCACCAGTGTCAATTGTTTTGCATAACTGGATGTGATTACATTGAACACACTCCTCAAGGTATTTTGCAATACAAGTAGACCTTTCATTTAGTGTTTCTTCAATAATACTAAACAGAGTGCAAACTGTTCACTGAGAAAAGCTATTTGGAAATTGTTTGTTTATGAATACTGGAGTTTCATTGTAGTTCTGGGCATAATTCCCAGAAATTTGAGCAGGCAGTCATCTTTCAAAGTAAAGTCAACAATTTTTTAAAAAATGTTGTTTTATGTATTGATAAAGTGAGCCAGGTTCATTGAATAGCAACAGAAAGGGTCCAGAGGAACCACCTGCTTTTCAAAACAGTTTTGTGTCAAGAGTAAAGGAATAGTTTGTTTTGAACCTTGTTAAAATTGAAGATTTGTCTATCCTGTCAAGGCATGACATAATTAGATTACCACCATTCCTTGTCCAAATGTACCACTATTCCCGCTCGTAACTCTGATCCTATTCATTTTACATCTGATCTGTTGCAATGAAGTTATTTTGGATATTTTTTGCCTGCTCTTGAAAGAATCAAAGATACACATATTAGCGTGAGAGCTATCATTAAAATATTCAAATTTGAAGGGACTTCACTTTGAATCCTTTGTGAGCTAACCGAATTTTGATCAAGGAAATCCTTGCTTAACATCATTAATTGGTTCTTGAAATGATTAACGTTCAGTGGGATGTCGTTATATGGAACAATCTGTCTAAGGCTTATAATCCCCTCCCAAGACTACCTTCTCCGCATCATACCTTTGGACCAAGCTGTTGCAAGTCCAGCATGGGAGTTACACAAGAACGTTCAGGCATATCGTGACGGTAACAAGAAGCCATAGTGACGCAGTGCAAATAGACAGTTGTAACTGGAAAGTGACATCATCGTAAGTCACCCCTGTGAAGGACACTGTTAAGCAAGGATGTCCTTGAAAGAGTTGCTGCATCTGAAGAGGAAGGATAATGGGAGATGACACTCTAGTTACATGCGTAAGGTCCTGTACATGCGTTATTTCTTCCCCCACTGTCCAATACTGTTAAAACATGTCAAAAAAGGCTCAGCATTTTTGAAAGAAATGCTCTATTGGCCGACAATGATCTGCGGTACCATTATCACAAGTAGAACTGATTTGGAATTCAAGTAGTAACACATCTGTGAATTACTTATCCCTATGTTTTAATCTAGTGAGATGAAATCAGTTGTAGCGTGTGGTTGGTGTCGAATTAATATTTGTATGATCAGACTCATTAGTTTAAGCGACTATATTTAACTTCCTCATACACTTGAAGCAAGCAAGGGTGAATAATAGCTTTACATTATTATAAAAATATACATCCATATGACTTGTTTATATTACCAAAGAGGTTGTCAAATGTTTTCTTTAACCCAAATTTGCTTCCTTAATTTAAGGCAAACCTGCGTCAAGCAGCTCTGAAGCATGTCGCTTCTGTGGATCAAGAAATGGAACAGAGTTATCAGCAGTGGGCAGTGTGTGCTCTGATACAGATTGCCAAGTGAGTGAAATTAAGTCTACTATAGAATGTTGTCAAACTGCGCACTTTACGTAATTGGCCTATATCATCTGTTTTTAAGTTTCTTTCATGTCTGTTATATTTTTTCCCCAAAGACGTTTGTTCTCATAGTAATTATTTGTTTTAATAATTTTAAACCAGGAATATGCAAAGACCGCCTGTGGAAAAACCCATTCCTGCGGTCACCCTTGTGGTGGAGTTAAAGGCGAAGAGCATTGTTTACCTTGTTTACATGGATGTGACAAAAATGCAATATGTCTTAAACAAGATGCTGATGACATGTGTATGATCTGCTTTACTGAGGCACTTTCAGCGGCACCTGCAGTTCAGGTAATCCAAATTGTTTATGGAGATTTTTTTATTGTAGATTAGATTAGATTAGATTACAGTGTGGAAACAGGCCCTTCGGCCCAACAAGTCCACACCGACCCGCCGAAGCGAAACCCACCCATACCCCTACATTTACCCCTTACCTAACACTACAGGGAATTTAGTATGGCCAATTCACCTGACCCTGCACATCTTTGGATGGTGGGAGGAAACCGGAGCACCCGGAGGAAACCCACGCAGACACGGGGAGAACGTGCAAACTCCACACAGTCAGTCGCCTGAGGCGGGAATTGAACCCGGGTCTCTGGCGCTGCGAGGCAGCAGTGCTAACCACTGTGCCACCGTGCCGCCCACAATTGTAGGCATTTTAAAATAATTTATATTTGTTTAGAGACTCAATTGCGCATGATTTTTTTTTTTAAAAACCCCTTGTTAAGCAAATTTTGCTGTAAGATACCAGCTTCCTTGTAATCTTGCAAAACATTACATCACATTTTTGAAAAAAAAACACATTTGCTCTACTCTTGAACTTAGTAAAACACTGCTGCCTGGTCTGAATTGACGTGTCATATGCTCCCAGTCCTGTTCTGTCCCAGTTTGATAACATCTTGATTTTTAGAATTCTGCTTATGTTCAGTGCCCTGCATAGTCATCCTACATCTTTTACAACCTTCAGAAATATTTGTATTCCTCCAGTCTGGCCTTTTGCTCATCCTGATTTTCACGTCTGCCATTGACAACACACCTTCAGCTCTGGATTTTTCACCTAAAACCTTGCTGGCTCCCCACCTTTCCAACTTTTTGACATTTCTAAAACATATCTCTTTATCCAAGCTTTATGATCACCTGTCCAGATATCATAGTGTGTCATTGTCAGTTTTATCCCATAACGCTTTTGTGTCGTAAGTCTTGAAACATTTTTACTGTATTAAAAAGCAATACAAATCAGGTTATTTCCATTGTTTAGCGATTTAAAAAAATTCTTCATTAGATCAGTTTGAAGTCTGCATCCGCTCTCAGCAGAACAGCTATATCAACATGCTACTGTCACAAAACAGAACAAATTAGAGGAAACGTACAACACCACCAACAATATCCTGACAGGCATAAAATTCACAAAAGAGAAGGAGAACGATAACAAACTCCTATTCCTAGCTGTGACAGTTGAACATACAGTTAATGGAGAGCTTCAAACCAGCATCTACAGAAAAACAACAAACAGACCAAATACTTAATGTCAGAAGTGATCATCATAGCACCCAAGAACTATAAACAGCAGAAGAAAACTACCTATACAACGTTTTCAAGAAAAATGGGTACCCAATAAACACAACCTGCTGATTCCTCAGAACCAATCCAAACAAGCAGACACAGCGCAACTAAATATTGTAGCCGCATTGCCTTAAATCAAAGACATATCAGAAATGACTTCCAGACTACTCTGACTCATTGGCATCATGGTAGCCGACAAACCTACCAACACACTTAAACAGTAACTAATGAACCTAAAGGATCCATTAGGTACGATCAACAAAAATAATATTTACAAAATAGCATGCAAGAACTGTAAAAATACATAAGACAAACAAGCAGTAAACTTGCTACCAGGATACATGAACACCAACTAGCCACCAAAAGACAAGACCCACTACCACTAGTTTCCATACAGACAAACTCCAGAACTCCATCAATAAACACATTGATTTAGATCCCATCTACCTTCCCTTGGTTTAAAAAAAAAACAGAAATGAAGTCACCCACCTTAGGAAACCAAGACTTATAAATAGAGAGGCAGGACCTACTATCAGTACTTCACTGGAGGCACACTCTGATGATGTTACCTAGTCATGGTGATGAAATGTCTGAAAACAAAGCTTCCAGCTCAGCGAGCTAACTTACATCCATATCATCAACCTGAGCTGCAAATCTTCTCAAAAACTGCTAGTGCTATTGTTATAACAGACTCACGTTTTGACCATCAACAGTGTCAGATCCTAAGATTTAATGCAACCCTTTCAGCTCATTGCTGAGCTTCGTGTTTATTTGTAAAAGTCTGATTCATATGTGTTGTTGCATGATTACAATCATTTTGTGCTGTTTACTCGAGAAACTGCTTGTTTATTTTAAGTTGTAAGGTTTGTAAATGTCCAAGCATAAGATGATTAAACTCCTATGTTTTCCTTCTTTGAAGTTGGACTGTAGTCATGTTTTCCATCTACACTGCTGTAGACGAGTTCTTGAAAATCAGTGGCTTGGCCCAAGAATAACTTTTGGCTTCATGGCATGCCCGATATGCAAGGTGAGAATCCTTCAGATTGGTTTCTTTTAAACTCTGGAGTAGCCTTTGTGGCACGGATTTCAGTAAGAGAGAATTTGACAAAAACTTCAGATTTTTGTGTAATTCCAGAACAAAATAAATCATCTAGTATTAAAAGATCTACTTGATCCTATCAAAGACCTCTATGAAGATGTAAGGAAGAAGGCTCTAATGAGACTAGAATATGAAGGTTTGCATAAAAGTGATGCCATCACTACTCCGGGTGTCCGTTTTTACAATGATCCTGCTGGATTTGCAATGAATAGATACGCTTATTATGTCTGCTACAAATGTAAAAAGGTAGGTTCATGTTTGAACACACGCTTTTTAACTGATAAATATTGATTTGTTCTTACCTTTTGGTTGGAATGGAGGATATGCCTGATGGTTTCTTTTTCACAAAACAATCCTACTTGAACTTCATGAATTTTATTAATTTTTTTCTGTTAAAAACAGAAGAATGTACATAGTCTCCCCATAATATTTAGAAACTAGGAGGTGGTGTTGGTGAGTTTGGGATAAAGTCCACATTCAAAAGATGAACTAGAAAACTTGTATTTTATTGCAACAAAAACTCAGAAAAGAACTTGTTTGTTTACATATAGTTATCTTGAACATTTTTGAAGGTACTAATTGAGTTTCATTTAACTTTATACAAACTATTTTAATATTTTTTTAAACTCAGAGATTGAACAACTGGTATATAGGTAAATATATACCTATATAATAGGTAAACACCAAATATGTAGGTAAAGATTAACGCACATAATTTAAATGCCACAATAATTCTCTTTATCACTTTTGTCAGCAATTGATTTTACTGGAATTCTTAGATTGCTCTTTGAGTCTGGTGAGAATTCTGTAGTTGCTGTTCAGGAACTAAACTAATTTGGGGGATATGTTCCCACTTCACATTTTGGCCCTCCGTGTTTCAAGCAAACTGTTAATGAACCTAATAAAATGAAAATTTTCAGTGCAATTTGCACAGAATTCTAAGAAATTTCACAGACTTGGCAACGTTTTGCCAAACCTCTGATTTATTGGCATCCTCGAGCAAAAGTTAGATGCTTTAGGGTGTTGAACACACATTTTGTGTCTTTGAGATGAAGTCAGTCATTTCCAGGCTTTTTACTCAAAATTCTGTATTCACTAAACTGGCAGTATTTTCAGTTGCAGTTGATATCCTTATGCTTTCATAACATTAATACAACCAGCTCCAAAAATAATTCTTGTCTGTCATGTAGGCTTATTTTGGCGGTGAAGCAAGATGTGATGCTGAAGCAGGGCAAGGCGATGACTATGACCCACGGGAATTGATTTGTGGTGCTTGCTCAGATGTCTCTAGAGCACAGGTATTCCTTGTTTACTTGTTCTGCGGTTTTTCTTAATACTGACATCATTTAGTCGCTCATTTTATTTTGAAGTTTCCATTAGAAACTCCCTGGAATAAATGCATTGTCAGTCACCAAGTGAGATGTTTTTAAAAGGATAAACAAAAGTCGACTTGATTTATTGTCTCTGATGGAGTGGTAATGATTGGTGCAGAAGAGAAGCTATGAAACAGTACAAATTCCCCTCAACCACAGGGCTGCTTTCAGTAAAGTCAAGACACTACATCCTAGAAGTTGGATTAAAAGTGCCACTGAATAAGGCCAAGGAACAGATGGCCACCATCATCCCATTCCACCTTGTAAAACTATAGAAACAAAAGATCTTTAATTTTCAAAAATACATTCAGTTTGTGTCTATTTATTGCTAGTAACTAATCAATAAAATGAAATATACGATTTTCAGGTTTCTAAAAATGCATTATTAGTATCCTGAAGTTACATGTTGATAATCCTTGACAGATGTGTCCCAAACATGGTACAGACTTCTTGGAGTATAAGTGTCGGTATTGCTGCTCTGTGGCAGTGTTTTTTTGCTTTGGAACAACACATTTCTGTAATGCTTGCCATGACGACTTCCAGAGGATGACAAGTATCCCTAAAGAAGAACTCCCCCGTTGTCCTGCAGGTAGCTTATTTTTTCTTGTCTGTTTAGAATAACAAAATAATATGTTCAAAGATGACATAAGATGTTTTAATTCCTTCCCTGAAATAAAAGAAACTAACTTGATCTGCTGGATTAGGTTTTAAAAATTGTCTCAGGTTGTACTGCAATGTGTTTACAGAGAAAAACAGACTATTTTGCATAACATCCTTTCCTTATCCTCAACATGGGCTTCCCCCAAACCCTCTTGTCTTCTAATCCCATTAAATTATCCTATTCTTTTCACCATCATGTGCTTCTCTGTCTTGTTCTCAAATGCATTTATCTATGATATTCACATCACCTGCATCTTATGATAGTGAACTGCAGTCTAACAATTATCTGAATAATTTGTTTTGCCTGAATTCCCTATTGCATTCATTAGTTAGTTATGTTTGACTCCTGAGTGGGTGTGAATGGAAGTGTCATCTTCTACCTTAACATTCATTCATAATCTTGAAGATCTTATTCAGGCCATTCCCCTTTAGTGTTATCTTTTCCAGAATGTAGATTAAGTCAGTTTAGTCTTTTCTGTCAATTATAATCTGTATTGGTATAATTCTGTGGATAACATTTGCGCCTTTTCCAGTGCTTCTACGATTTTCTTTTATAATTTTAAAAAACAGAAATGTTCAGTTATCCAGGGGTAGTCTAACCAAGGTTCTGTATATGTTTAACATGAAGACTTTTCATTTTTCAATTCTGTCCCTCTAAAAATGATCGCCCATGTTTTGTTGGATTTTTTTTTAAAATGGCCATATTCACTCTGTTTTCAGCCAAGTTATAGAGCAGCTTTTGAAACTATCCCTATCTACTCCCCCTTCCTCCCTGCCAACCCAAACTAAAGGACCCAGATTGTGGTCAGGTTCCATGTTCCTGTTTGCTGAGAAATGACTTGCTGGAAATGCATGCAAGGACAGAGTCAAGTTTAGTAAGAATGATAAACAATCCTTTCACAACTGTTGCAAGAAAAGTGGAAGGCCAGGGACCTGTTGGTCCCTGTCTGTTCATATCAAAGTACTAATCACCAGGGAGGGAAAAATTAAAGCAGATTTCAGTAGTATAATGCATCTCTTGTTATTCAACGATGACCCTAAAAGTCTTGTGCTTTCCAGAAAATTTGTTATTTCTGTTGACTTACTTACTCTGTCCCATTCAACTTTTATGGAAAATACTGAAATTTTGAGTTCTGTGATTTTACTTCTAAAGTGAGAGGCTTGGGTGAAAAGTTAAAATTCAGTTTGTAAAGTAACAGTAGACAAGATTGAGTTAATTAAGTGGTTGCCACAGTTGGGTTTTCTGAGCCTGTAGACTATAGGAGGAAAGGAAAGGGACAACTGAAAGATATCCCTGACAACCAGGAAATGAGTGGTTTAAGTAAATGTTACAGGGATGAAGCAACTGGAGGACATCACATTGTTAGCTTAGGAAGAATGAGAGAGAGGTTTAAAGAGATAGTGATCATAAGTATAAATTAAAGAAAGATGGAGGAATTAATTGCAATGGAAGAGAACTTGAAAGGATAGTGATGAGATGGCATTACATACCTGTCCAAGCATTTTAGAGATATCAAAACAGTAGCTTTAATTATCAGATTTTAGTTTAGCAAAAATGATTTACTTAAACTTTACTGCACTCTTTTTTTTTCCCTCTAGGTCCAAAAGGAAAACAGCTTGAGGGAGCAGAGTGTCCTCTTCATGTTGTCCATCCAGCCACTGGTGAGGAATTTGCTTTGGGTTGTGGTGTTTGCAGAAATGCTCACACATTCTAAGTATGCAGCAGAGATGCTCCTTCGCATTTTCCAGCCTTTTAATCTTTTCAGTTTCTGAACTGAAGTCAGTAAATTGGATTGGCGCACTATTATTTGAATGAAAGAACAACATGCTGTGCACAGAAAAGAACTTTATTTTTGTGCACATACTTATTGCTGTAAATGACTCGAGTTTTTCAAAAGGCTTTAAACTTGTGAAGTGTTTGCATGCTGCCGTTACAATCCTCGGCTGTAAGGCATCACACACCTACACGGTACCTTGACAGAAGATGCTTTTTCTAAAAGCGATTGAGATGTATGGACAAGGACAGCTTCCAAATTACAAATTGAAGAATTGCTACAAGTACACAGAGTACGACTTTTGGGTAACCCTGTACAGTATTCTTGAAAATTGTAACCACGTCAAGGGTTGAGAGTATATTCTTGTTCATTTGATAGACTGTTGAGGATGTTTTAGGGCTTGTTGTCTATGAATATCATAATGTATATATGGTATCAGTGTTAGGTGTATTACAAAGTTGCTACGTTACACTGCAATTTTCATTTAAACTTCTAAGGGTTATGTTTGAGCCTGAAATTTTAATGAAGTGCAATACTGGGTGTGCCTCCTATCTTGCAGCTGTACACATATGGAATGTATATGTCAATAAAACCGCTGTACATTTTTATACAGTGCAAAGTGTTGTGTGAATGGGAACTCATTCAGTCACAAAATGTGAGTGTATATATAAGCTTTGTGAAATGGGCAACAATACCATTTGAGTTCTAGTAAGAAACAGGAGTTAAATCATTATTTTGAAAGAGTGCTTTGCGTGAATAGTGTGTTCACATCTGCGAAGCAAGGCCAACAAACCGTGAATAATTGCTTTCATGTTCCGGGGGCAGTAAAATTTTTCTGTCCAACAGTAAATCGGAGCATATACCTTTGCACAGTTGTCTCAAAGCAACCTCTATCTCTGCTAAGGAAAAATATCAGGCTCGGTCTGTTTGTCATCTAAGTTTCAAAAGTTTTTTTTAATTGCAGTGATTGGAATTGCCATGTATGCTGTAAACTTACCATATACAAGTAGGACTTTTGCTTAGACAAAACATGTTTATTAAAGTACTGAACAGTGCATCTCAATGTGCCTTCGTTATCTTTATGCACATTACAATGACAAAGTAGGTATTTCTCCAAACAAATTATTCATGTTCTTTTTGGCAGGACGGAAGTTTTGGTAATTTACAAATCTCTGCGTTGGCTAACACCAGTGCAAATTACAAGTCCTGAAATTTGCTGTAATAATGACCAACAGCTCATGTAAAATGCATCCTTCCTATTTAGTGGATTATTGTTTCTGCTTTTTCCAAGCATTGGTGATGTCTAATTTCAATGCATTTGCAGTGTGGAGCACTTGCATATTTTCAAACATGAAATAAAACTAAAAGTGCCGAATTTCTTAGCAGCCATATTTACAACATCCTTAGTTGTGGTCAAATGAAGTCAAGCCAACATATAGTTAAATAATCCTGCATAAAAAGAAGAAACCACTTTGTATCTGAAGGATTACTCAACTGAGAAACCTAAAATTTGATCCTGAAACTGGGATTTAAATTGTACTGCAGATGAGTCCTGGGCTGGGGAAAGCCTTAAAATGCGCATTTGAATAAAACATTAAATATTGTATGACTGAAGAGTTTCTCAAATGTATTATGAAATGGGAGAAATTATTTTATAATTATGTCTAAAATTTGAGTATACAACATTTGAAAGTTATTTGTTCAAGTGAGGGACTGTGCTTCTGCAAGTGAGGAATAATGGCAAAAGATTTGCTCATACATGGTTAAAAATCTCTCAGCACCTGGTTATAGTCCATCAGGTTATTTGGAAGTACTAGCTTTTAGAGCACTGCTCCTTCATGTGGTTGTGGAGTGTAAGATCATAAGACACAGAATTTATAGCAAAAGATTACAGTGTCATCAAACTGAAATGATATATTTAACAAACTTGGATTGTTAAGTCTTCCATCTTTTAGAATGTGTTGCAGCTTCCAGTTCATTAATATGCAAATTCCAGGGCCACTTTTAAGTCACCTTCTCGAGATAACTTAAGGATTTACAAGAAAAGGTGACATCTCAGCTCAGACAATGCATTAATGGGTGAGGTCAGAGTCTGTCTGTATCCCAATCTTGAGTCAGTCTGGTTCTATTTCAAAAGTGGAATTTACAAAATATTACACATACTGATTGACTGCCTGCAGATTGTGCAACGTTCAAGCTAAATAGAATGTATCTGCAAATACATGGTAAGAGCTTGTTAATACTGCACAGTATGTGCATTGTTTAATACAGCCATTTTCAACAGGGGCCATCTGGCTCCCCCTTAGGGGCCCTGGCACATTTGAAGGGGGCTACAGACTGAAAACTGTGACAAGGGGGAGCCCCAAGGGTTCATGGGGCTGAACCGATGAAATACCCAAGGTGCTGCTGCACACAGAGGTGAGGTGGCTATCCAAGGGAAACTGTCTTCAACGTTTTGTTACAGTCTGGGACACCATAGCTTCCTTCATGACTGACTGAAGAGCATGGAGGAAGACTCATTGATGCTAAGGCGGACATATTTTATCGAGCTGATATCTTTCAGGAACTTAATTTGTTAGACAGACCCTTACAGGGCAATAACAGTAACATTGTAGATTGTGAGGGAACCATCGTTTCTTTCCTTAAATTCTGTTGGCACAATGTGGAAAGTCGAGAATTTTTGCAATTTCCAAACCTGAAGACAATCGCAGAGACACTGAAGGACGATGACCTGACAGTTTGTGAAACATCTAAAGCAGATACACAAGGATATGCAAAAAAGAATTGATGACTTGTTAAACCTCGGTATCCCTGACTGGATTTTGAGTCTATTTGAAGTACAAGCCATCCAAGTTGAGGCAGAAATTCAAGAGAGATTGATTGATCTTCAGAGTGACTTAACTACATATTGTCAGTTCAGTCAGTTTCAAAAAGATTTTTGGATCAAGAGTGATCTGTCGATTAAATTTACAGCACTGGGAATAAGCCCAAATATTTTTTAATTGCTTTTCCCTCAACGTATTTGGTTGAGAGTGGATTCTGCTAAGTCATTTCCTTGACTAAATCCAGGAACAGAATTGATATTGCAACAAGAGTGACCTCCAACTGTCATTGTCTAATTTAGAGCCAAATATCATGAAACTTGCAGAAAAGCACCAAGCTCAAGGACCGTATTTGGCTTGATAGATGTTTAATTTCATACAGTCTTTTTTGTCCACTATATCAGAATGTTCAAGTTTTCTTGGTGTTCAATAATAAATGATTTTCTGTCTATCTGTTTGTGTTGTATTCCTGTTTGAAAAGAGAGCCCTGGAACTTGAGAAGAACTCCGAGGGGGGGTTTGAGGGGAGGGTGGGGGGGGGAGGAGGAGGAGGGAGTGCATGTCCAAAGAACATTTGAGAATTACTGGTTTAATAACACACTGTAAGTTAAACACATCTATTATTTAAAATCTATCTCCCAAATTGGTAAAATGGGTCAAGGAACAGTTACAGATAAGCAATGGGCCAGTGCTCTGGATAGTATGTTAATCATATTCTTCAGCTTTTTGTCCACTGTGCTCTAAACAGCCAAAAAAAAAATGTAAACTCTGTGTGCTTGGCTAATGGTTGAATTAGTATTCTGGTTAACATTGTGAATTTATTTCAACCCAAGTGTAATGTTCTAGGTTGTTTAGGTCAAATTTCAGTGTCACTTAAATGGAGAAAATGTACTGGTAATACTGTGCAGTAATTTATTGAATATTAAGTTGATATATACTCTTTAAAATCTCCAATTTTGCATTCGGTAATATCAGTCCACAAGTCGGCTTAGCATTTATCAACTGTTTTGTATCACTAACTGGAAAAAAAACTCAGGATTGCCTAAATCTATATTCATTTTTGGTTCAGCATTGTCTTGGGATGGAAGAATATCTCATGATTTATGATACTTCCTCAAGCCTACGACATTTTTTTTTTGCAAATTGTTATTCTACAAATTTGACCCCGGAACTCCCATTAGATCCTGTTCGGTTTCTCTGGTATATTTCACCCAATATCAACTGCTCAAGAAATTTATGGTGCAAATTACATCTGGCACAAATAAGTTTTTTGCACAAGCCATTTTCCTTTCAATTGCTAAACACTTGGGTTGGAGTAGTTTCAATAACTCTTTTAGACTTCTAGGTATAAAATACTAACTTTATTCTATTTACAGTTATAGGAACACTCCATACAGTTATTTTCCTTGCTTCTTCTCTTATGCTCACAGTCTGAGAATCTCTGTCAGTTCCTTCTATGACAGCAGACTATTTCAGTTAAGTTTGTGGGACATTAACTATTATCTGACATTATATATAAAATATTATTTAAATTGGTCACTCCCTAAATTGAGATATTCAGCATTGCTAATGTTGCAGCCTTTGCGATGGTTCTTAAAATGAAATGTTTTTTCAGGGCACAAAGGAACAAATCAAGTTTTTAAGACACTTTTTAATATTAACTACACAGGAAACTACTAAGTGGTTCTGCACTGTTTAATTGAATGGAAATTAATTGAAATTGGCAAGCTCCCAGTTCGTTGTCTAGTGTTCATTTAAAAGACTTCTTTGAGAATCAAATTTCAACTGTTAATAAAACTGCAATAGCTTATGACTCTTGCCTTAATGGCACGACCGTATACTTAAACAAAACGAACATAGTCATAGAGATGTACAGCATTGCATTCTAAAACATTGCCCAATTGTGCAGGGTCATGGAAGATTTTACATTTGCTGATATGCAAATAGATTGAAGGGAAATTTTAATTTAAAAAATTCAGTTCCCTATCAGCATGAAATTATAGAATCATCCTTGTATTGTCATATTTATTGAAGTAGGAAAGTAATTGTTTATATTTAAAATAGCTGTTCAGTTGAATATTGGACATACTTTGAGCTGTTGCATAAAATCATCTATTATTTCTTGGTGTTATTCAGATTACGTTCGCATATGACTCAAATTAACAATGCACACTGTTTAATTGCAAACAAAAAGGCTAAAATTTGTTAATAAGACTCCATTTGGTATTTGCAGAGTATCAGTAGCTGTGCTAGATGATATGTGGTTACAGGCAAAATATCTGATAAAGGCCAAAGTCGGCGGTTGTTCAACTTCAGATTCTGGAACTGCAACCATTTTGAAAGCTTTTAACATTGAATTGTTGAGCTATTTCATTTTGTGACCAAAGTGTAGAAAATTATTAACATTGGTAGCAAGTTAGGTCTCAACTGTTATTTCTAGCAGATAATCAACATACTGTAAATCCTTAGTACAACTGACCAGAAAACGCAAGTGGTGTCAGAAAACTTAGAGCAGTTTGGAAAATCTATGCTTAGACATTGGTCACAGTGCCAAAATCTGCTGGTTTTTTAAAACTGTCTGTCACAGAGTCATGGAAATGTAATACGATACAAGAAAGATAATTGATCTAATAATTGAATTTCTAGTCAATTTGCTCATAAGAGAACCAAAATAGGGGAAAACCTACACTCCTTGATTAATTTACTTGTTACAAACCGCGTCACAAAGATATATTTGAATGAGTGACCACCACTCAGTCTTTGTGAAACTGAAGTCTAATCTTCATTGAGGGCACTCATGCTGTGTAGTACTACCAGTTTAAGGTTAGGTTTCCTACACTGTGGAAACAGGCCCTTTGGCCCAACAAGTCCATACTGACTCTCCAAAGCATAACCCATCCAGAACCAGTTCCCTACACTTACCCTGACTAATGCACCTAACACTATGGGCAATTTAGCATGGGCAGTTCACCGAACCTGCACATCTTTGGACTGTGGGAGAAAACTGGAGCACCCGGAGGAAACCCACACAGACACTGGGAGAATGTGCAAACCCAATAAAGACAGTTGCCCAAGGCAGGAATTGAACTTGGGTCCCTGGTTGGAATAGATTCATAACTAATGGCACCTACAAGGTTTCAAGGCCAGCAGCAGAATTGTATTCAATGAAAATCTGTAATCTTATGGTGTGCTATTTCCTTCATTCTGTCATTAGCAATCAAGTCAGAGCCTTATTCTTCACTCAATAAGCAGTGTAGGGGGCACTCCAGGAACAAAACTAAACAAAGTCTTCATTGAGATGCCAACCTACTAAATCTACAACATAGGAACTATATGCATGCTAAGCAGCAGAACGTAAATGCACTCATACTAAATGAATCAACTTAAAGCTCTGCAATTTTACCACATCCAATGATGAGTGGTGATGCACTATTAAACTACTACTGGAAGAGAAGGCTCCATTAACATCCCTGAGTCAATGATGGGGTAGCCCAGTACATCAGTGCAAAAGATGAGGCTGAAGTATTCACAACCATCTTCAGTCTGAAGTGCCAAGTGGATGATTCAATTCTGCCTCCAATTGAGGTCCTCGGCTAATTCAATTTATTATCAAAATTGTTGAATGAACTTGATGCGAAAGGCTATGGGCCGGGACAACATCCTGACTGAAGTCTTTTTCTAAAACTAGCTGCATTCCTACGCAAGCTGTTCCAATACAACCTCACCACTGGCAACTACTGCATGATGCACAAAATTGTCGAGGTAAGTCTTGTCTACATAAAGCAGATCATTGAAAGAGTACAGAATACAAGTTTCCTGCACCTAACCAGAGTTTCCTTTGCATTTGTCCTCTTCAGAAAGGTTATGAAAATGACCTGTGTGCTAATACTTATAACTAGCATAGAGAAAGCAAATAAACTTGTCTTAATTGATATTTAAACCATGGATGTATCAATAACTCAGAAACCATCAATTTTATTGGGCCTTGGGCTCCAATCGTTATGTTCTAAAACACAATTTAAAAAGTCTCCATCAATGTCTTCACATTTAATTAGTTTGATCTGGATAATGTATTCCAGAAGGAATCAAGTACAGGTCTTTCGTAGTGATATTTAATTGCTTAAGAAGCTCCTAAATATATAATTTGATGAAAGTCTTTGTGAATTTTCAGTGATGTTGAAGTTAAATGACTATATAATTATTGAAATGATGACTGGCATAACTGGGAGACCTTCAAAAATTTTTGTTGCACTCCACTAGTCAGTACTTATTTTTTTAAGATTGAGAAAGGCTGCAGAACATTCTGTCCTCTTTGAAACTCCTTGAACAGTAGTAATATTGAATCGTTAATTTGACAGGTCATAGAGAAGTTTGACACTCTGAACAATATTGATATCCACTGCACCACCAATCTTGGTGTCGTCTGCAAACTTACCAACTATACCTCCTATATTCACATCTAAATCATTTATATAAATGACAAAAAGAGTAGACCCAGCACCAATCCTTGTGGCACACTACTGATCACAGGATTCATTATGAAAAGCAACCTTCCACCACCACCCTCTGTCTCCTACCTTTTGAGCCAATTTTGTATCATAATGGCTGGCTTTCCCTGCATTCCGTGTGATCTATCCTTGCTAACCAGTCTACCATACGGAACCTTATTGAACGCCTTACTGAAGTCCATTTAAACAACATCTACTGCTGTGCTTTTGTCAATCATCTTAATCACTTCAAAAAATTCAAAGTTAATGAGGCATGATTTTCCCCACAAAGCCATGTTGACTGGCCTAACCAGTACAAGCCTTTCCAAATACAATAAATCCTGTTCCTTGGAATCCCCTCCAAGGGGAAGGACCAAACCTGAATTCTGAACGGAATGTACTTCTCTGCAGTGTGCATCTGTTCAGTTTTTGTTTGATACCCTGTTTTTTTAAATCTCTTTTGGGACCAATATTTCCTCACTTGAGGGATTGGGAAGCAACATATTTAAACTCAGAACCAGCACTATAGTCCAACTTTAATGAGGTACTTTATTCAAGAGTATTTTTGTTCACTCCAGTGCGATGATGTCATCTATGCTGCTTCTTGCTACTGGCCAGAATTGGGGGGAAAAACATCACCAGTTTTACTTTAAATTTCCATCCTTCTCTCATTATCTCTTGGCCTACCTCTGATTCTTCCCTTCCTTGACTTCTCTTCCTGTTTCTGGAGATAGATTATCCACTTATAGCCATCACAAGCCCCTCTCCCCCCACCCCCCACCACATGCCCAAATTTATCTTGACCTTTTCTCATCTGCTTCTGAAAGGAAACCCATTTCATTCTCCTGGTTTCTTTTGTCACTGCATCTATTCAGAGATTCCACTTTCCAGGATGTGGTAAGATCATTTGTTCACTGTTTGATCTCCAGGATGAAAACTTTCTGCAACCACTGTATTGTCACAGCTTCATGATCAAAAAAGGTTGAAGCTGGATCTAGCTACTATCTTACTGAAATTACATTCTTAAAGTGTTACTTGGAATGTTTATATAGTTAAAGACAATAGTGTAGTCCCTCACTCATTATGAACAGTGATTCAACGGTAGTAAGGTGCACTCCTTTTTTTACCAGTTTTTTAAAAAATTGTTCAAGGGATGGCAGTGGCACTCACTTGGCCAGCAATTATTGTCCATTCTTACTTGCTCTGGAGAAAGTGGTGGTGATCTAGCGTTTGAACAGCTGCCATCCTTGAGGTATAGGGACACCTATAGCAGGGGTGGATTCCTAGGTTTTAACACAGTGAGGGAACAGTATAGTTCCAACTCAGGATGTTGTATTACTGCAGCTGGTGGTGTCCCCACTTACTTGCTACCCTTAACCTTCTAGGTAGTTTGGAAGGTACTGTTAATTGAGTCTTGGTGTCTCACTGCAATGTATCTTGTAGACCACTGCCATTGTGCATTGGTGGTAAAGTGAGTGAACATTCAATCATTGGATAGGGTCTCAAATTTCCTCAAGTATTTTTGGAGCTACACGCATCTAGGCTAGCAGAGAGAATTTCAGCACACTGCTGACTTGTGCCTTGTAGATGAATAGGCATTGGTGGGACAGGAAATGAATCGCTCAATACAGAATTCTTAACATCTGACCTGCTGTCATAGCCACATTAATAATATTACTGCTCCGGTTCAGTTTCTGATCAATAGCAACTCGTTTTTGGCAATGATAATGCAATTAAACGTTAAGAAGCAATGGTTGGCATGTCTCTTCTTGGAGATGGCCAATGCCTGGCATTTGTGTAGTGCGAATATCACTTACCAGTCCAAACCTAGTTATGTCCAGATCTTGCTACATTTGAACTTGGACAGCTTCAGTGAATGAGCGAGTAGTGGGAAATGGTGCTCATGTAATCATTAGCAAACATCCACATTTCTAAAGTGGTTGAAGATGCTTGGATATGAGATTATGAGCTGAGATGGATATTAAAATACCTCATTTGTGAAAAAGTCAGTGCTGATAAGAAGTCTTCTCTGAATCAACAGCTTCTCCCTTCTCTTGGTGAACCCTGAAAATCTGTCCCTCTCAGGAGAAGAATGAAGATTGCTCAAAAAGTATATTGTGGCACAGAAAATAACACCTACAAGTATTTGGTACTTTTCCAGGTGTGGCACATTGACAACGGCGTTTAGACTGTCAAATGGTGAAAGCAGAGAAACCTGCTGTATTGCTATCTGCTACCAAGCTCAGCTTAGGTCTTCCTCACTTTGGAATTAGGCAAAAGCAGCAGTAAAGCCAGCTCCTTCACTCTCATCAAACTTCTTAGAATAACTGTAGCTGGAAAGTGCAACTCTACAAGTGACTGACTGGAAGTTGTTGTAAAATATTTCTATGGTACAAGGAAGACAAGCAATGAATTGGCAGATCACAGGTGAAGTACTTGCAATGAAAAAAATTCTTTAGCCATTAAAGGACGCTGCCATATTTAGATATAGAAAGACGTTAACTCTAATAGCATTAGCAACTTAGTGATGTGGAAGACTTACTACTTGAGTAACTAAAGTCAACTTTTGAAGCTTAAATAATGTAAATTGGTAAAGTAAACTGTATAATTTCAGAAGGAATGTAAATATCTCAGTACATATAAACATGTCCAATACAAGTCAAAAGTTCATTAAGCCAAATTAACAGTGCACATTTGTTGTGGATCACATTCTAAACCTTGAGCCAATGTAAAAAAGTTGCAACTTTAGTTGGGAATTGAAGCTGAATGCTAGATCATTAGAACCCAGCAAAGTGTACAATTAAATTGTTCTGAAATCCACTATTTTCAGTCGTCCATCATTCACTCTACACTATTGGTTACAACAGCATTCCTCTTCTTCCCTTTTCTGACCCAAAGCTCAGAAGTTGGACCGAAGAGTCTGTTTCTGTGCTGTACATCTCTATGAAATGGTGTATTTAACCAGCACATTTTAAAGTAATTCTATGAATTGTAATCCCAGTCACAAATAGAGCTCCACTTGATGGAGTTAATCATTCTGGGATGTGTGATATCTAAAGCCTTAGCTACTGTTTTCTGGGATTCTATTTCACAAGTGGGGAGGGGATGGAATAACTTGGTTAATAATTGTAAACAATGTTGTTGTTATACCTTGTTCTGCAGCTCTGATGCAGAATTGTTTTCTACTGTATACTATTGCACAAGGGAAAGAACAAAAATATTAAATAGCATTAACTTTGTACACAGTAAGATACAAAAGGATTGATATACAAAAATAGTGCCAAAGCTTACATTTCAACAGTTGTTTTCCTTCTGCACATGTTGCTAAGCACCTGTTGATTTCGATGGCAGAGGTATTTCTTCATAGGTTATTTTAACATAGGGTTTTTTAATTGGCAAGTACCAATACTCAAAATTGAAATAAAGATAAAAGGTTTTCTCCAGTACAACCTTATTGACTATTTCTAACAGACTTAGTATCAGTTCCTTCACTGAATGTGGTGGTCTAAAAGGAAAATAAAAGGAAGTAATTTCTTTTCCTAAAGTCTTGTTACATTGCAACCCAAATATGGTTGTGTCATTTCCAAGATAGGTTGGCTCACCACTGTAAAGAAATATTCTAGTATAGTTAGTTTGTATAGGGCTCTTAAAGACAGCACCTAATTCAAACAGAGTCTGGTAGGTTCTCAGAACAAATGCTGAACAATCGTAAGATTTGAACCACACTGTAGCGTTTGGAGAAGGATCAGTTTGAACAGTCCATGTCTCATAATATATACCAGTTCTGTTATCCTCCTTCACCCACTGGGCTAGTTTGTTGAATATGTCACCTAAAGACAAACAAATAAGAATTATATGATACTAAAACAAGCTACTTAATAATTGAGAGTGCTGACAAAACAGTAGATCTGCAGCATCTGTAGAGAGAACACAAAGGTTCATTGGACTCAATATTAACTTTGTTTTTCTCTCCACAGATGCTGCCAGACCTACTGTCTTTCTACAATACTTTGTTTTTGATTCAGATTTCCAGCATCCTCAATTCATTGTTTATTTTATTTAATGATCTGTGAATGCCAGAGAGAAATCTAAATCAAAAAAAGGTTTAATAGGGTATGAAATTACAAGATCAGAGTTTAAACAAATAATAGGATACATGATTTACTCAAATAATCAAGCAAATAATTTGGTGTAAAGTTGGTCATTTTCCACAGGATTCCTATAGCTGAGTGCCAAACAGAATTGTACATATGTAATCTTGCTGCGGTGTACTATCACTGGTACAGCTGATTCTTCAAGTATTCAATATACAGAAATAGAATTACCAATTTAAAGTTGAGCATTAGTGTCTACTGTAAAATGCAGATGTATCAGTAATAGCTTTGCAGAGGCTACATGCTAAGCTTCAGTGACAACTGATTTTAACACCACGTGCATAATACCATTTTATCAAGTTTCTGCATTATCAGTGCCCTGCTGCTACTCTATTGGTGTTCTCAATATTCGACAAGCCACAGACAACAGAAAAATCGCAGACTGGCCCATTGTCAGCAGCTTAATTTAGAGCGTAAAGCTCCAACTTAGTACACAATGTTCTCAACAATCAATCAATCTTTCCAAGTGATTTCAAGTAGCATCCACAGAATCAAAAATTAACTCCTCTTGCAAATGCCCAAATCTCATTTGAAGAATGGTGGAAGTGCCAAAAGTATAAGATTCTTGCCATAATCCAGCTGTGCCTTTCAGGTCTCGTCCAGGCACCACATCTGTGTCTCTTCTCACAAGAAAACAAGGAGAAAGTGAGGAGATTGGATGCTGAAAATGTGTTGCTGGAAAAGCGCAGCAGGTCAGGCAGCATCGAAGGAGCAGGAGAATCGACGTTTCGGGCATGAGCCCTGAAGAAGGGCTCATGCCCGAAACGTCGATTCTCCTGCTCCTTGGATGCTGCCTGACCTGCTGCGCTTTTCCAGCAACACATTGTCTAGTTTTCTTGTGAGCTGAAAATCAGTTTTGTCACAAAGTCTATTTACATTGTTGGAGCCTCCACAAAATTCAAAGAATGAGGAAAGAACCTGAATTTCATACACTTCTGGGTTAAATTCCCTTCATTTACTATTCCTCAATACCAGCAGAAATTGGTAGCAAAATGTGGAGTTCAGTATGAATGTCAATGAACTGGACACTTCACAATATGCATTCTGCCATGGTGTGTCACAGAAGTGTCTGTTTCAAATTGCACTTTTGCCCTAACAGATTTAACTCAACATCTCATTTCGAGAGAGTTCAACTGTTGGATCCTGCAGTTTCAACTGAATTATGTAGTTATTTTACGTACTGAGACACTTTCTTGTTCTTAAATTGCTTTTACCTTGCACATTCATTTTACCTTTACCACTGAACTTCCACTAAATTACATCCTTTAATCATGTTAATTCTTTTAGCTGTAGGTTAATTACAGTAACCATGTGAACAGCCAATTGCTATTTGTATATTACAGTTTGCTAGTCAACAAACTTACCAGTTATTTCAGATACTTTTACCAAAGAACCATTTTCTTTCCAGTGTAAATCATCTATTCCCTCATAGAAACAGGCTGCTCCCTGATTGCACCAGAAAGGAGCTTCAATTCCAGGTCGAAGATGTGGGAAGGTGCAATTCCCAAGCTGAAAGAGTTCATACCACTCCATTGTATAGTTTTTGCCTGTCAGCATGCTCCGGAAACCAATTGCATCATGCATGATATGCTGCAAAAAAAATTACCCATCACTAATGTGAATCTCAAATATTAATTGCCTGTACTCTTACCTATTTTGAACATTCCCTTGATAGCTTATTTAAAAGTATATTATGAAAAGTCATCTGGGATGGGAATTCTGCAGAAAACTAATTTATTTGTGGTTGCAAATTAGAACACTAATTCAAAATGATAAAGAAAGGCTATACCACAAAGTAGGAATGAACATTCCATTCAAGTGCTTGTTACATGTCCTACATTAGTCAGAGCTTATACCTCATTAAGCATATCATAACGTTACAAAATAAAAATCAAAAAGAACTGTGGATGCTGTAAATCAGACAAAAAAAAGAAACTACTGGAAAAGCTTATCAGTTCTGGCAGCTGTGGAGAGAAATCATAGTTAATGACTCTAGTCGAATGAGCCTTCCTCAGAATTTCTAAGGAAGACTCAATCAACCAGACATGTTAACTCGGATTTCACTCCACAGATGCTCCAGACCTGCTGAGCTTTTCCAGCAATATCTATTTTTGTCTCATAACATTACAACTTCAAATTTTAAAAACGTATGAAGGGGTTAATCTGCACCTCATTTTGCCCTCCAGTTTCTCAGCTCATTTTTGTCATTTATTTAAAGTTTGTGGATAAAGTGTTACAAAAACAAAAAGGCCCATCCGCAGCTGTGATTCAACAGGGTGGCTATTATCAATTACAACAGCAGAAATCACCTTGGACAGGTGACCAAAGCTCTATTACAAATTGTAAGATGGATAACCATCAGTTAAACCACAAGTATGTCTCCACCATACTCTCCTTAACACTTCGCATACACACCAATGACACTGACCGTTTGAATAAAGAAATAATTTGGGAAATACCATGTTTAAAAGTTGCAGCCTATATTCCTGCCATGATTATGTTTTTTCTTGTAATTTGTGGGAACTAAAAATAATAAGTGTTTAGACAGATACTGGAGTAATAGTGAATATGTTTTGCAGATTTCACCAAGTACAATCGAATGACTTATTGTCATTCAGCTCACCGACGGTAGTGCAGGAGTAATATAGTAATCTGACCATTTTTGGATGATAATGTATTGCCATAATCGTATTGGAATGACAAGATAAAAGTTGTCCTTGATCTGACAACTAAAAATCTGTACTACATTACCCTGTGGAATCATGTGGACTATATCTGTTAGGTCAGTACAAAAGAAAACCACTCAATTTATTTTCTTTATTAAAAACTAAAAATTATGTAAATACTCACAAAATGTCCAAGTAGATCTCCGTATTTGAACTCCCAGACAGGGGTCTGAAGCCGATAAACCTCGATAATGTCCTGATCTTTCATCTGAGGAATCTCCCCATCAGGAGAGCCTGTAGGGCAGAATGGGTACATGGGCTGGCAGAAAGGATCAGGCTTAGGTCGATGATCAAATCGTCTGAAAGGTCAACAAGCAACTGAGTACAGCACTAAACCTCAGGCCAAAAACAGAAAGTTGTGCAAAGTGAAATCATTTCACAAGTTTATGCAAGATCAATTTAGGGACTCGTTTGGACAGTAGTACTGTCCCTACCCCCGGACCAAGGGACCTGTGTTCAAGTCCCACCTGCTCCAGAGGTATATAATAACATCTCTGAACAAGGTGATTAGAAAAATAGGTTAAATTTCAAAAAATAGAATAATTTAGGGGCTGTTGCAGCACTGGTCCTCTGAGCCAGGATGCCTAGGTTCAAGTCCCAACTGCTCCAGAGATTTGTCATAACACCTCTGAACATGTTGATTAGAAAATATCGAGTACAATCGTAAGGGAAAATATTGAAAAGTCCACACTCGTAATTTAACAGGAAGCAGCAGCTGATGCTCACCCTACATGGAGAATCTCATGACCTAAATAAGGTTGCCAACTCTCCAAAATAGTCTTGGAGATCCTACAAATCTCTCTGACATTGTTGTGAGCAAAAAGAAGGTATGAAAACTCATTTGTTTGCAATTTATTACTAAAAACATTACTGGAGATTGGAAGAGGTGAGCTATGTGATGATGTGACGGTTGAAAACAATTCATGTGACAATACCTTCAAAAATAAGTATAAATTTGGCAAGCCTCTGTCTGAGTAATTCGTTGAGAACCAATAGGCTTTTAAGTCTTATAAAACCCTTGGAGCAACTTGAATTGGATGTGAATCCTAGGCAGTAGCAGCAGTTGTTCCTTGTCCTATTTAAGTTATTCCTTTCTCTTCTGTCTGAGTTTCCCTCTTGTCTCAGGAAAACACAATCGAAATGGATTTTTCCTTGAAAGTGTCACTGGACTATGCAATATACTAAACATGTGGAAAACAACAACAACTTGCATTTACATCGTGCCTTTTACACAATGAAACCGGCCTAAGAGACTTCATTGGAGCATTATAAAACAAAATGTGACAGAGCCACAGAGATATCAAGATAATGCAAAGCTTAGTCAAAGAGGCGTATGGAGGATATTTCAAAACTTAAGGTCTGCACAATTGATGGAACAACTAACAATGGTGCAGCAATTAAAGCTGGGATTGCACAACAGCCAGAATTACTGCAGCACATCTCCAATTTCAATCGTCCCATTATTGGTGACATGTCTTCAAATTGGGGCGGCCCGGTGACTCAGTTGTTAGCATGCTGCCTCACAACGCCAGGGTCCCAGGTTTGATTCCAGCCTCGGGCGACCGTGTGAAGTTTGCACGTTCTCCCAGTGTCTGCGTGGGTTTCCTCTGGGTGCTCCGGTTTCCTCCCACAGTCCAGAGATGTGCAGGTTAGGTGAATTGGCTCTGCTAAATTGCCCATTAAGTGCATCAGTCAGAGGGAAATGGTCTGGGTGGGTTACTCTTTGGAGGGTCGGTGTGGACTTATTGGGCCGAAAGGCATGTTTCCACACTGTAAGGAATCTAATCTAATCTACTGAATGCCCAAGCTCTGGAAAGCTCTCCTGACAGGTTTGAAATAGAAACAAGCAGGTATCTCACCACTTTGTGGCTGGAAGAAATTACAGAGATGGAAAGGGATGACACCATGGAGGGATTTGAAAACCTGGGTAAATACTTTAAAATCAACAAATTGCTTGTCCCATCGCCACTGTGGGTCAGTGAGCAAGGGGGCAATAGGGCAACAGATCTTTGTGTGGTCAGACGTGGGTACCAGAGTTTGGAGGACCTTACATTTACACAGGATACAATGCAGGAGGATGCTGGAATAAAAAAAATTCCTGGAAAGGCTCAGCAGGTCTGACAGCATCTCTAGAGAGAAATCAGATTCATCGTTTCAGATTCAGTGACCCTCAGGGTGCTGAGATCGTCACTGTGGGGACCAAGGCAGGAGTTAAAGAGGTGGGATGTGGTGATGGAATGAATGGAAGCTCAAAACTTATCTCAGAACCAAATGACACAATTATTGTCTCTTCCTGACCACAGTCTATTCACAATCAATAGCAAAAGAATAGAGTAGACAAAGGAATTTTGTCCATTTGAACAGTTACTGTTTCTTCAGAAGCAAAGACTTAGTAAAAATACCATTACAAAGCATACTGGTAAATAAACTATTACCATTACATCTGGTGTTTCTTGATAAGATTGGACACACCAGACAAAAAAAAACAAATTGTATGATAATATACCTACACTCTGGGATAATGTTACATTTTAAATTGTGACTTTTACATTGCACTTTGTGCCAGTCACACCAATTCACCTTCACCACAATCTCGATTTTGTTTCCAGCAGTGCACCTAGTCAGCTCTCATTTAAGTTAAATCTTTCCTCTTTAAATGGAAATAAACGGTTGCGTTGTAAAGTCAAGGTACTGCAGCTGCTGGAATTCTGAAATTAACAGTAAACATGAGTACTCAGACCAGGCAAAATGAGCGACCTCAAATCACCCGTATTCCTCTCTCCCTTGGATGCTGCCAGTATTTCCTATTGACACTTCCTAGTGCTATCTCAGTATTCTCTCTTTCCTACTTCAGGACGGCCCTTAAGACCGACCAAGCATTTTACCAGCTGTTCCAAACCTCAAGTACTGTTTGACAAAACGCCTGGGTGCTTTCCAGTTGAACTGACACTAAATAATACCCTTTCTATCACGAAAATAAAAAAAAGTTAGAGTTTCATAATTCAAGTTGCAGCACTATTGCTTCGTCAAAAGTACAGGTTACACGAAAGAAGCAATGACAGTACTTTTACTAGCGTTTAATTTCCCAAACCTGAACCTCATTTTCAATGCATTTCTACTGCCCTGGGGGGGGTATCACTTCCGCATTCTGCTGATACCGTGGGGCTGTACCGACCTGTACGGCACTGGCCATGTCTGTTCTCTCCGTCCCCCGGCTGCAGCGCTCGGGGTGTGTTGCAAAGCCAGCCAAATCCAGGCCAAACTCCACAAATTGATTGCCATCCTCCAAAGGCCGGAGTTCAGCTAACCCGGTCCAAAACACACTCACTCACCGCAGCCTTGCACAGAATGATGCTGGTTCCTGTTTCCTAGTCACATGAATCACTCGAGGTTTGTCCCCGAGACTTGCTGTACAGAATCTGAACTGTCTGTGCAGCAGTATCCGCCTTGGTAAACAGAGAGCTACATATCCATGAAGCAGCAGCGATTCGGAAGCTAGTGCCTCCAAATAAACCTGTTAGACTATAAGCTGGTGTTGTGTGATTTTTAACTTTGTCCACCCCAGTGCAACACCGGCAGCTCCAAATCATGACCTAATTTTCAGATTTAAAACAAATGAACAACTGCAAATGTGAAACGAACGTGGAAAGACAATAGGTTCTACTGCTCTTTTCGTTCAAATGACCATTTCTATTTGCTCCTTTATATTCAATATACTTACAATGTGCCTTTTTGCTTCTGAATTTCATTCTTGAATATATGGAGGCCTCGAATATTACTTGATGGGCTGCGGGTGTTTTTCTGAGGTTTGCGTTCCCTCTGCAAGACTCCTTGTCACCTTCTAAACCCAGGACCATTCCTGTCAAGAAGGACAAGGGCAGAAGATAATGGGACCACCACCACCACCTGCAAATTCCCCTCCAAGCCATATACCCTCCTGAATTGGAGATGTATCAATTGTTTCTTCACTGCTGTGGGATCAAAATGCTGAAGCTCTGTAGCTATTCCTACATCCTTGGAACTGCAGCAGTTCAGGAGGGCAGCTTCATTATCCCACCATCCTCCCTGATGCCTGCAACCCCCCCGTCCCCCCGCCGCTACATCTCCAGGTCAGATAGGGATGGGTACTAAATGTTGGTCCAGCCAGAGGCACCCACAAACCACGTTTGAACAAAAGGGAAAGCATTAAATGTAATGTAAGAGAACAGAAACAGTGGCACAGTAAATGACACTAAAATTATAAAAATGTTTGCTAAGGTAGACCTTGAGAAAATGCTTCCAAGTAGAGGCCAGGAGCATAATATTACCAATAAACACCCCAATCCAACTCAGGAAAAACTTCTCAAATCTAAGTGAGAGTGTAGTTGAGGTGAATAGAAGAAATATTTTGAGGAAGACTAGAAAGATCCATGATAGAGAAAAGAATTTCAGGGCCTGTTGACATATTAATAAAGTAAACTGGGAGAAGGCCTGCACACCTTGGAGCCTAAGCACCACCATTGGTCAGATGGGCCAAATAGCCTGTCCATGTGGAGTGAGATTCTATGCAATTTTATGAGATAGTGGAGTGTTTCTCTGGTGCAGATAGAATAATTTGTACTAAATTATAATGAGTCAATATAAAAATAGATAGGATGGAGTCTTAATACATTACAATTGTCAATTGTACAACTCAGAAATATGTACAATGGCTAAATTTTGGGACTGGTAAAAATTTGTACAATAAGCTAAAATACTGAAAGTACTCGGTAGAGATATGGGCAACAATGTTATTTCTGTATATTAGCCAATGTATTTACAAATTATAAATGGAGGATGACAAATAATAGCGCAATATTCTGATTAGTGTAAGAGCTGAGCCAACCATGGCAAATCCCATTTATCTACCCAGGTTTTCTCAGGCCAGACTTCCCTTGCTGGGCTCTCCCTGAAGCCTTTACCACATCAAACCAGATAGATTTCAACACAGTGGAGCAGAAACAAAGCCACTGTGCCCTAGCCAATCCCCCCAAAATGAGGCCAAATGAACTAGAATGCTCTTTAAGGGCAACAACATGTAACTTGATTGAAACCTCCATGGCATTTTTCATGTATTACAGTTTTTCTATTTCTTTTAAATGCCGAGGGCAAGATTTTACTGAACCATGTTGACTTAAGAGGCCTTTAGAAATGGCAATGGGGATCCCATTCCAGGATTCCTGATCACTCTTAACCAAGTCTTAACTATGCTCTGAGAAGGCCTGAAGCCCCACAGTTGTATCAAGCTGCTATCAAATCCTGAAGGAATAAAAGCAGACAGACTACCCAACATCAACACACGCACTGGATACAGCAATGGCAAACCCAACTTTATTGACCCTGTAAATCTCTCCCTACCAGCATCTGGGGCTTTGCCAAAATTGGGAAAGCTGTCCCATAGATAAGTAACAGCTTGACCTAGTCATACTTCTAGTATCAGATATACAGACAATTTCCCAGGCACCTCCATCACTGGCTATGTTCTGTCCAACTGACAGAACAGACTCATCAGAGGTGACAATACACAGGTATACAGCAGAATTATCTAGGAAATCCTCTAGAGACCATATGAAGTTTCATACCATCATATTGGCAAGGAAACCTCCTGATTATAATCTACCTCCCCCACTTCAGACCCTCAACTAAAGAATCACCTTCAGTATTGAACACTAATTGGAAGAGACATAAACGCAAGGGCATAAAGTGTATCCTAGGTAGGGGATTCCAATGTCCATATTTGATCATGTTCAAATGTGACTTGCCTGGGTCTTATTAAGAAGCCTTGCCTGAGTGTCTAACAACTATTAAATTATGTTTATTATTACATTGTACCTGGTCAGGTGACAGAAATAGGGTGTGAGCAGAACACCAAGAAGAACTCTGAGAGACATCAGAGAGGAAGAATCCCTCACAGGAAGACAGAAGAAGGCAAACCAGACAAAGGACTGCTGTAATTAACCAGAAACTACACTGAGGTAAAAGTGAAATTCTTTTTCCATCTGCTGTATACCTCTGTATTGTTCCCATCTGCTGTATACCTGTTTTGTTCAGTCCATCTGTGCCAGAAGCCTCGAATTATTCGGCTATTGGAAGCCATTGCTGCTGCTGAATCTTTACATCAAGTTTTCAACCCTTTCAGCTCAGAAAAAAAAACTTCAAACAATCCAAGCCTACAACAACACAGAATCATCTACAGAAGTCTGTTAATATCGATGCCTCCTTTAATTTATGTATCTGTATTTGAACCGAATAACTGTATAACTTTTGTTATGGACCAGAAAAAACCCTCTTCAAATATATCAAGGAGATAGCCTAGACCCGATTTTTTTTTTAAGATAAGTGTAACATGCTGTAATTCAATTAGGTACACTACTCTGCCTTAAACAAAACGCACTTTATTCTTATTATACAGTTAAAATGCAAACAAAAAAAAAAGAATTGGTATAACTTTAGTTCTGTTAAGTTGTCCAATAGAGTTATAGTATATTTAACTACTATAAATAGCAACTGTTCCAATGTAGTAACAGTCCATAAACACACCCTTGGCAAATGCAAATTCAGTATAATAGATGATCTCACATGTAATGTTTCTCCAGAAGAAAAGAACATAAGGAGAAAATTCTGGCAGAGAGAGACAGAACTCCAGCTTTTTGCTATAACAGAGAGAGATGAAGCCACTTCCACAGCTAACTTCAAAACCCCAACAACTGCAGAAAATTAAACTAAAACTCTGGTTCTGTGGGAATCTGACTCCACCTATTCAGACTGTTTCCGTTGTTCCAACTTTTAAAAAAACCCAAGGCCTCACAAGCTGTTTACTTTATTGGCTTGGAACAGACCACTCAGCACATCTATCTCAACCTCTCTTCATAAAAAAAAAGGACAAAACACACCTCTTAAAGCCATAGTATCATCACACTTTGCTTTCAGCTGTGTAATGAATTTTCTTGTTTAAGACTAAAGCTTTGCTGTTGGTTTCTTTTAAATTGGAAGAGTCAAAAATTAAAAGGAGACTAAATGAGCTCTACAAATTCACATTCACACAAACTCTGCATAGATACATGGTGTGGTTGCGAGAATTAGTATCATTCAGTGTTCAGAATTATAGCAATCACAAAATTATTGCGTCCAGTATCATCATTTCTTTAATTTGAACACTAACAAATGCAAATTATAGGACTGCGTAACACGTTTGCTTCAGTCAATGGTATATTAAAGAGATATTTCGGCTTAACATTCAAGTCACACTCAACCTGGATATGGAAATTCCCAGGATGTCTCATTCATCCTTTTGAATTTAAAGCCTACTGAGCTGGTTTATTTAATTATATGGTTTTATAACAGAGATGAGAATGGCCTCTCAATTTTGTCACAAATGAGATCTTCCAACAGATATCACCCAGTACTATTTTGGAAATACTTTTGAGAGGTTTAATCACTTGGCTATTTTTATGCTACAATAATTGATCTTGGATGACTATGGGATTTATGAATCTTCTGTAATTCTTAGCGTGCTGGACCAGAAGTAAAGTACAAATCTGATTCGCAACTCTAATTTTAGCGATTTACACTTGAAATTAAGATATAGATCCTATTTTCTGAATACTAAGACCACTAACAATATTACTTTTTTGAAGAATTGGAATTTACAATGTTAAGGACTAGTGTTGCTCTTAGCTATTGAAAATGTTTCAAATTTCCATTTTAATTGGTGAATAAACTCCTTCTTCTGATTTTTGAAGAATTTTGCCAGTGGCCAGAGTACATTGCGTGTTCATCAAATTTATTATAAAATCAAAGCTTTTTTTTTACAATTTATGTATAAAGGAGGGTGGTAATTTTGATAAATATTATTGTCCTTACATAAAGATTTTCAAAAGACAAATAAAAAATGTTTCCATTGTTGTCTGATTAAAACAGACATTTAAAGTGAAGGTGACATTTTAGGAGAACACACATTAATTAAGGCACCTTTGCAAAGACTCTAATTGAGAAAAATTAAAAAGCTGTGGTATTGCATCTGTCTTTGTTTCATGTTTTGTCAATATTTGTGTTTCCACTTAGAGTCATAGAGATGTACAGCACAGAAATAGACCCTTCGGTCCAACTTGTCCATGCCAACCAGATATCCTAAACTAATCTAGTCCCATTTGCCAGCACTTGGCCCATGTCCCTTTGAACCCTTCCTATTGATGTACCCATCCAGATGTTTTTTAAATGCTGTAATTGTCTCAGCCTCCATCACTTCCTCTGGCAGCGCATTCCATACACGCACCACCCTCTGTATGAAAATGTTGCCCCTTCGGTTCCTTTTATATCTTTCCCCTCTCACCCTAAACCAATGCCCTCTAGCTCTGGATTCACCCACCCCAGGGAAAGGGCCTTGTCTATTCATCCTATCCATGCCCCTCATGATATTATAAACCTCTGTAAGGCCACCCTTCAACCTCTGATACTCCAGGGAAGACAGGCCCAGCCTATTTAGCCTCTCCCTCTAGCTCTTCTTGGCATCATTCTGCTGCTTGAAATCAGTCTCAACCTACATAAGTAAAATTTAAATATCATCAGCTTTGGGAATGAAAATCCAACAGCCTTTAATTAAATGTTAGTCTTTGTCCATCAGCAAGTTAAAATTTGACCAGCACATGAATCAGATCAAATTTCAGTACTCCATCAAGCTGATTTGTGGAAATAACAGATTTTACTAGGGCAATGCAAATACAGCAGACCCCTTGCATAGGTTTTGAAAATATTAATTGAATAAATCTGAGTACTATCTCTGTAGGCTGCTTAATAGTAGCAAAGTTCTGTCAAAATATAAAAGGATCCTTTCTGGATGGTGCAATTACCATAAGGTTCCTATTAAGCAGAATGGAAAAGTTATTGTTACAATAGTATTTGACTCAGTGTTGAATGTGGGTAAAGCTAATCAGAAGATTTTCTGTGCCCTTTCTTATTGACAAAGTCCAGTAATTATTTATTTTAAATACCATTGTGTCTTTGGTGATGCAACAATTAAACTATCTAAACTTAAAAAAAGGTTTTCCGCTCGGAACAGTGTACCTACTGGAGGACAAGTATCTGGAACAAAGTGTGGTTTATATCAATCACATTTAAAATATAGAGATAAAATATTGCCAGAAATCAGCACGCCCAATTTAAAACAAAACTGGGAAATGCTTACAATATAGTACCAGCTGGCCCCATGAAAACATTTTACACCGAGATAGCTCCTTCCATGTAACACAATACTCCAAAACATTTTACAGAAAAATACCAAGCTCTGTTTTTGCATAAATAGTTGAACTTACTTCTTTCTAATTTCTCTTTTCACTTCTTTTGTTCAAGTGTAAACAATTGAGAAGCAGAATACCATTTTTGAATCATCATTGTTTTAAAATGACTCCATCTAGTGGTGGATACAATGGTCACCAGCTGTTACCTCCCAATTTTATGGTGCAATTTTAGACAACACAAAACGTTTTAGAAAAGTGCTGTAAGTAAAAATCTGAATTACCTAATCTCTTTTTCTCAGATTGTGCATTTTCATTGTGTGAGCTAGCATTCAGGTCATCAGTAAAAGAGCACCACTGTAGTAAAAATAAACTAGAATTTTTATTTTGTTTGTAAATTGAGGTTCAGATTATTGCATGAGCCAGAAAATTGTGCATTTATACCCCACCTCCAGAGATATTACACAAAAATGTAGGCTGACACACATATGCAGTAATGAGGAAGGGCTGAATTGTCAGAGATGCCATCTTTCAGAGGTATTGTTAAACTGAGGGTCTGTCGGGTCTTTAAGTTGAAATTAAAAGGTCCCATGACACTTTTGCAAAGACCATCAGGAAAATTATCCCTGATGTCCTGGCAATTTTTTATTTGCTTCCTAAAACTCAGTCTAAAACTGTTACTTCTCTTACTGGGCTTGTTAAATACTACGCCCACCGCCCAAAAAAACTTCTCCTAAATGCCTTTGAAGAATTCTGTACCTTTTGTGTCTTTTACATTAAGAACAATGTGATGTGAAGTGTTTGACATTTAAATATATATTAATTTTTTAAGTTTCTTTGAAGTAGTGGTATCTATTTTTATTGTTTCTGAGGAGGTTCAATTACAAAATTATAAGTATTTATGTAGCCATGGCGATTTGTTTTATGAAACAGTGTGAGACAGATTTTGTAAAGAGTAACACTGGAAGAGTTTTATGAGCAATTAATTCTTTAATTAGGAAAGCACACAAAAATAAAAACATTAAGTAGGAAGAAAACACAAGTACAGACAGGAGATGAAGTATTTTATATCTGTAACATGCTTAAAGCAAAAGCAGAATGTTAAATAGTGAAATGAGTTCAACATAGGACGATCAGAACAACTTATCTTTAAAATGTGAAAGTTCAAGAGAGATGAAATATAGCTATAACACTGGCAGTACTCGAGCAATATAGAAAATTATGCCAGCTACGTCCTATCCACAAATATTGGACAAATCCAACCCAATCAAATTAATGCCCAATCCATTCTCAATTGTCAGCAAAATGATTGAAAGTATCATTGATACCGCTATCAACTGGTACTTGCTCAGCAATAACCAGATCACTGATGCCCAGTTTGAGTTCTGAAAGAGCCACACAGCTCTTAACCTTATTATAGCTATGGTCAAAACATGGACAAAAGAGCTGAAGTTGGGTAAGAGTGACTGCCTTTGACATTCAGACAGCACTTGATTAATTGTAACATAAGGGTTCCAAGCAAAAGTGTTGACAAAGGGTAAAGACCTGCATTGGTTGGGGTCACATCAAACATAAAGGATAGCAGATTAAAAAACAGGACCTCAGAGGTTGTAACCTCTGAATTGCTCTGGTATTATATGCTGGTGATTATAGGAACAGGTCGATAGAACAGATCAATGTGCTGGAGCAGAAGGAGGGCTTTAGATGTCTGGATCACTGGGAAGGTAGGGCCTGTCCAAGCCTGATGAATTGTATCCAAACCACAACGGTGCCATCATCCTTCCGGTGAGTGTTGCTGGTGCGGTGTTGGTGGGGGTTTAAACTAATTTGTCAGCTGGATGGGATAGTGGAGACAGCGTTGAGTGTCATGCACAGGGAAGCATACACCACAGACTAAGTCATTGCGGAACTAACGTGATTTTCAACTGATGACACAAGGGGTCATGGCAAGACTAGATGACATTTATTTTAATGCAGGGAGTACTATGAGGAAGGCAGCTGAGTTGATGTTGTTGATTAGTATATGGGAAGTGATAACATTGCCAGAATGGAGACGTGGCTGACAGAGTGGCAGACTGGCAACAATATTGAAAAGAAAATTGCTGGGAATCAAGGTAAGCCAGGCAGCATTCATGGATAGAGAGCACGCTAACATTTCGAATCTAGATAACTCTTCAACAGAGCTGATGTGAAGTATGGAGAGGGCAGCATGTAGGTAATTGGGGGCTGGGGTTGGTTGAGGGGGATGCTGGGGAAAACAGTACTGATAGTGATTAAGTGATTGAAAGGTGAGAATGGCAGATCAATGGTACATACAACTGCTAAATTGGGAATGAAAAAACCCACAGGAGTGGGAGAAGGGAGAGAGGACATTGTGAGAGAGAATGCAACAAATAAAGCTAAAAAAAAGCGAAGGAATGGGGGTGAGTTCACAATCTGAAGCTGTTGAACTCAACACCAAGTCCCAGTGGTTGTAAAATGCCTAGACTGAAGATGAGATGATAGCTGGGAGATTATAAAGCTGGATGCAGTGGGGGAGGTTCTCTCGATATAATGAGGTCAGTGGCATTTCTGGCAACAATTGCTTGATGTTGGCATTTCGGGTCATGGTTCAGGAGAGGGAGGAAGAAGTGTTGGAGAGTTGACATTAAGCCTCTTCAAGCTAAAGATCAACATGCCAGATTACAAGGGCACCATCCCTGCCAGCGAGTTTGATGACAGATTTCGGTTTGGACCTGAGAGAACGAAGTGCTGCCATTTCAGAAGGGGACAAGGAGAGTGGGTGAGAGGTGCAGAGAAATTGTAACAGTGAATGATGCACCGACAGTTTCCAGTGAAGAGATCAAGGACAGGTAAGGGCCGAGGGGAAGGGGTCCAAGTGGAGGGTGAACACTGGAGGTGGGCGAGGGGATAAGTGGGACATCGGGACAGAGAATTCCTGTTTGTAGGAGTGATCACAGAGGTTGGGATATCTGGTCAGATTGGATGAGCTGGACCTAATGGTCTGTTTCATGCTGTACATCTCTATAACTGACATTAATACAGATGTGAAAGCATTGTTCAACATAACAGATGTTTTCTAAAAAATGGGCCAATCCAGCCAGCCATCAAGACAAGACATGCAAATTTGTGTACATTCAAAAGATTCTTGCAACTTCTTTGTTGTCTTTGGTAAATAGTGAATTGTTAAGGCTGTGTAGGTCTTGATATCCTGAAAATTTCTTTTTTTTTCCTTTGCCGAGATTGTAGTTGGGAAACCTTGATAGTGTCAGCCATTGTCCAGTATTTCCCTGGACATATTTCCATACACAAGACAAATCACTTTAGCCTCGATTGACTTTAGCCTGGATTCTGAGAGGCATGCTAGCAATTTCGTTTGTGTGTAATAAGGTGATTAATGACTTACAGTCAGTTTCAAGTTTTATTAATAGGCCTAAGATGGAGTCAGAAAATTTCTTGCACAGCCAATTCACTGTAAGCAGTTGTTTCTCAATATCACCATTATTCTGCATCACTGAGGGCTTTGGATGTGCAGTGGAGTGGTCACCAGATGTATTTATGCTGAGTCTAGGTAAGATTTCTCCCCGACTTGTGAATGATGTGCCTATTGCTCCTGTTGTTGATGGTGATTCAGAATCATAATGTGAAAGGACATTGAACAACACGGGCATGTCTTTGATTGCTGCTCAATCATCGACACACACAACCACTTGATGAAAGAGCAGCGCTCTGAAAGCTAGTGCCTCCAAGTAAACCTGTTGGTCTATAACCTGGTCTTGTGTGATTTTTCACTATTAACACACCAGATCTTGATCAAAGCTTGCCTGAGAGAACCGTTAATTTGCTCAGTAGGTTTTGGATTATCTCACTGGGCTCAGCACTCCACAAACTATTCAAATTCTATGGCTTTTCTGGGTCACGGAAATTTCCTCATGGCTTCCATCTTCTGCAGGTTTCTCATGATCCCTTTTGCCTGAAACCATGGGCCAAAATAATGAATCGAATTGGAGAATTCACACATGTCCTAAAATGTTAATCCAGCATGCAGCAACCTTCTCTAGACTCTTCTTACCATCTTAGGTGAAAGTGAGGACTGCAGATGCTGGAGGTTAGAGTCAAGAATGTGGTGCTGGAAAAGCACAACCAGTCAGACAGCATCGAGGAGCAGGAGAATCGACATTTCGGACAAAAGCCTTCATCAGGATTCCTCCTTACCATGTTGTCATGTTGGACTTCAGTGGTCACATGATGCCATTCAAGTAGCATTTGAAGCTTCCATATCTTTCGGTACATTGGCCTGTGTTGAGTGGAAATTTTGGGTGTGGATGTGATTTTAAAGGGAAGGCAAGTAAAACTTTCAGAGAGTGTTATGAGGATGATTAGCTGTCTGGAGAGTTCAAATAGGCTAAGTTGATAAAGCCACTGTTTGTTATCAGCTAAGAGAGGATGGAGCTGTTTTTTAGATTAAATTCCCTACAGCATGGAAACAGGCTTTCGGCCCAACAAATTCACACCATCCCTCTGAGGAGTAACTCATACATTCCCCTACCCCATATTTACCCATGAATAATGCACCTAACACTATGGGTAATTTAGCATGACAATTCTCCTGACCTGCATCTTTCAGATTGTGGGAGGAAACTGGAGCAAACCCACACAGACACAGGGAGGATGTGCAAGCTCAAGATGGGCATTGAACCCAGGTCCCTGGTGCTGCGGGGCAGCAGTGCTGACCACTGAGCTACCACACCATCCAACGTTTTGCACATTTCGGCAGGCTCTTATCCATACATAGCATTGAATGGACTTTTCATTGAACTTTCTTGTTCAAATTTGTTCAGTTGACACAATTTCTAGTGGATCCAATCTGACTAGCATTGTGCATTCTAAACAAGCATCACCACCAAGTTATGTATCTTCCATTAGCTTCTAGAGCATGGCTTCATGTTATATTATGGGACCTTCACGAGTGTGAACAAGTGGATAGGTTGGCATCAGCCTTCCGTGTGATGTGGTAGCCAGTTTATATTTCCCCATTCCTCTAAAGCAGTTTGGGAGTTGTTGATTAAATTCTCTTGCTTCATTGTGATTGGTAACTATCTATCAAAAAGATGAGATCAGAGGCTACACTGCCCTACCTGCTGAGTAGTGAACATGGCTTGCTGTCAATGACAGATGATGTTTTAACAATGTACTTGACTTTATGATTGTCTTTATCATTGTTTGAGGTTAGCTTTTGTTCTTGGGATTAGTTCTTCTTGGGCCCTGCAGAAAAAGGCTGGAGGATAAATTTCTGTAACCATACAAGTATTTTGGACAGAATAATGAAAGCAGCCCTTTTTTGCTGTTTAAAGTCTGTGCAGTAGCCATTGACATCAGCCAACATTCACTGATTTGACTTGAGATTTCTCTCTCCTGGAGGAATAATTAATTGAGTGTTGTTGTTTTTTTAAAACAGTTATCTTTGGTTTTCTTAACAAGAGCTTTTGTAATGAAATGGGATCACTCTGTCTGAGAACGTAGCTTTCTGCAATGTGGGTATGGCTTATCAACAAGTTAATTGTCCTAAATATTATATTGTTGTAGGCTTTTATTTCCACTTCCTCTGATCCATCAAGTTGACTTTGGATATCAAGTACCCTAGGCAGCCCTAACAATGGGATATAACAATGTTCTGTATTAAAGTACAATAGCTAACTATGCCCTGAGGCAAGCTTTCTTTATACAGTTTCCATACAAACAAGGCTGTATTATCTATTGTTCACCCTACGCAGTTTCCAGCAAATGATCAGTTTGACCATTGGCAAAAGTAACAAATATTTTTGAGGCTAGTTTGATTAATTGCTGATTAAGATTTGCTTATTCCTCCCTGAAAAGAGGTTTATTTCTTGCCCTTAACAAATTTTGACCTCAGACCTAGTTTGCTAATGCTGTTACCTTTCTGTCATCTAATTAATTATGTGATATTTACATTCCACAATTCTATGATCAAACACATTCTCTTACTGATCAAAAGTCTATATTATACATCTCAACTCCTTTTAAACCACGAGTTCAGATTTTCCAGAGGGACTGTCACGGTTCAATTCATTACTGCTGGATTACAGCACAATATAAATACACACATTACATTAGCAAAACGCAGAATAACATTAACCAGTGACCTTTTTAATCATTAGGTGATCACCAGGCATTTTGTTTCATTTTGGCTAACCCAGGAAAAATTAGGTTAATATCTGTATCAACTTCTTAATCTAATTTTTCTATTTTATACCTAAGATTTTGTACCTAGATATTTTCTTTACCTCAGGTAGCAGCAGAAATGGCGACTTTGTACACTTTTCGCTTAACATGTATCTCTGTATTTGAGTACGTGACAATAATTCTAACAATATTATAACACAGTTGGTGATTAAGAACAAAGAACAAATAAAATTTACAGCTCATGAACAGGCCCCACGGCCCTTCAAGCCTGAGCCAAATGTACTGTCTAAACCAATTAGAATTGAAAGGACAGTGTTTTCATCATCTGAGCTGAAAAAGTAGGAAACAAGTGGAAAGTCATCATTTGAGATCCCCGTGAGCCCAAGAGCACACTCAACACCCAAGTCATTGCTACTTTGTGCCACCTCACCTAATGTCCAAAACCTGTTCCCATCCCCTTTCGCTCCCTCCTTTATAAAGGTGCTCCATCCCTCCCAGAACACACATTGCATACTTGCCAGCGTCTAAGATCCATGTTGCCTATGGTCTCAACAGTACTGACTACTGTCATCAGGTGACCTACAACCTCCAGGTTTGTGCAAGAAATAATGAATTGACTTGTTTTCATGTGAATGGATAAAAACTCAACATGTGGAAGTCAAATTAAAACCTAGCCGGACTCTGCAATTTGCAAACTGCGGAGCTGGAACAGATCGTATTCATGCAGGCAGGCCTTGGACAATCAATGTGCTGTCAAAACCAGACAGATTTGGAACTGCCTGGCCAGGAGCTTATGACCACTTTGTTTCAGAATGTATCGTTGTACTTTCGCCTGTGAACTAGATTTGTTTGAAAAATGCTTTGTAAACCTGGTGGCACCCAGAGCAATAGGAGGCCGGAGGCATAGTGTGACAAGACAATTGAAGGTTCAAAACTATGTTCTGCAAACTCCATTTATGGAAGGTAAACATTTCACTTGACCTTCCTGCCCCCTGACCAGTGCAGTATTGGACACAGGATACAGAAACTTCAAGAAGAGCACACACAACAAGAGGGATAAAAGGGCATCCTGGAACTCCGCTTTTTGTACCTTTTCAACAGTATCTACAGGGAACACTGTCAACTGGCAGCTGATCTGCATAGTACCTCCAGCTCCTTGTACATTGTCATTATCATCAGACTGAAGAGACCCAGACAGAACATCTTGACAAGACAACCCATAGACCAGAACCAGCTCTGGAGAAGAGGGAAAGTCCCAATCAATGACTGCAGATCTTGAAACCCAGCCAACCCTCAAAGACCAAGGAACAGCTGATCCCAGCCTTAATGACTGGGTATTACCTGATTTTTCAAACAGAACGTTCAAATACCTGTTTGGGGATCTGATTTAAGGTGTAGTATATTCTCAGAAATGTGTCAGAAGTAGATAGCTAATGTAAATTTCAGAGGGTTTACTTCAAGATTTAAGACTATTGACTGACAAGTCCTCTGAAGAGATTGATAGAGTTCAATTAAAGTACACAGTAGATTTTGATCAATACTGTTTTTCCACAATGAAGTATTCAATAAAGTTGTGTTGGACCTTTCCCTGATGCTTATCCCCTCTGTTTATCTCACTGTGTAATGTGACTCAGTTAAAAAAGGTTACTGTGAACCAGTCAACGTTAATCAGGGTACATTTATCCACACTTTCACTTAACAACATTATGGAATTCTGATTTGCTGGCAGCAGTCAAGGTTGGGACTTTCTGACACTAAGGGTCAGAAGTCATACTTTGTTCTTTTCCAAAAGTAGCATCTAATTGCCGAGGGGTGACATTTCTGTTTCAGTTTAATGTTTGTTGTCGGTAGAATAGGTTAAGGAATATGCAATTCCAACTGGTAAAATCCTGTTCCAATGATTAATAGAGTTCAGGAAAGCAAGTGGCTCTGGTATACAATGGGGTAACCTGGGAGTTCCAGCACGTCTTCCTTAAGTTCAAGGCACAACTACTCATCAAAACCAACTGATTTTTGTCTCTCAGTCAATCTTTTAGTGAGACTGCAATAGTTCCTTATCTTTTATGGTCAGTTCTGATGAAGAATCACTGAACTTGAAACACTAACTCTACTTTCTTCCCACAGGTACTGCTGACCTGCTGAGTATTGCCAGCGATATCTGCCGTCACACTAGTCATCAGTGGTTGGTGCCTAGGCGTCACACCAGAATACCACGGGGGTATCAGCAGGGAGCATTATGACAAAATACTACAGACAAGGTAGCTCAGCTGACTGGCTCCTCATTTACTACCTCCAATAATCACTCCCTCCGGCACTGATATACTTTGTGAGGAGTGTGCATCACTGACAAAATGAACTTCACGTAATTGTCCATCAATACTTCAACTTCACCTTCCAAATCCACAATGCAGATTGCTTAAATGCTGTTGAGAGTAGTGATCCCGATAAAGAAAGTTACAGGTATAAGACAGTGCACAATTGTCCAGATCAAAATGCTCTGGAAGTTGTCAACCCAGCTGAGACATTGACTCAGACACAAATGCTGCAAGGAGTAGTGATCCCAGACAAACGATGGAGGACGCTTGGACGGAACTCTTCAATTTTATCCGAACTAATTATCTTGTCAATGTCAATCACTATTTTGACTGCTGGGAATTATATCAATTGATGTCAACCACTGCCAGTGAGATTTTAGAATATCTGAAAGTAAACTTTGATCACTAGAGCATCATGATGAGGAGCAATGGCCTCCAACTCATGAGTGAAGAATTCAGCTGCTTCAGGAATGATCAGAAAGTTCAACACCCTACATCATATATGTGAGAAATAGAACTCACTCACAAATCAGCCTGAGACAAAGCCTTGGAAACAAGAACAATTTATTACGGCCTTGCAAGTACCGGACACCTCTGCAATCAAGCAAAAATGCACGCGAAAACAAAGCATATAAACATTCTTAAACATTCTTATTCAGTTTGCAAGTTGCGGAATCACGCCTCCCTTTTCCCATCCTATCATACGCCGATTACCTCACTTGTTTTTTTTCTCTAGTTATTTTCTTATCTGACCATCCTGCTGTCCGTGTATGTCTGCATTCTTTGATCGTTGTTTGTTACAGCTTGTTCTTTTTATCCAGTTTCTCTTATCATACTATAAGCTTTATTGTGAAATGCCCCTACTGCTTCTTTTGTGGTCAACTACAACACTTTAAAGTTATTTCTTAGTTTAAAACTATTTCTTAAACAAAAACCTCTATATTCGTTAAAATCTTAGCCTTAAGTATGCTGCAAGAATCCCGCAACCGTTTGTGTAATGTTCCCCTTCCCCTCCCCCCACAACACCTCCTCCCCCACCTGCAGAAACTACATTTCTAACCTCCCACAATATATCCACAAGGACATTGAGAGGGTGAGGCAGTTGTGAAAATTTGCAAAAGGGTCCAAAAATCAGCTGGCTCAGAAATCCAGGATATTGTAAAGAAGAAATGACATGCTTCCACTGAACTGCCATGCACTACAATGGTAATCGATCGGATTAGGATTCCCCAGATGATGTAATGGGAAGAGTTCATCAGTGAAGGGAATTTGGGAGAGAATGTGTTCCCACAAATAATGGAATGTGCCAACCAGTGCTTTGAGCAGGAATGACCCCTATCTTGAGGGATGTTGGAAAGACAAAAAAAAATGGAAACTGGTTGACTGAAGATTGCACAGATCCTGCACCTGCTCCTGAGACCCAGGCTTATTTCCACATTTACTTTTAGACTAAAATGTAATAACTGTAAGAATTCTAGATGTTTTCTTTTGATTCATTTTCAGTTCTTTTTCTACAAAATTGACAGTTAGATAAGTACATGAATAAGAAATATTTGGAGGGATAAGGCCCCAGAGAAGGCAGGTGGGTCCAGTTCACTTTGGAATAATGGTCAATATGGATTGATTTGAATGAAAGGCCTGACTCCATGTTAAATGACTCGACAAAAGACCCTGCAGCAGAGAAATCACTGACAGATCAGTCAAAGATAAGATTTATTGTACTCTTGTCTGTGAACAAGCACTTGTTCATATTTTTATTATGTAGCACATGTTTCTATGAGAGTGAAGGGTGAGGCTGGAATGATTAAGGGGCAATGGATGAATAAAGATATTGAGGTTCTAGAGAAGAATAGAACAGCCATATCTTAGATGGAGACAACTTTGTTCAATTCAATCTCTGAATCAATATAAAGAGTGTATGGGGAGATGAAGTGTGGTTCACGCGTGGAAAGAACTTCCTGAGGAAATGGTTGATGTTGGTACAATTATAATAATTAAGAGATGTTTAGATAAGTACACAAATAGGAAAAGTTTGGACAGATATGGGCCAGCTCCAAGCAGATGGGACTAGTTTAATTTGGGATTATATTCAGCATGGACTGGTTAGACCAAAGGTTCTGTTTCTGTGCTGTCTGACTCTTTGACTATGACACGATGAGCCAAAGAATCTATGACATGGGCCCTCACTCTATGTCATAATCTCGATGACTCCTCACGGAATGTTTGTTTTTGAAAATCCCAGTACACGACACTAACTGGGAACTCAGGACAACATCACAACTGACGACCGTTGTCATTAAATGAGAACCATGACAACATATCATCGCAGGGTCACGTAAAACACAACAAACTGAAACGATCTGTGCACTTGTGCCGGAGAGACGCCGCGAGAGGAGATCAAGCAAACTGCTCTGGTAAACTGAATCAATACCTTCCCAACTCGAGGGAGAGATTGAAAACAGAATTCAATTAGTAGAATCAGAGGACTTTCACAAGCAGACTCAATGATGAAGCCTCTAATTTGTGTCTTTTGTGTGGCAATGGAGAAGATCATTGCTGAGACTGAAGACAAGGACAAAATCATCCAGAAGATTGAGGAGGGGATCTTGTCGATGGAAGACAATAAGCGAGAGACCGCAGTACACATCATCTCGGAGATGCTCGTGGTGTTTCCACGGACGTGTGATGACAGCAGGGAAGTGCTGGAGAATCTTGTGGGCACGCTGCTTGGAGGACTGCTTCCACGTTGTGCTGATGGTTCCCAAGCAGTTCAACAGATGGCCCTCAGCGCGGTCAGTACCATCCTGTCCATGTGCTTAGTGGCTGATGGAGCCAGCCTTGAACAATATCAAGAACGTCTGGTGTTTCTGAAGACACTTCCAGAAGACCTGATCCACCCTGATGAAGGAGCTCAGTTTGAGAAGTGTCATCAGGTGATGGAGGTGATTTGCCAAAGCCTGCCGTGCTGTCAGCTGGACAACCTACTTCTCATGGTCTGTGGAATCTGTCGGACTAACATCCCAGCTGTGCCCGGGTCGCTTCCTTGTTATTGGAAAACCTCTTGCTGCAAGAGCGAAAACAACTTCAGGACTGGGTCTCAGAAATCCTGCATGTGCTGGGGCTTCATTTGGAGATCATCCCTTACCAGGAGGTGAAAGGGCATGTCCTACGAGGGATAACTGCTCTGACCTCACAGCACTCGGCAGCAGCTATGTCCCAGCTCCTGCTCTGTCGCCCTCCCCGGGGACATGTTCATCCGGGATGTGTGGAGAGCAGCAGTTGAGGACAGGGCCTGTCTGGTGAGTATGATCAAACATCTCGTGTACTCACTGGAGAGAAAATGCTGCCCCGTCAGTGGGGACGTGTACTCGGCCAACGTCTCGCTGACTGCCATCCACGGCTTATATGAGATACTCACTCATCCCAGGATGGTAGACATGGTGAGAACATTGTTCCCACACATTTTCAGTGGCTTACGTGTATCACTCACCAGCGGAATGAGTTTCTCTCTGCCCAGTGATACAGATATTGAGTCACAGCAGAGAGGTTTCACCGCTGGGTTTGATGTTGATACAAGTAGGTCACTGAATGAAAGGTGTGTGAGGTCACTCAAGGCCCTGTTTGATCTAATTATTCAAAGTGACATCTGTGACTAGATGGTGATGGTGGGAGGATGGCAACAGCTACGAGGGGTAGGATTTGATCAGGGGGTTGTTCTGCTGGCCAGGGCAATGACAGGATCTGCAGGTGATGATTTGTCTAAGACTGTACATCGTTTGGCTTCCCAGATCCTTCAGATCCAGGACTGTCAGGCAGTTCCTATAATCATCTTCTTTGGGGAACTCCTGAAAGCTCCGTGCCTTTCCGAGCTGGGTCTCACAGACATGGTCATTAACAGCTTAATACGATACCTCTGCTGGTACGACTCCTCACCCGTTACCCAGTTGCTCTGCATCAGAGCTTTAAAAAACATCAATTTTGGAGTGAGACGTCAGTGTTGGAAAGTGAGCGTGTTGGGCTATCCAGAGAACAGCGATGTATTCACACTTGCTGTGTTGTCTTGCCTGCAGAAAAACATCCTTGAGGCACCAGCAGAAACTATCAGGCCCTTTTTAAATGCAATCCTCTACAGGATTCAGCCATTGTTCGGGGCAGGAAGTGAGCAAGTCTCTGTGGAAGCTTTCCAAACGTTGGAAATATTGGCCACGTTTGGAGACTCTAGTGATTTCCAGCGACAGCTCCATGCCAACATCGTGTGCTTGCTGTTGCACTTGGATACAAAGAGTGAAAAAACCATCCAGTGTTGTAGTGCAGCACTGCAGATGATATTCTCATCCACTGGATCCAAAGGCTTGATCCTTAGCTGAGAGGTATCTCGAGGCACCAGGCTGGAGTTACTGAAACTTCCTGAAACGTATTTAACATCAACTCGTTGACGATTAGTCTGACATGGTGAGTTCCTACATTTCGGACTGTGTATCCTTCAGTTCCAACCAGGACCATCACCGCAATCAAGCAGTGGCCTTAGCAGCATTCCTCACCAAGCAGACACATCGCTTCCGGATCACCCAATGGACCTCCTGGTGTAAAAGGTTAATTTGCAGTTGCTGCTGTATAGTCCCCAAATGAGACCTCAGCACATCAGGTTCGGAATATGGCCCAGACCCTTGTCTTCTCGTACCAACTATCCTGCTCCAGATCCAGATCCTCACCATCAATAAACAAACAGACCTTCTCAACATCAATGTTACAGTCACACCAACAGATCTTCTGTGTTGATCACAACATCTGATGGTCTTCACATCTTTAATAGCATCTGATCTCTGTCAGGTCCTCAGCAAGTGGTCTCTCTCAATCTTCAATTTTGTCTCAGCATTGATCTCCTCCAGATCGTGGACATTATAAAAGGAATTGATCTCCTCCAGATACTTACCTTTTCTTAGAAACTGATCCAAAAACATACAACTTTTCATAATTCTGGTTGATCTCATCCAGAGTCTCCAGTTCATGAAATCAATAGACCTATCTCTCATTTATATTTGTACATATTGTAAATAATTAATGTTCTTGCAAATAAATATTCCATTTCACTTTAAATAAACTGCAGCAGTGTTGGTGTACCTGCACATGTCACATAAATGCACTCACAGTCTGGGAGTAGTGACTGCTGGACCATTGGGGTCATTTCTCCCCAGGGCAGCGGATGGAGAGAGGGCAAGGCTCAGGGTCTGCACTCACCTTCCCTGACCACGTCTGCAGGATGTAGTACTGGTTTGATCAGCTTCAGAATGGCAGCTGAAGTGTTTTTGACTGATACTGATCACCAGTCAGTGGTAGTCAGAGATTCAGGAAAGCTCCACATTGCATCTCACTCAGGAAGCAAATTTCTGTTTTGGAAAACAGAGTGACGGCTCCTCTAGGGAGTGCAGCCAGAGTTCAGCTGCACACGGTGGGGGTCAGAAAGAGCAGGAGAACAATAGTGGTGGGAATCTCAGTCATGGGGGGCACTCACAGGTATTTCTTCAGTCACAGACGTCACTGCAGGATGGTGACTTGCCTTCCTGGGGCCAGGGTCAAAGATGTCACTGAACCACTACACAGCATTCTGAAAGGGGGAAGGGGGAAGAGACAGAGGTAGTTCACATTGGTACCAATGACATCGGCAGTATGAAGGAAGAGATCCTGTGACAAGAATGTAGGGAGCTATGCAGCAGATTAAAAAACAGGACCTCAAAGGTTGTAACCTCTGAATTGCTCTGGTATTACATGCTGGTGCATATAGGAACAAATGGATAGAACAGATCAATGTGCTGGAGCAGAGGGAGGGCTTTAGATGTCTGGATCACTGGGAAGGTCCAAGCCTGATGAATTGTATCCAAACCACAACGGGGCCATCATCCTTCTGGTGAGTGTTGCTGGTGCGGTGTTGGTGGGGGTTTAAACTAATTTGACAGCAAGAGATGGGATAGTGGAGACAGTGTTGAATGTCATGCACAGGGAAGTATACACCACAGACTAAGTCATTGCAGAAATAACGTGATTATTTTGAAGTAATGACTCAAGGGATCATGGCAAGATTAGATGACATTTATTTTAATGCAGGGAGTATTGTCAGGAAGGCAGATGAGTTGATGTCATTGATGAGCACATGGGAAGTGATGTCATTGCCAGAATGGAGACGTGGCTGACAGAGTGGCAGACTGGCAACAATATTGAAAAGAAAATTGCTGGGTATCAAGGTAAGCCAGGCAGCATTCATGGATAGAGAGCACGCTAACATTTCAAATCTAGATAACTCTTCAACAGAGCTGATGTGAAGTACGGAGAGGGCAGCATTTAGGTAATTGGGGGCTGGGGTTGGTTGAGGGGGATGCTGGGGGAAAACAGTATGATAGTGATTAAGTGATTGGAAGGTGAGAATGGCAGATCAATGGTACATACACCAGCTAAATTGGGAATGAAAAAACCCACAGGAGTGGGAGAAGGGAGAGAGGACATTGTGACAGAGAATGCAACAAGTAAAGCTAAAGAAAAGGGAAGGAATGGGGGTGGGTTCACAATCTGAAGCTATTGAACTCAACACCAAGTCCCAGTGGTTGTAAAATGCCTAGACTGAAGATGAGATGATAGCTGGGAGATTATAAATCTGGATGCAGTGGGGGAGGTTCTCTCGATATAATGAGGTCAGTGGCATTGCTGGCAACAGTTGCTTGATGTTGGCATTTCGGGTCATGGTTCAGGGAGAGGGAGGAAGAAGTATCGGAGAGTTGACATTAAGCCTCTTCAAGCTAAAGATCAACATGCCAGATTACAAGGGCACCACCCCTGTCAGCGGATTTGATGACAAATTTCGGGTTGGACCTGAGAGAGCAAAGTGCTGCCATTTCAGAAGGGGACAGGGAGAGTGGGTGAGAGGTGCAGAGAAATTATAACAGCCAATGTTACACTGACAGTTTTCAGTGAAGAGATTGAAGACAGATAAAAGGATAGGGGAAGGGGTCCAAGTGGAGGATGAACATTGCAGGTGGGCGAGGGGATAGGTGGGACATGGGAATTCCTGTTTGTAGAAGTGAGCACAAAGATGGAGGTGGCAGTAAAACAGTCCAACATCATGGAGAGCCTATTCCATGGTATAGAAGCTTCAGGCCAGGAGGCAAGGTGTAACAGAGGCAGCATCACCTACTGCAATCAGGAGTGATGATAGCTTAGAAGGCACCTCAGATCAGGCTTTCTGGGCAGAATTGAAATGGGGTAATCACATTGCCTGTACTGCTTTATTTACCCCAAATAGTCAGAGAGAGATGGGAAGACTGATCTCAAAGAAATGTAAAACTAATAAGGTCATAAGAGTTGGGATTTCAATTACCTCAATATTATGTGGGACACAGAAAATGTGAAAGGCACAGAGGTGGCAGAATTCTTAAAGCCCTCCTGTCCACATTTTATCAGCAGGGGTTTTCACTGGGATTTGAGGAAATATTTTTCATCCTAAGGTTGGTGAGTATCTGGAACTCACTGCCTAAAAGGTGGGAATGCTCAAAACACCGAAGAGGGCAGTGTTGCCCAGTTACTGCCCTCAACGACAGTTGCTGGCTCGGCACAAAGAGGACAATTAATCAGTACCTCTGTTAGTTTAGTTGAAACAGACATATGATTTACACCATTTGGTTAGGAAAAGGTTAACAGCAGACATACAGTTCATACAAGGTGAACATGCAAGTACACACCCACAGAGTGTGACATTTCCTGAACAGTGAAGAAAAATAACAGCAAATACCCAAGAATAGCAGGCAGGAGGGATTGGTTTTGTTTGGAATTCTGTTCTGCACGGACTGGTTGGTCCACAGGGTTTGCTTCCATGCTGCATGAATCTATGACATAAACATAAGCTCATGTTAACTAGACGATTTCTTCTAGGTCTTCAGGTCCTCTTCAGACTGCCAGATGTGGGACCCACAAAATTGCCAAGTCTGCTCTCCAGGATTTTCACTGATGGCACATTGAATCCTGCATTTTTATCCTTTGGCTTAATCTTCCTTAACTGTGGTGTCTTGTTCTTCTCGGTTCATTGCTCATCAGGGAGCTGTTGTCTTTCCACTGTGGGCACCTTTCAGACAACCCCATTATTCTTCCTCCAAATAAGGTCTTGCACCTTATGTCACCCTCAGAGCCAGTGGCTGGTGCTCGGGTAACTTCAGTTCACCAGCTTGCTGGTTTTATGTGTGAGCAACCCCTGGTCAACATCTCCACCCTCTCAATCCAAAGATATATATCATAGGATCACGTTAAAAATCACACAACACCAGGTTATAGTCCAACAGGTTTATTTTGAAGCACTAGCATTTGAAGTGCTGCCTCTTTATCAGACCAGCTAGAGCTTCCAAATAAACCTGTTGGACTATAACCTGGTGTTGTGTGATTTTTAACTTTGTACACCCCAGTCCAACACTGCTCCTCCAACAGGATCATCATTTTCCTTTCATTCTGCCAATCGCTCTTGAGATTGCAATCGACACTCAGTCAGTGCTTTACTTCCACATTATTTATAAATATATTTAGTTAACATATCCAGCAAAGTCTAACTACATAATTCACACAATCCCCTTTATAATGACAATCATCCCTTTGGTTTCATTCGAGATTATTCATTCAACTTTCGTATAATTTCATTTTTCCACCTTCTGAGCTGATACTCACTGAGTATTTCAATTACCAGTGTGCACAAGAGCAATATTACAGCTACATGCGATAATATTCTCACCCATGGATGTATTTAAACATTACATCTCCAATTCCAAAATTTAGTCCAAAACCAGGGGGCATGCAACACTTCATTTGCCTTGTCTCATGAATTCTAATTGTTTTGGTATGTTTAGTCCATTAATGGATCCTCTCCTTTGCCTCTTCTGCAAATTGTGTTTCCTTCATGACTGCTCTTATTATGACCAAGGCAAGGGTCACACCCCCAGCCCACCTCCAATAACCAAGTCCGAGATCATATTTTTGTTGGCTACATTGTGTCCCTTGGTCTTTGAGTGAGATGATCTGCTCAAGTTGTTGATATCTGTTTTCTTCTCAGCAAATGCATTTGCATACGGTGTCCAAAATTCACGATGTCCAAACTCTGTAACCTCTGAATGGCATAACTTCAGATTCATGCTCCTTAATTTAAGTCATCTTTTAACTGCCAGTTCTCTATCTGCAGATCATCTCATTGAATAACAGAGAAATAACATCATATATGGACTCAAAAAAAAATGAGGAGATGTTGCTGGATGTCTTAAAATGTATAAAGGTGGATTGATCCCTGGGACACGATCAGTGCAAACTCAAACTCTTTAGGAAGCTAGAGAAGTGATTGCTGGGCCCCTTGCTCAGATATTTGTATCATCGACAGCCACAGATGAGGTGCCTGAAGACTGGAGGTTGGCTACCATAGTGCCACTGTTTAAGAAAGGTGGAAGGAAAAGCCAGGGAACTATGGACCAATGAAACCGACATCAGTGGTGGGCAAGTTGCTTGAGGGGATCTTAAGGAAAATGTACTTGGAAAGATAGCACTGATTCAGCAGTCTATATGGCATTGTGCATTGGAAATCATGTCTCTTTAACTTGATTGATGTTTTTGAAGAGTAACGGAGTGAGCTGATGAAGGCAGAGCAGAGGACGTGCTGTATATGGACTTCAACGTTCAACAATGTTCCATAGATCACATGGAATACAAGGAGAACCAGCCATTTGGCAAGAGAATTGGTTTGATGGCAGGAGACAGAGAGTAGTGATGGACGGTTGCATTCTCTGTAGAGGGCAGTGTATTGGGAGACTGCACTCTGCTGCTCCTGTCATTGGAACGTGGAGGCTGGAGTGGCAACACCTGCTGTAACTAAGAGCAGCTGGAGCTGGTTTACGCCTAAAGCCTAGAGCCTCTAATGCTGTAGAATGCCTGCTGTGAGGGATAGGAGATTGGGATTCTTCACTGCTGCTGTCTGGTGTATTGCATTTCTTCTTGGTGAGTTAAGACTGCTGTACTAATGGCTAATTCACCAGAGAGAAAATGCTGCTTGGGACCTGGAGCCTCATGCACTGCAGTCTGCCTGCCTGGAGGGACTCGCAACTCAGACTGGCTGCTGTTGCTGCAAGACGTTTTCTGGTCTCTATTTCTAACCAGCCATTTTCTTAAAATATCTGCCTCACAGCGCCAGGGACCCAGGTTCAATTCCCGCCTCAGGCAACTGTCTGTGTGGAGTTTGCACATTTTCCCAATGTCTGTGTGGGTTTCCTCCAGTTTCCTCCCACAGCCCAAAAATGTGCGGGTTAGGTGAATTGGCCATGCTAAATTGCCCGTAGTGTTAGGTGAAGGGGTAAATGTAGGGGAATGGGTCTGGGTGAGTTGCTCTTTGGAGGGTCGGTGTGGACTTGTTGGGCTGAAGGGCCTATTTCCATACTTTAAGTAATCTAATCCAAAGATCAATAAATTATTTCTCAACCTATTAGTCTTCATTTGTTTAAGGGACCCATAGCAACTCAGGTCTGGGGCATGTGGGTAGTCACTAAAATTCCAACGCAGTTAAAATTATACAAGCTGAAATAAGGTCAGAGAAAATTGAATTTGTCTCATAATTGTTTCTGTGTGCCTATTTTAGAATGGTTCAAAATGAAATGACAGCTGAGCACTAAATCCCAATAACCCACTTAAAATACCGTGTTGGTTGTGAAATAAGAACTGCTCCTTGGTATCATAACGCATTGAATTGCAATCCATGGCACAATATTGTTACCTGTGACTAAATACATGCTACATACTGGTTGTAATCACTAGTTAATACAGAGATTTAACTTTCAGGAAAAAAAAACAGTATTTCTACCGTGTTTTTCATGATCACGTACTTTAGGTACTTAACTGGAGTAGCAATGTAAGAAATGTGGCAGTCAATTTATGCAAAGTGCAAGAACACAAGAAATAGGAGCAAGAGTAGACTATACAACCCATCAATTTTGCTTCATGACTCAGTATAATCTTGACTGATTTTGAGCTTCAATTAATTCTTATGCTTGTTCCCCCTAGCCCTTGATTCCCAGCGAGACCAACAATTGGTCTACTTCAGCGATGAATATATTCAGTGCTGGAGTATCCATCACCCTCTGGGGTACAGAATTCAAAAAAATTCACAACCCTTCTCCTCATTCTCATTCGTAAGTGATCCTGAGCCTTATCCTGAGATTGTGCTCCTATGTTTTAAATTCCCAGATGAGCAGAAACAATCTCTCAGCATGCAGTTTATAAATCCTCTTCTGAACCTTGGATGCTTCTAAGTTCCAGAGGATACATGCCCAATTTATTCAGTATGTCATTATAGGACAACATTCTTATCCCATGGGCCAATTTAATGAATCTTCACTGTGTTGCCTCTGAAGATCCTTCCTTAAGTATGGAAAAGTTAGTAATGTGATAATGACTAGATAATCTGTTGTTGTGATATTGATTGATGAATAACTGTAGGCCAAGACAGCTCTGCTTCGTTTTAATAGAATAATGACATGAGATCTTTTACATTCATCTGAACAGGCACAAAGTGTCTTGATTTAATTTTCAGCCAAAAGGCAGCACCTCCAACTGTTCAGGGTGGGTAGGATAGCAAAAGGTAGGTTGCAGAGTGTTTTACAGGATGGATGGTACCTGAATGGGTTACCCGAAATTGTGAGATAATCTCCACCTATCAGAATATAAAGGGCTCTATTTGGGAGGAGTGAACCATTTGTGTGTTCTAGTTCCTACTCGGATGCGTCGCAGTTTGGTCTGGCAACTGCTCTGTCCAAGTCCACAAGAAATTACAGAGACTTGTGAATGCAGCCTAGTCCATCACAAAAACCAGTCTTCCTTCCATTGACTCCATCTACACTTACCGCTGCCTTGGGAAAGCAGCCAACGTGACCAAAGACCCCTCCCACTCTAGTTCTACACTCTTCCACTCTTCCGAAAGGCAGAGATACACCAGTTTAAAAACACATACCAAAGATTTAAGAACAGTTTACTTCCCACTGTTATCAGGCTTATGAAGGGACCTCCCATATATTAGAGTTGATCTTTCTCTCCACCTTCTCTGTAAATGTAACACTATATCTTGCATTCTATTCTATTACCCTGATGTACTCTGGGCTATCCATCGAAGAGTGTCGGGGTTGGGCATCCTGGGTCAGCTCAATGAAAGTCAGGGGGGTTACATAAGGTATGATTTTTCTGTTTAGCATGCAAAACAATACTTTTCACTGTATCTCAGTATGTGTGACAATAATAAATCAAATCAAATAAAATCAGTAACTCATGAGTCCAGCCTTAGGCCACATTATGAACTCTCATGCAACTCAAATACACTGGAACTAGCTACTAAGTACTATGAAATATTCTGTTTATCAAGATGAAGCCTATCTTCTGTTAAAGATTCAGGGTGGAATCTTCTCAACCCCTGAGTGATATGGACCATAGTAAGAAAGTTGGAAAAATCGCGTGAGACGGCCAAACTTCTCATCCTTGGGAGCACAAAGTCCCATTTTCCAACCAAGTGTTGAACAGCAAAACAGGATTCTTGTCAGTGAGTGGTGTCACAAAGCTGGTTACTTTTCTAAAAGCTGTTCCTTTCCACAAGGATACTCTGCCCTTGTTTTTTTTCCAGAGGTGTCATAAACAGTCCCGGTGCCAATTAGACTGGTTTGGTACAGAGATGAAAAAGATTTTGAGAAGCCTTTTTGCTTATATGTAAACAGATGAGATTTCAGGCCAAAGTGGTCAGTTTTAGAAGTGAGGAGAAAGTGAGGACTGCAGATGCTGGAGATCAGAGCTGAAAAATGTGTTGCTGGAAAAGCGCAGCAGGTCAGGCAGCATCCAAGGAGCAGAAGAATCAATGTTTCGGGCATAAGCCCTTCAGGAGTTCCTGAAGAAGGGCTTATGCCTGAAACGTCGATTCTCCTGCTCCTTGGATGCTGCCTGACCTGCTGGGCTTTTCCAGCAACACATTTTTCAGTTTTAGAAATGACCTGTATAATAAAAAGGGCATAGTCAGCTCTCTAGCTGAGTAGTTCAGTCCAGAACTAGTGAGCAGTTCAACAGTAAGCTGTGTGAAAACTCACTCTCCCTCTCTTTCTGCCCTTCTAACTTCAACCTGTAAGCATTTGTTCCTTTTTTTTAACTGGTCTTTAAGGGGGTTTGCTTATTGGAACTGTTGTGTATATTTGGAACATCATAATTAAGTCTAGTTGGATAGATTGAGTTCTGTAGAGGTTCTTTGTTCTGTTCTTTATGTTTCATTGTATAATGTTGTGAATAAATTTCTGTCTGTTTTAAAACCTAGTCGTCAGCCTAGCTAGCTTACACCGGGTAATTTTCGTTATACATTTAGTGAAACAAATTGCAAAGTTATGGTCTGGGTTGCCTGCTCAAGAATGTTTTGAGTGGTCTGGCCTAGGTCATAACAGTGACAAGATGCCTGTTTTTATATATTAGCATACATTAGCATCTCATTATCTAATTTCACATTATTTATCTGGCTTCCCATTGTTCCACCCATTGGAAAGAAACTAGATAGTGACAATTCACATGCAAGTCTGAAAGGTTACCTGGCAATGCAATCTTGCTCTCTTGGATCTCTAGCTTGGCTGTCAGTCACCAATAGCACAGGACAATGTGGGCAATGACCCTAAGCATGCCATCCACGGACAATGTCATCAGACATGTACCAGCCTCTCCGAATCCTCATGGTACATTTATAATCCATTTAAACGCAAGTCTACTTTTCAACACTGCATTTTGGAGCACACCAGCACTTTTCATTGCAGGGATAGGCATGGATTTGACCAGGAAGCATCTCAGAACTCTTTGCTTGACCTCTTAGCATTCATTCACTTTGCACCAACATGGATGCTCATAGTATCTCAGCCTTCCCTTGTCCCCTTACATCCACCCCTAGTCCTGAAGGTAGGTTACACCCAAAACGTCGACTTCCCCACCTCCTAATGCTGCCTGTATGCTGTGTTCTCCCAGTCTCCTGCTTGTTCCCTTGTCTTTTAGCACTTTGCCCTTCAGCTGGACCTTAATGGCTCACGGTTCTTCTGGATTGCCTTGCTTTTTAGTACATAATCAAGCAGGTTGTCATGATTGTCAGTGGTCAGGCATCAAGGAGATGGACATTTTGCAGTATGGCACTATTCTAGGTCAATCTCAGCCCTACAGCATTTTCCAGCTATCCGTGTTGCAAACACATTGAATATGCCTGAAATGGCCAAGTTTCAAAATCTAAGGGGTGTGGTCCTCCATCAAGTCAAAGGACCTGTTGTCAGTCAGGGCTCCTGGTACAGAAAGTTAAGAGGCTTAAATCCTGTGAGTCAGCTGCTTGGTGCAGTTACAATCGGGGGTGTGTGATTTACTACAGGCAGGGGATGGGCCAGGTGAGTCCTGCTGAGTCCAGTGCAAACAATTAATTAGGAATCTGCACAGAGAGCAGTCAGGGATCTGGTCACTCATCATTCACTGTCTGTTGAAGTGAGTCAGGATTGGGTGTCCTGGGGTCAACTCAATGAAAGTCAAGGGGGTCAGCAGGGGTAACTGCAATGGTAAGGATAAGGGGACACTGAATTGTAGGGATTGCAGGCAGCATGCAGGGTCACAGAAGGAGTCAATAACTGTGAAGGTGGGGAATTCCCACATATTATAGATGATATTGGATTGAAGGACATGGGATAGAGTCATAGAGACATAGAGATGTTCAGCATGGAAACAGACCCTTCGGTCCAACCCGTCCATGCCGATCAGATATCCCAACCCAATCTAGTCCCACCTGCCAGCAATTGGCCCATATCCCTCCAAATGCTTCCTATTCATATACCCATCCAAATGCCCCTTCAATGTTGCAATTGTACCAGCCTCCACCACTTCCTCTGGCAGTTCATTCCATACACATACCACCCTCTGCATGAAAAAGTTGCCCCTTAGGTTTCTTTTATATCTTTCCCCTCTCACCCTAAATCTATGCCCTCTCTAGTTCTGGACTCCCCGACACCAGGGAAAAGACTTTGTCTATTTATCCTATCTATCCCCCTCATAATTTTGTAAACCTATAAGGTGGGCGGCACGGTGGCACAGTGGTTAGCACTGCTGCCTCACAGCGTCAGAGATCCGGGTTCAATTCCCACCTCAGGAGACTGACTGTGTGGAGTTTGCACATTCTCCCCTTGTCTGCGTGGGTTTCTGGGAGGGTTTCCTCTGGGTGCTCCGGTTTCCTCCCACAGTCCAAAAATGTGCAGGTTAGGTGAATTGGCCATGCTAAATTGCCCCTAGTGTTAGGTGAAGGGGTAAATGTAGGGGAATGGGTCTGGATGGGTTGCGGATCAGTGTGGACTTGTTGGGCCGAAGGGTCTGTTTACACATTGTAAGTAATCTAAGGTCACCCCTCAGCCTCCGACGCTCCAGGGAAAGCAGCCCCAGCCTGTTCAGCCTCTCTCTGTAGCTCAGATCCTCCAACCCTGGCAACATCCTTGTAAATCTTTTCTGAACCCTTTCAAGTTTCACAACATCTTTCCGATAGGAAGGAGACCAGAATTGCACGCAATATTCCAACAGTGGCCTAACCAATGTCACTAAGGTAAGGGGAGTTGTCGATGATCATCACCCCCACAGGCAAGATGGGGGAGCAGTGCAGCATGATGGCTGGCATAACCAAGCTGTATACCAGGGCTCAGTGAGTAATGCTGAGAGTTGAAGGCCATGTGGTGTATAGGAATATGTGGAGGTTCACTACTGATCGGTGAGGAGCGCCAGGAAAAAAGAAACATTGAGGTTGGAAGGCTGGGTCTCAATTACCAGGCTGAGCCTGAGACTCACCAGGAGTGACCTGTGGTGCTTTCCCTAATATGACTAGTAAATGCACATTCCAAATGGAAATGGCTGCAATCACACCTGAGGTGGACAGAGTCAGATTGCTTTCTATCTGAGCACACAAGCTCTACATGCGAGTGAAGTGCAGCCCTTTGTAGGGTAGCTCCATTTACAAACCACTTTCACAGTCCAGGTTGAAGTCATTAGTGAGCTGGGTCGATGGTAAGAGAAGGGGAATGTCAAGTCCAGGTTTTGAATCAACTAATATTTCTGACTCAGCATTTTTGCAGAGCTTCAGATGCTGGATAATTGCCCATTTGAAGTTTCAACTTCCTGATTACTGCATAGTCAGGACTTTTGAGATGTCATGTACACATCTTTCAGGTACGTCCAGTCTCTGACTATCCGACACCAGAAGTTCTGGTGAACTCTATTTCTGCTGCATGGCCTGCTGTGATTTTCCAGCACTATTTTTGATTTCACATTTATTAGTTATTGATCTAAATTTAATTCTTGCAATACAATGAAAACATATTACAAAAATATAAACAAGGAATAGGAGTAGGTTATTTGACCTCTTTAAACTTCTCTGCCATTCGGTAAGATCATAGCTGATCTGATTGCAACCTCAATCCACATCCCTGCTTATTCTGATAACTTTTCAACTGCTTGCTTTAGAAAGTCAAGCCATGCATCCTATGCATGAGTTTCCTCCAGGTACTCCGGTTTCTTCCCACAGTTCAAAGATGCGCAGGTTAGATGGATTGGCCATGCTACATTGCCCATTGTGTTCAGGAATGTGCAGGATAGATGGGTTAGCCATGGGAAATGCAGGGTTACAGGAATAGGAAGGGTGTCGTTCTGGGTGGGATGCTCTTTGTAGGATTAATGTGAACCCGTTTGGCTGAATGGCTTGCTTCCACACTGCATGGATTCTGTGATCAATAATCTTCAAGGATGCTACTTCTATCACCTTTTCAGGACAACAGAAAAATGTCACCTCACCTCTGTTTTGAATGGGTAACCCCTGTCCAATGTTTCTCCTGGAAAAACCTGCCTATTTTCGAGTTTAGTCTAGCAAATCTTCTCTGAACTGCATTCAAAGCATTTACATCCTTCATTAAATAATATGAAAATACAGTACACAGTAGTCCTGACATGTTCTCTTTAGTGCCCTATATAACTGAAGCATAACCTCACTTATTTTATATTCAATTCCCCTCACAATAAATGCTAACATTTTATTAGCTTTCCTAATTACTTGCTGCACCTGCATAAGTAGCTTTTTCTAATTTGTGCACTGGGACACCGAGATCCCTCTTTATCTCAGAGCTCTGCTTTTTTTTATTCTTCCTACCAAAATGGGCAACTTTTAATTTTTTTGGGAGAAAGTGAGCACTGCTGATGCTGGAGATCAGAGTCAAGATTAGAGTGGTGCTGAAAAAGCACAGCAGGTCAGGCAGCATCCGACGGGGAAAATTGATGTTTTGGGCAAAAGCCCTTCATCCTGATGGGCATTTGCCCGAAACATCAATTTTCCTGCTCCTCGGATGCTGCCTGACCTGCTGTGCTTTTCCAGCACCAGTCTAATCTTGACAAGAACATTTAGTTCATGGGCCTCCTCCATCACCAAACTCTTAGCACCCGCCGCCTGGAGGAAGAACGCCTCATCTTCTGCCTTGGGACCCTCCAACCATATAGGATCAATGTGGATTTCGCCAGTTTCCTCATTTCCCCTCCCCTTATCCCAGATCAAACCTTCTAACTCGGCACCACCCTCATGACCTGTCCTACCTGTCAATCTTCCTTCCCATCTATCTGCTCCACCCTCCTCTCTGATCTAACACCTTCACCCCCAACTTCATTTACCTATCACATTCTCAGCTACCTTTTCCCCCAGACCCACACCCCTTTCATTTATCTCACAGCCCCCTTGGGCCACCCCTTCATTCCTGATGAACAGCTTATGCTTGAAACGTTGATTCTCCCAATCCTCGGATGTTGACTGACCTGCTAATGAGAAGTGCAAATGTTTGAAAATGGTTGGCTGTGCTGGGAGTTACCCATACAAAATAGGTCCTAGGCGTGTCAAGGAAGGGTAATAAACATAAGAACTAGGAGCAGGAGTAGACCATCTGGCCCTTCGAGTCTGCTCCACCATTCAATAAAATCATGGCTGATCTTTTCATGGACTCAGCTCCACTTACCCACCCACTCACCAAACCCCTTAATTCCTTCACCGTTCAAAAATCTATCTACCTTTGCCTTAAAAACATTCAACAAGATAATCTCAACTGGGCAGGAAATTCCCAAAGTTCACAACCCCTTGGGTGAAGTAGTTCCTCAAGATTAGAGTGGTGCTAGAAAAGCACAGCAGGTCAGGCAACATTTGAGGAACAGGAAAATTGACAGTTTGGGCAAAAGCCCTTCATCAGGAGCCTTTCCTGATGAAGGGCCTTTGCCTGAAATATCGATTTTCCTGCTCCTCGGATGGCTGCCTGACCTGCTGTGCTTTTTCAGCACCACTCTAATCTTGACTCTAATCTCTAGCATCTGGAGTACCCACCTCCGCGCTGAAGTAGTTCCTTCTCAACTCAGTCCTAAATCTGATCACCCTTATTTTCCAGCTATGCATCCTCGCTCTGGTTTCAACCACCAATGGAAACAACCTCCCTGCTTCTACTTTATCTATTCCCTTCATAATTTTATATGTATCTATAAGATCCCCTGTCTGTCTTCTCAATTCCAATGATTAGGGTCCCAGTCTACTCAATCTCTCCTCATAAGCCAACCCTCTTGATTCCAGAATCAACCGAGTGAACCTCTGCTGCACCCCCCTTCAGGGCCAATGCATCCTTTCTCAAGTTAGGAGACCAAAATTGTACACCGTACTCTCGATGTGGCCTCAAAAGCATCCTGTACAGCTGCAGCATAATCTCCCTATTTTTAAACTCTGTTCCTCCAAGCAATGAAGGACAATATTCAATTTATCTTCTTAACAAACTGCTGCACCTGAAAACCAATCTTTTGTGATTCATGCACAAGGGTACCCAGAAACCTCTGCATAGCAGCATGCTTCAATTTTTCACCATTTAAATAATAGTCCAATGAATAGTAACTGACATAGAAGAAGGTGTTCAGATTCTGACATTGTTAAACTCAATATTAAGTCCTGAAGGCTGTATGGTACCTCTGTGGAAGGTGAGGTGCTGTTCTTCGAACTTGCGCTGAGGCTCACTGGAACACTGCAACAGACCCAAATCAGAAATATTGGCATGGTAACATGGTGGTCCATTGAAGTGTCAGGCAAACGGAAGCTCACGGTCATTTGTTTTAAACAGAATGAAGTTTTTAATTAAAGCAATCATCTAATCTGGAGTTCATCTCCCCAAAGTAGAGGAGACAACATTGTGAGCAGTGAAAACAGAAGATGAGATTGAATGAAGCGCAGGTAAATTGTTGCTTCACCTGGAAGGTGTGTCTAGGGCTTTTGATAGTGCGAAGGGAGGAAGTAAAGCATCAGGTGTTCCAACTTCTGCGATTGCGTGGGAAGATGTTATGGAATTGTGGGAAGGGAGGACTGGACCAGGATGTCCCGGAGGGAGCAGTCCCTGCAAAATGCTGGCAGGAGAAGAGAGGAGAATGTGTCTCTGGTGGTGGCATCCCACTGGAGGTAATGGAAATGGTGGCTTATGTTCCTTTGGATAGACTGTGAGGACAGGGAGACACTATCGTTGCTATGGGAGGGAGGGAGGGAGGAAAGGGGATGGGTAGAAGTGCGGGAAATAAGTTGGACACGGCCGAAGGCCCTGTCAACCATAGTGGCCACTGGGAGGAATTGTTGGTTGAGAAAAAAGGTGGACATTATCACGATAGACGCAACAGAGATAGAAAAACTGGGAGAATGAAATGGAGTCCTCACAGGAAGCAGGAAGAGAGAATGTATAGTCTCGGTAACTCTGGGAGTTGCTGTGTTTGTACTGGGTATCAGTCACCCTATCCCCAAAAATAGAAACAGAGATGTTGAGAAAGGGAAGGGAGTTTTTTGTTTAGAAGTCCTTTTCTGCTTGCTATTGGCTAGCCTATCTTTTATCCATGCCAATTTGCTGCCTACTACATGAAGTTATTTACAAATTTGTTCTTGAGGCAGGGGCATGGCTGACTAAGCCAGGATTTATCGCCCATCTCTAATTGCCCAGAGAACAGTTAAGCACCAATCATAATGTATCTGGGTTTACATTTAACATTAACATTGTCAGTAAAAGTTTTTTCAAATATGTAAAGAGACAACAGTGAACTTTGGGCCCTTTGAGAATGAGGCTAGGGAAATAACAATGGGGAGCGAGGAAATGGCAGAGGGGTTGATCAAATGGTTTGTATCAGTCTTCACATTAGGGGATACTTATAGCAATCCAAAATATATTAAATAATGAAAGTGCCAAAGGTGGGGCATCAGCGAGGGGGGTGGTAAGGAAATAACCATCATAAGTACTGGGTAAACAAATGGGGCTGATGACCAATAAGCCTCCTGGACCTGATGTGTTGCATTCGAGTATGTGAAAGAAAGTAACTACCGAGATTGTTAATGCATTGGTAATAATCTTCCAAGAATTCTTGATTTCTGGCAAAGTCCCATAGGATTGCAAAACTGCCCATGTAACACCCTTATTTAAAAGACAGACAAAAACAGATAACTATAGGAAGTTAGCATGTGTATTTGGGAAAATTTTAGAGTCTATTATAAAGAATAAAATAGCAGAGCATTTAGAAGTGCAAATAAAACCAACCAGACTCAACATGGCTTCATGAAGTGAAAATCAAGCATGACAAATGTATTACGGTTCTTTGAGGAGGTAACCAGGAGGTAGATAAAGGAAAAGCAATGAAAGTAAAATATTTTGCATTTCCAAAAAGCATTCGATAATATACCATGGATAACGCTACTTGGTAAGAGCCCAAAGTAAACCGAATCCACAGAGGATAGTGGCATGGGCCTCCTGCGGTTAACACAAAAATGTAGATAGCACAATAATAGGGACACCCATCTATTACAAAAGTCTGCACAACCTTTCACTGTAGAAAAACAAATTGGAGCCAACTTTGCGAGTATGTGGGTCTGTGAGTAGCAAATCTCTATATAATTAGAAGTAAGGATAATAGAAAAGAGCAGTGGAGATTTGGAATAAAGGGGACGTTTTCTGGATAGCAAACTATGACAAGTTGAGTGCCACGGGGAACAGTACTGAGACCACAATTATTTAGAATATATATTACTAATTTGGATGAAGAAACTGAATGTACTATGATGTGGAGGAGATGGTGTTGGACTGGAGTAGACAAAGTTAAAAATCATACAACACCAGGTTATAGTCCAACAGGTTTAATTTGGAAGCACTAGCTTTCAGAGCACTGCTCCTTCTTCCATCTGAAGCAGGAGCAGTGCTTCAAAAGCTAGTGCTTCCAAATAAACCTGTTCGACTATAACTTGGTGTTGTGATTTTTAACTGAATGTTAAAATCACCATATTTGCAGATGACACAAGATAGGTACAGTAGGCAAGTAGTGAGGATACAGAAAAATATTGAGAGGTTAACTGAATGGGCAAAAAATTTTCAGATGGAATATAATGTGAGAAAACATGAGGTTATGAACTTACGCAGGAAGAACTGAACAGCTGAGTGTTATTTTAAAGGGAAAAACTGCAGAAAGCTGGAGCACAAAGGGATTTGAGGGTCCAACCACACGAATCACAAAATGCTAAAATTCAAGTTTAACAGGTTATAGAGATGACAAATGGTACATTGGCCTTTATTTCAAGGGGAATCAAGTAGAAAAACTGGGAAGTCCTGCTAAAACTAAGGCACTGGACTGATCACAGCTGGAATAGTGTGAACACTTCTGGTTTCCTTATCCAAATACAGATAACCAAGTTTTGGAGGCAGTCCAGAGAATGTTTACTAGGTTAATCTTGTGAACAGAGCATACAAGGGCAGATTGAGTAGGTTGGAATTTTACTCATTGCAGTTTCATATTATGAAACATTATCAAAACAAATAAGATTCTTAGGGAGCTTGATGGGGGGAGCATGTTTCATCTTGTGAGAGAGTTTAGGACCAGAGAACAGAATCTCAGAGTGAAGAGTCACCCATTTAAGACAGGGACAAGGATGATTTTGTTTTAATCTGAGTGTAATGGCTCTGAATTCTTTACTGTAGAGGGCTGTCAAAGCTGGGTCAATAAGAATATCAAGGCTGAGAAAGACATTTTCTAATCAGGAAGGGAATGGAGAAAAGGCGAGAAAGTGAAGTTGGTGCAATGCTCAGTGGCTAGTACTGCTACCTTGCAGTTCCAGGCCCCCAGGTTCAATTTCACCCTTGAGTAACTGTCTGTGTGGGTTTTCCCCAGTTTCCTCCTATAATCCAAAGATGTGCAGGTCAGGTGAATTGACCATGCTAAATTTCCCATTGTGTTAGGTGCATTAGTCAAGGCTAAACACCGGGTATGGGAGTTGGTCTGGTTGGGTTACTCTTTGGAGGGTTGGTGTGGACTTGTTGCCAAAGGGAATACTGTAGGGAATCTAATCATATCATATAATGTGCAGGCTAGGTGGATTAGCCATGGTTAATGGGTGGGGGTTACAAGGATGGGGTGGATATGGGTGGAATACTCTTCAGAGGGTCGGTGTGGACTCTGTTGGAAGCTGCTTGACCTGCTGTGCATTTCCAGCACCACACTCTAAGGCCCATTGAGTCCAATGGCCTGCTTCCACGGGATTCTATGGTTTTCAGAGCAGCTAAGGTATCAGAACACACTCGATGGATCGAATGGCCGACTTCTGTTTCTACGTAGTAAACTTCCTGCTTCTAAATAAGCCTGTTGGACAATACCCTGTTGTTGGGTGATTTTTAATTTTCCCCATCCCAGTCCATCACCGGCACCTCCATATCTCAGCAATATGATCTTCCTTCTACAGTCTTTCCTGCTTTATGGCTGCTGGTGGGATGTTACTCGCATCCTCCATCAAGAAGACTTTCTCCATATTATTTTTTAATCCACTAGAGGGCTCGCAAACTCCACGGTGAAGAGAAAACTTTTTCGAGGAAGATGGAATTGGGAGATATTAAAGATCCATCCACTGTTTGTAATTTAACATAAACGAATGGATAAATAAAGAGGAAAGCTTGTTTTTCTCTTTCGCAAGTCTCGGGTTTAGGTTCAGTTTGACAGCGGTGGTATTGACAGTAAAGCAAACCACAGCAGGAAGGGGCAATTTGTTTTTGCGTGTGCAAGTAACAACGAGAAAGTGCTGGAGAAAGTTGGCGCATCCGGCCGCTTCTGTGAAGAGAGAAGGGGGAAACAGCGATCGTTTGCAGTCCGATATGACTTCTTTAAATCTGGCAAGTTAGTGACCTGCACACGGTCAAAGCTGGATGGAAGTTGTGATAGTGCATCGCTAAGCTTCTAGCGAACGCTATATGCAAGAGGAGCGTCGCTTCGAAAGCTAGTGTGCTTCCAATTAAACCTGTTGGACTATAGCCTGGTGTTGTGTGATTTTTAACTGCGCACCCCAGTCCAACACCGGCATCTCCAAATCACATATGCAAGAGGATCGGGTGACAATTTTTCCTTCTGAAATCTGGGCGAAGCTGCGCTCGATCCAGCCGCAATGATATGTACGCAGTGCCGACTTGCAACGTCCTCTGAAGCAGGGTATGTACGCTCGCGTGTTTAAAAAAATCAGGATGTTGAAATAATAAACATCGTGATCAACTTTACCGAACTGTTTGGAGGATTGTTCACCACCATACGCTTTTGCAAACCTCATGTGTGCATAATATGTGTGTGTGTGTGTGTGTTTTGTAAAACGTCTGCTATCGATGTCTGCTACCTAGTATCTCAGACTGGGTAGGGGGGAGTGGGGCGGGGTAGGGAAGGCAGTGACCAGAGTTATGCTGGAGTACAGTGAACATGACACATGCAGCGCAGCCCCTGTGACCGGGGCGGGGCGTTGCTGTCGGTCCAAGGAGTTGCTTTGAAAAGCGGCAAAGGAGAAACAACAGAAAGCCGGAGAAGTTTCCCAACGTGACTTCCTAGTTTGATGCAGCGCCTACATTTCTGTATTTTTTTTTGTCGGGGAGGGTGGTGGAGGAGGAAGAGTCAACCCTCTTCTTGCAACTTGTTGATTTGCTGAGATCCAACGTCACACACCCAGCCCGACTCAACAAAAAAAAACCCTCTTCCTCCCGCATCTTTACATAAAGCAGCAGTGCACCGGCAGCAGACAGTGTGTGTGGAGTAGGTAGGGAGGGAGGAGGGAGGGGACTATAGGAGCCAACCTCGCTCTCTTCAGTCTCTGCCTCTCCGCTTGGAAATGGCTCTAGCGGACAGCCTGTGCGAACTCGCGGACGGAGAGTCTCCTTTCCCGGCCGTGGTGGAGCTGAACGTGGGCGGGCAGGTCTATGTGACCCGCCACCGCACTTTGGTGGCGGTGCCGGACTCCCTGCTCTGGGACATGTTTAGCCGCAGCTCCCCGCAGGAGTTGCCCAAGGACAGCAAGGGTCGCTTCTTCCTGGACCGGGACGGCTTCTTGTTCCGCTACGTCCTGGATTACATGCGGGACCTGAGGCTGGTGCTGCCCGACTACTTCCCGGAGAGGAGCCGGCTGCTGCGGGAGGCGGAGTACTTCCAGCTCCGGGAGCTGGTCCGCCTGCTCAGCCAGCAGCTGGAGCAGCCCACGCCGCCCAGCGAGGACAGCTGGCCGGACGGAGGGAGCAAGGGTCCGCCCTGCAGCGCCAAGCCCCGCCTGGCCGCCTCCTCCAGCTCGGTCACGGTGCCCGCCAGCCCGGCCAGCTCGTCCTCGGACAGCTGCCCCCCGGCCCGGAGGTCCGGCTACATCACCGTGGGTTACCGGGGGTCGTACACCATCGGCCGGGACTGCCAGGCGGACGCCAAGTTCCGGAGGGTGGCCAGGATTACCGTGTGCGGCAAGACCTCCTTGGCCAAAGAGGTCTTCGGCGAGACCCTGAACGAGAGCAGGGACCCCGACCGTCCCCCCGAGAGGTACACGTCCCGTTACTACCTCAAGTTCAACTTCCTGGAGCAGGCGTTTGACTTGTTGGCGGAGGCTGGTTTCCACATGCTGGCGTGCAGCTCCACCGGAACCTGTGCCTATGCCAGCGACCAGGGAGAGGACAAGATCTGGACCAGTTACACCGAGTACGTCTTCTGCAGGGGGTGAATCCACCGGGACCGCGAAAAAAGATCGACCCCCTTCCCTCACAAATGAACCTCTCTCTTCAGTGCCATGGTGCCTGTCCTGCCAAAGGAACTGGGGGGAGAATTATGTGACTAGCCACCACGTCGGAACAGACCTTTACCTTAACCTTTCCCTTTTGTGTGAGTACTGTAGGACAGTGTAGTGAGGCCATCAGCGGTGTGGTTAAGACTTTCAGCAGGTATTGCCAACCGACGATCCTGACACATCCCAACAGTGTGACAGCTGGGGGGGAAAAAAGCGTTGCTGCTGGAAGCTGTGATTGAAATAGCGTCCTTTTAGCGACTGCGATTAGAAGCAACCCATTACCACAGAGCGATAACATTTAGGTAATTTTATTCCACTGGTATGGAGGTGCACAGCAAGAATAAATGTTCCGTACTCAGCAGTCTCCCTTGTTTAATTTATTACAGGGTGGGTTCTGTAGTCACTAACTTCTCCACCAAGTCTCTCGGGATGGTCGCTTTTCGGGTATAGTTATTCAGGGGAGAGAGGCAGTCTCCGGAGATGCCCATGATCAGCGTGGTAAATACTATAGGCATCTGTTTGCATAGTATTCTGTTTGCACCCCAACTCTAGTACAAAAAACTGATGACATAAAGTTTTAAAAAAGAGAATCTTTCGATTGTAAATTGTAAGCACATTGTTTATAAACACGCAAAAGGTAATCTTGCCATGTTGTGTTTAGCGTGGACTAGTTTATAGTGCCTGAACTAGCTGCAACCTCTCAAATGTTGTCTGCCATTTTGGAAATAACATTAGCAAAGATTAAACCTTAAACACTATAAGCAGAGATTCTCAACGTTGGTAATTTTTTTTTAGATAGTCCTGTTTCTTTTTCCTTTAAACACATTTTCCTTTTTTTTGCTGCAAATTATTGTAGAACTGAAGTTATTTTGTGTCGAAGTGCAAAAAGTTTCCATCCATAGAGCAGGAAGTTTCCCTTCCTCACTTAATGCTTTCTGTAGATGAAAGATATCACAAGACAGCTGAAAAGCTTGCATTACAAATTATATTATTCTATCAGCTATAGGTTCTACTGAATACAGCTAAGTAAATCATCCCCATCCTCTTTAGTATTTAGAATTGTAACTAAAGTCCAATAATGCACATGTTTGATGTTTGGAACTTACTTTTTTAACTTGTAAAATAAACAGCAAAATATTCTGTAGTGTATCAAACTAAAGACCAGAGAAAAATATACTGCCCAGGCCTTGAAATGTTAACAAAGGACTGGTAATAAGTGGAACAAGAAGTTTCATACAATAAATGGATGACAGTAGATGGTTAGGGACCAGAAGAGGTCAAGAGGCATGTAAATTGGAAGGATTTCAGAAATTAGCAAGAGAATTCTGAATTCTTGTAGAAATTACAGTTACTTAGAAATCAGCAACATTTGCAATAAACATTGGTTTTGGATCAGTCACAGGATTATCTTTGATGGTCAGCTTTTTTTGCCAATGTTCTTCTGTCCATTGGCTACTGATGTATTGACACTTTACAGGGCTCTGATTCAATAGCTTTAGCCAAGTGACCATTGCTCATCAGCAAAGCTTGGTGGTGACTGTTAACAGCTAAGTGTTGTGTGTGGAGAGGGCCAAGGTGCATTTCTCAGTAGAGTTAGAGTGACCAACTCAGAAGCAACCATGGATTAAGTTTAAGACTTTACTTGTTGTAACTCATCTAATCAGTGGATAATCTCAAAATCTGCAATCATAATCAATAATCCTTATCATTAAATTTGATATCACTTCTAGCAAATCCATTTACCCAATATTTTATGATTAACAGCTGAAATGTCCACACCAGCTTTCCAAATCATGAAAACCTGTGAGATTTACATCTGTTTTTGTGGTAAATCTCTGTAGTAGTGCTAATTTATTTTTTCCACTTAATATTTGTAAACATATTACTCAATGACAAGAAGGAATACCATGAACTCGGAGGCTGGCTTCAATCTTGCAGTCAAATACATTTAGCTTCCATTCAAGAATAATGTACTGAAATGTACCTAATTATGAATTTTTGAAGTATGATTTTCCAAATGGATCATTATTAACTACTAATTAGTAACATTTTAAAATATAAAAATCTATTTTCACACCAAGGATGGAAATCCAATGTCTTATTAAAACAGATTCTGTTGGAGTGCTACAATATAAATTCATTTGCCAGCTTCATTTCTGACATTGTTCCTTATCTTAGTTGAGTTGCGTTGAAGGCATCAAATGGAGGTCCACAAAGAGGGAAGGATGAATAAGTATTCTCAGGCATCACCCAAATAACTGCTGACACAATGGCATTGATAGAGTTATACAATCTAGGTCATTTGCTTTTCACAGGTTATTGTGCAAGGATTACAGGCCAAAGAGGAAGGGTGAAATGGAAATGAACACATTAATAAAGTTTCACAATTTGCACACAATCTGCAATCATTATAGGCAAATAATGTAACAGTGGTAAATTCAATGTAAATTACAAGCTGCATACAGTTAAGAACAGGTTTAAAATTGAAAGGTATAAAAATATACTTTGGCAATTGTATCTTCAAAGTAATCTGAAATTGTTGAATTTGTAGCATCTTAACAGACGTATTTTCCACTGTCATTGTTGATCAGTAACTTGTGAATAATAGAATGGGAATCCAGTGGTACTATACCTTTGAAACAGCCGTTGTAAATGTCTTGTCTCATTCCCACAGATACTGTGGAAGTGGAGAGAAAGATCATTTCATTTACAAAGCAGACGGAGTGTCAGGCTAGGTGAATTGTGGGATCAGCTGTTAAATGCTTATTTGCAGACATATTTGTTTTTGTTTAATAATATGTTTAACAATGTGAGAAAATATAAATCAATTTCAAGTATCCTGTCATGCGGATAGGAACGACATTCGTTAATCAAAGGTTGTGCTAAAGCAGGAACATTTTGATTTTATTCTGGGCTGTGACTGTCAGCCAGGAGGAACCATGTGGGTTGGCAGAAATTTCAATGTAATGGAGAACTTTGTCTTAATCTGAGACAATCCAGTGCTATGCTCACAAGAGAAACTGATAATTGTTGGTCAAACAACAGTTCACATTTATTTTGATGATGTGACAAAGGCTGAACTTTGAATTGGTGTTTGCAGGAACAGAAACACTGAAAGAAAGCCATACTGTTTGAGAAACTACAAAGCACAATGTATCTGCTAGATCATTACAATTTAATAATTAAACTGTTACGTAAATTAAACACCTCTGATGTCTCTTCTGTTTCAGTTCAATTTTACTTAATGACAGGAGCAAATTACTTAATGATATCTCAGCCATGTGGCAAAGTACTACAGGCGTTTGCTGTGGGAACTCTGTAGTTCCTTATATAGCTGAATAGTTGGTTGGCAGAAATATTTTCAAGCTTTCCCAGTGAAATGAATCCTTTCATTGTGTGCCAAATACCTCACAATGCCTAAACTGAGTTCCTAACAAGTCTAATGTTTGCTGGCTGAAAGAAACGCTTTACAATCTGCAAAGATGGAATTTGTATTTTGTTCAGAAAAATTAAAACGAAGTCAAGAAACACAGGAGTGTCCTTTTGTCACAAAACATGGAAATTTATATTGTCTTGAACTGTTTCCTAAGATTAATGTACTATTAATAAGCTGAACAAGTGCATACCCTTAAAGATGGCAATCAAGTAGTTTCGTTAACTGATCGAATTGGAAAGGGAAGATAAACACAGCATAGCACTTCAAAGATCAGGATCAGGGAACGTAAAATGAATGAGAATAAAAACAGGTGTAATTTTTGTTTATGAAATGATTAATTGTTGGAATAATCAAGCAAAGTAAATACAGGGAATCCTGGTTCACTCCATCAGCGTTTCAGACTTTTCACTCTTGATCAGAGCAGGAAAACTAAAGTGCCGCTTCTTCCCCTTATCAATGATCACGACCATACTTCTTTGCGATAAAGAATTAGGGCCAGGTTACATTAGTACAGGCAGGAAGTGTACTGCAGTAATTGCTCGTTCGGTCTTCCAAATGCGTAAAACGGCACGCTAAACGAAAGCCACTTTCCCACAAGAGTACTTAGAGTGGGTTATGTTCCTGGCCTGAAATTTTCATTTGAGCAAACCTAGTCATTTCCTTGAACCTAAGTGAACGTCAGCCTCTCTTAGTGACTCATGCTGACCAAGTTGTTACTATTTCTCAATAGTTTACGGTGCTGTATTAACCTACTCGCCGCTTTCTGTCTCGATGCCCAGAATCTCTGCTTTGCTGTTTAACGCCTCCGGCTCCACCTCTGAGCCCTCTTCCTCCTTTCCCCGCTGCCCCACCTTGCTCCAAGCCGCTCGCTGTCCCCTTCCTCAACTCGCTGCTTGCAACTTCCTTCTGCAGCTTCCTTTTTCTTGCTGCTCCTTTTGAATCTTCGGTGTGAGAGAGTGAGTAGAAGGGAGCAGGCGTGGCAAATCGAGAGAGAAGTGTAGACCAGAAAGGGTGGTTGTGGGTCAGCGAGCGGAGGCGCGACCTAAGTGCTGCAGAGACAAGATCGGTAGCCGTAATAGAGTGACTGTGGCGGCAGTGCTACTGAAGAATGTTTTGATTAGAGCATTCTTGTACATTGACCAAAAAGCGCATCACTGTAACCATACTTCAAGATTCCTTGCGCTTTTCAAAGTTGCTGCACCTTTTGAAATGTTTGATTACCCCCCCCCCCCCCCATTTGTTTTAAAACGCAGTGAGATAACGCAGAAATGTTAAACTAGTTAACTTGCATTTCCTTAACGCTTCAAAGCTATTTTGGCAAAAAATGCTATTAAAGCAGAAACGTAAAACTAGTTAACTTGCATTGCATAAACCCTCCAAAGCTATTTTGGTGGATATTTTTAAGTTTCAGTTCTGTAACAGGAAATATTGCATAATTTTGTTGAAGTTGGTCAATGCTAAGGAAGCACTAAATGTGAAAAGTCAATTCTTCTATTAGCAAGTCAGACTCGTCCAAAACCACCTATATCCCAAAAGATTAACCAAGAATATTATGAATGAAATTACATCATTTCATAATTTAGTAAAAAGTAGATTTTAATACCTTTTGAAGATTGTATTGTTTGTCTTTTCCAAGTGACATCTATTTGCAATCAGTCTCAAGGAATTTTGAGAGTAGGGATGCTAGATTAAAATGAGACTACTGTGATCCCATGATAGAGTTGTGCTCATACTTTTCATGCAAGTGCATTCCCAGAATGATCTCAATCTCTTTGTGCACCTTCTTTGCAGCTTTGCAGATTGTAATCTTTGTTCTGTTCCTACACACTTTCTTATATGATTTGCCTGTGCTGCATGCAAAACAAAACTTTTCACTGTACTTGGGTACATGTGACAGTAATAAATCAAATCAAATCAAATCAAAACCAAAATCAAAGAAAAAAACCTTTTGGTTCAATTGGTTCAATTCATTCTGTGTGCTTCAAAATGGAAGTCCAGAACAACCAGTATATTCAATTCCAAGTATTACTATTTTACTTTTCCATTTTTTTCCCCACTGGGTTTCTATTTGATTCCTAAAGAATGCCACATTCATCCAACTGTGGTGAGCAAAAGAGAAAAGAAAATGTTGACCTTTCCAATTTGGAAGATTAAATGTTATAACTGGGGAATTAAGGTGTTAGCAGATGATCAATGGGATAGATACTGTTTTTGGTATGAAATAACTACAAAGCCAGCAAAGATTACCAAACAGAGCAGGCAATTATACCTCAGTGTACCATTCTGAGGTTTCCTAGTAGATGTTATTGTAGTGGTTCCTTTTTCAATCACATCATCTTTTTTGTAGACCTGCTAACAGGCCCTTACTATAGTGCACCCTGATCTCACCTGAGCTGTTGTACCACCAAAACATGAAGCAGGAATGTAAAAGACTTGCTCTCTTGTACAATTATTGGGAATTTACATCATAGTTTGAAGTACCCGGCCATGGTGCTAAAAAAAATGACTTGAGTCCCAAATGTGCTCTTTGTCTTCTGGTTCTCCTTGTGCTTCAATTGGCAAAAGTGGGCAAGAGTTTGGCAGAAGTGGAGAAATGTGAGGCATGCACTTAGGCAGGAAGAATACAGGAGCTGAATATTATTTAAAGGGAGAAAGACAGCAGCAAGTTACAGAACAGAGGGATTTGGGACTCCGTGCCCATTAATCACAAAAAGTTTGCATCTGAGTTCAGCAGGTAATAGGGAAGGCAAATGGAATGTGGCCTTTATTTGGGAACATAAGGCCATTCAGCCCCTCAAGTCTGTTCCACCATTGAATGAGATCATGGCTGATCAGTGGCCTAATTCCCTATACCTGCATTTGGCCCATATTCCTTAATGCCGCTGCTCAACAAAAAAATTACCAGATTTAAAACTGACAACCTATCCAGAATCTACTGCATTGAATGAGATCATGGCTGATCAGTGGCCTAATTCCCTATACCTGCATTTGGCCCATATTCCTTAATGCCGCTGCTCAACAAAAAAATTAACCAGATTTAAAACTGACAACCTATCCAGAATCTACTGCCATTTGTGGAAGAGAGTTTCAAAAATCTACCATCCTTTGTGTATAGAAGTGCTTCCTACATCTATCCTGAAAAGTCTGGCCTAATTCTCAGACTAAACTCCCTACTTCTAGAATACCCAACCAGTATAAATAGTTAATCTTTATCTCCCCTATCTTTTCCTGTCAATATCTTTAAGACATCAATCAGATCTTCTCTTAATCTTTGAAATTCTAGAAATATTAGGCCTAATTTGTATACCTTCAAAGGGAATGGAGTATAAAAATGGGGAGGCTTTGCTAAAACTATACAAAACTCTAATCAGACCATGGATTGAATATTGTGAACACTTTTGGACCCTTTATCAAAGGAAAAATACACAGGCATTGGAGGCAGTTCAGAGAATGTTGACTTGGTTGACGCTGGGTGTGGAGGGGAGAGAGGCTGAGTAGACTTGTATTCATTGGAATGTAGAAAAAAAGAGAGGCAATCTAATTGAAACAAGGTTCTTAGTTAACTTGACAGGCCAGATGTGGAAGGGTTATGCTCTTGTGGGATAGGCTAAGGTCAGAGGGCATAATCTCAGAGTGAGCTGCTGCACATGTGAGACAGAGATGAGAAGGAATTTAACCTGTCAGAGAGTATGCACTCTATAGAATTCTCTACTGCAGAAAGCTATAGAGGTTGGTACTTTAAGTATGTTCAAGGGGAGATAGACAGATTTTTAATCATTCAGGGATTCAAGGGTAATGGGGAAAAGGCAGGATAGTGAAGTTAAGGATTATTAGATCAGGCATGATCTCATTGAATGGTGGAGTAGACTCGTTGGATTGAAAGGCTGACTTAGCCATGGAGTCAAAGAGATTTACAGCATGGAAACATACCCTTCGGTACAACTTGTCCATGCCAAACAGATATCCTAAATTAATTTAGTTCAATTTTCCAGCATTTGGCCCACGTACCTCCAAACTCCTCCTATTCATGTACCCATCCAAATGCCTTTCCAGTGTTATAATTGTACCAGCTACCACCATTTCCTCTGGCAGTTCATTCTACCCTCTGCATGGAAAAGTTGCCCTCGAGGTCCCTTTTAAATCTTTTCCCTCTCACCTTAAACTTATGCCCTGTAGCTTTGGACTCCCCTACCCTGGCAAAAAGGCCTTGACTATTTACTTATCCATGCCCTCATGATTTTATAAACTTCTATACGGTCACCTCTCGGCTTCAGGAGCTTCAGAGAAAATAGGCACTTCAGAGAAAATAGCCACAGCTTATTGAACAGCTCCCTTTAGCTTAAGGCCTCCAACCCTGGCAACATCTTTGTAAATCTTTTTTGAACTCTTTAAAGTCTAACATTTTTCTATAGCTGGGAGACCAGAATTGAACAAAGTATTCCAAAAGTTGCCTAACCAATGTACTGTACAATAGCAACATGACCTCCCAACTCCTGTACTCATTGTACTGACCAATAAATGTAAGTGTATCAAATGCCTTCTTCACTACCCTGTCTACCTGCGACTCCATTTTCAAGGAACTATGACCTGCACTCCTACTTCTATTCCTTTGTCTCATGGTCTTAGAGTTTTTTTTTTCCTCTATTTTTTGGTTGGAGGAAAGTATAGGGGGGATGTCAGAGGCGGGTTCTTTACACAGAGAGTTGAGAGAGCATGGAATGCATTGCCAGCAGCAGTTGTGGAAACGAGGTCATTGGGGACATTTAAGAGACTGCTGGACATGCATATGGTGGTCTTAGAGTCTTATGGTGTCAGCCTCACAGATTAACATCTGTAGTCAATCAACAATTGCTTCAATTACTTTGATAGGTTATAAGTGGCACATCATAAGAGGATCTGCATTATAAGGGTAATGGCTGTTCTGAATGGAAACAGTTAACTGTTCAAGAACAAGTATGTGACAAGAAGGAAATCATTTGAAATTTCTCCAACCCATTGTGGCATGCCAACAAGTATTTCATTCTTAGGACAATAGTTTGTATTTTGTTTTGAAATTTGGTCAGTGAAGTGATTCAATTGTATGGGGCTCATAATAGTTACATAGTTATTTAGTTTTAATCAATAGGGAGTGAGAAAAGGGAGAGTAATCAAAACATTTTCTTCATATCCTAAATAAATTTCCAAAAGTAATCAATGTTTTCCTTATTATATTACACAAATTTGACTAATTCATATCTGCTTCATATCACCATCTGCAAGCAAGTGTTTTAGAGATTCTATCCTGTAAAATTTATTCTTTCCATTTCAAAAGAGATTGTGCAGGATGGTAATAAAAATGCATTTATTCCTGAGTTACATCTTTATTTGTATTGTGTGATATTACATATAGTAAATGGGAGAGATTTCAAATGGGATCTAAAAACTCAAAATTAAACAGTTACGAGGATCTGTTGGCCATACAGATATTTATATGGAACACAGTCAGTCGCCTGAGTCGGGAATTGAACCCGGGTCTCTGGCGCTGTGAGGCAGCAGTGCTAACCACTGTGCCACCGTGCCGCCCACAGTTATGAGGATCTGTTGGCCATACAGATATTTATATGGAAATTTAAACTGGAAGCTTGGAAGACATTGTTGCAAAGAATGAAACATGATTTTTTTTTGTGAAAAATTCAAAATTATTTTGAAAGAAAATAGAACCCTGTGATTTCTTAATGGTTACACAAAGCCATACCTTTTTTTAAAGAGGCCAGATTTTGACACTTTTGGGAGACATGATGGTACAAGGTATCTTGAAAAAAATGACCATCCAGTAACCCCTTGTGGTTTGATCTAAGTAACAGTTACACAGATATGAAAGAGCAGTTGGGATGCAAACCTTCAGAAAAACTTCAATAAGCAAAATCTCTCTCTCTCTCTCTCTCCTTCAAAGACTTTGCAAAAAAAAAGATTCCTGATGAAGGGTTCCAGCCTGAAACATTGTTTTTTCTGCTCTTCAGATGCTGCCTGACCTGCTGTGCTTATCCAGCAACACACTCTCAAAAAAAATGTTAACTCAATCCAAAATCCATGATTCCACTGACTAGAAAGGCTACACGTCTCTAGCTTCCACCATAAACATATTAAAATAGCCATCCCCTATGGACAAGCCCTACTCATACACAGAATCTGTTCAGATGAAGAGGAACATGATGGACACCTGAAGGTGCTCAAGGATGCCCTATTAATGCACAACTCATCGATCACCAGTTCCGATGTGCCACAGCGAGAAACTATAATGACATCCTTAGGAGACAGACACAGGTTGCAACCGATAGGGTACCCTTCATTGTCCAGTACTTCCCAGCAGCTGAAAAACTATACCATGTTCTTCACAGCCTGCAACACATTATTGATGAGAATGAGTACCTCGCCAAGACCTTCCCGATCTCTCCACTTCTTGCTTTTAAATAGCTGCCAAATCTTAAACGGGGCAAAAGTGAGGACTGCAGATACTGAAGATTAGAGTCGAGAGTATGGTGCTGGAAAAGCACAGCAGGTTGGGCAGCATCCAAGGAGCAGGAGAATCGGCATTTCAGGCAAAAGCCCTTCATCAGGAATCAGGATACCACCATTATACGTGGGGACACCACCTACTGTGTATGTGGCAAGTACTCATGTGACTCGGTCAATGTTGTCTATCTCATCACTGTAGGCAAGGATGCCCCAAGGCATGGTACATTGGTGAGACCAAACAGAAGCTACAACAACAGATGAATGAACACTGCACAACAATCACCAGACAGAGGTGTTCCCTCCCAGTTGGGGAACACTTCAGCAGTCAGAGACATTTGGCCTCATTTCTTTGGTGACCATCCTCCAAGGCAGACTTTGGGATAGGCAACAATGCAAAGTGGCTGAGCAGAGGCCGATAGCCAAGTTCGGTACCCATGAGGATGGCCTCAACCAGAATCGTGGGTTCATGTCACACTACAGGTGACCTCACTACGTTATACACTATACACTCTCTCTCGCACACACTCTTACATACTTGCACACTCATGCAGACAATATCTCATACACACTGTCTCTCACACACACACGTACACCCCCATCACTCTCACTCACACACGTACCCTCTCACAGGCTTATACCCCATCACACTCACACTCACACTTTACCAAGCATGCATACATGCAAACACACACTCTCTCACACACACACCCTCACATGCACACACGCACTCTCGCGCTCTCATGCACACGCACACACATATAAGTCTATGGGGTGAATTTATATTTGCAGAATTATATTTGCAGATACATTCTATTTTGCTCAAAAAATACACAATCTGCAGGCAGTCAATACAGGCAGTCAATCCATGTAATACTTTATAAATTCCACTTTGGGAATAGAACCAGTCTGACTCAAGATTGGGATACAGACAGACTCTAACTTCACAACTTTAACGCATTGTCTCAGCTGAGATGTCAATTTTTTTTTTATATAAAACATTAAGTTCTCTCGAGAATGTGACTTAAAAGAAGTTCTGGGATTTATGTATTAATGAACTGAAACCTGCAACCCATTCTAAAAGATGAAAGACTTACGAACAAATCTGGGTTTGTTCAATATATCATTTCAGTTGCATGATACTATAATCTTTTACTGTAAATTCTGTGTCTTATGGTCCTGCTCCACATCTAGCTAATGAAGGAGCAGCGCTCCAAAAGCTAGTGCTTCCAAATAAACCTGTTGGACTATAACCTGGTGTTGTGTGATTTGTAACTTAGAAAGATCTGGACAATACTTGGGCCGCTAAGTGCCAAGTTTGTCATTTAGTGGTATTAATATTCATGAATCCTCCACTATTAACATCCTGGGACTACCATTGATCAGAAACTGAACTGGACCAGCCTGTAGTCTACTGTAGCTAAAAGGGTAGGTCAGTGGCTCAGATTTCTATGAAAGGTAATTGACATCCTGACTCTTCAAATTTTTAATACCTCCCAGAAAGTGTCAGTCAGGAGCGTGATAGATTACTCTCCACTTGCTTGGATGGTTTCAATTGAATAACTATGCAAAAAAACTGGAACTTCAACCATCCCACAGAGACAAATCCCAGAATCTATCTTTTTTTTTGGTTTCTTCTGCTACATTTATATCACATGGGATCTTAATGCCCACACGACACAAGGAGATAGATCTTAAACTGCTGTTTAAAAATAACTGTATTAACTTGCTTAACTTATTTTATAGACAAGGTTTCCCATGGGACACTGGTTAGCAAGGTTAGATCTCATGGAATACAGAGAGAACTAGCCATTGGGATACAGAACTGGCTCAAAGCTCGAAGACAGAAGGTGGTGGTGGAGGGTTGTTTTTCAGACTGGAGGCCTGTGACCAGTGGAGTGCCACAAGGATCAGTGCTGGGTCCTCTGCTTTTCATCATTTATATAAATGATTTGGATGTGAACATAAGACGTATCATTAGTAAGTTTTCAGATGACACCAAAATTGGAGGTGTAGTGGACAGCGAAAATGGTTACCTCAGATTACAATGGGATCTTGATCAGATGGGCCAATGTGCTGAGGAGTCGCAGATGGAGTTAAGATAATTTGGATAAATGCAAGGTGCTCTTAGCAGGACTTACACACTTAATGGTAAGGTCCTAGGGAATGTCATTGAACAAAGAGACCTTGGAGTGCAGGTTTAGAGTTCCTTGAAAGTGGAGTGACAGGTAGATAGGATAGTGAAGAAGGTGGTTGGTATGCTTTCCTTTATCGGTCAGAGTATTGAGTACAGAAGTTGGGAGATCATGTTGTGCTGTACAGGACTTTGGTTAGGCTATTGTTGGAATATTGTGTGCAATTCTGGTCTCCTTCCTGTCGGAAGGATATTGTGAAACTTGAAAGGGTTCAGAAAAGATTTACAAGGATGTTGCCAGGTTTGGAGCTACAGGGAGAGGATGAATAGGCTGGGGATGTTTTCCCAGGAGCATCAGAGGCTGAGGGGTGACTTCATAGAGTTTTATAAAATCATGAGGGGCATGGATAGGATAAATAGACAAAGTCTTTTCCCTGGGGTGAGGGAGTCCAGAACTAGAGGGCAGAGGTTTAGGATGAGAGGGAAAAGATATAAAAGAGACCTAAGGGGCAACTTTTTTCACGCAGACGATGGTACGTGTATGGAATGAACTGCCAGAGGAAGTGGTGGAGGTTAGTACAATTGCAACATTTAAAAGGCATCTGGATGGGTATATGATTAGGAAGGTTTTGGAGGGATATGGGCCAGGTACTGGCAGGTGGGACTAGATTGGGTTGGGATATCTGGTGGGCATGGACCAAAGGGTCTGTTTCTGTTCTGTACATCTCTATGAATCTATGATTCTATTTGAATACTTATCAGTTTGTACAATCAAATACAAAATGAATAAGACCACTGCTTCCAGAAACTTCAAGCAATTATCTGGAAATAAAGGAAATTAATCACTTTCTGGATTGGGACACTCCATATATTGTAGGATGATTCCAGCCAAGTCAATACAAAGCATTAGTCAGCAAGATATCTTCCTCCTCCAGTTCCAAATAGTGTTTGAAACCCATAATGGCTTGACTTTATGCAAATAACTCTACAGTTACGTACTGCAAAGCACAATGGTTTCTACCTTGTCAACTGAGTATCTCAACTCAAAGCCGCAGTCACACTACTGAATATAGTGCTTTGTTTAAAATGCCTTTAACTATACAGCTTTCACTTCTGTTTGACCGTCTGTTTGTAATGTGTGAAAAATAGGCAGTTCCAGACTTACCTAAATACCTGCCTGTGGGCTCAAAGTCTTTCAAATTCAAAAACTGCTGTGGTTTGCTTGTGAAGTGAACTAATTCACAGCTTTCATCTTCTACAGTTTCATCAACAATTCTTTCTTACCTTAAAAATGCATATTGTTTTATTATAATGGAGATATTTGATACTTCACAAAGAGAAAATTATTTTTTTCAGAACCAGTGGGGGCGTTTAACAGTAATGATAACGTTAGTATGCTATTAACAAAAAAACATTGTTATACTTCATTCAGCAAGGTGTAATTTTGTCAAGGTTTTTTTAAAAATAGTGAAACAATGTTAAGAATGGAAGTTCCCATCAATTTATACATTTTGTACTGATTGCAGCCTGGAGGGAAACCTTATTCGCACACCATCTGTAGAAGGATAAAACCATTGACAGCAACTTCTGGCTTTCCACACTATCCTGCACATGTGAAATTGCTGAAGTTTCTGTCAGTTTCAGTTGAGTAATGATAGTGAATGTTAACAGTTTCGCTGTCATAACCAACCAAGCAACCTGGTTGATATTTTACAATTATTTGGAAATGTGATGAGTGAATGAATCAGGAGCTCAGCAACTATTGTAACAGCTTGTGATTTGCTGACTAGATTTCACAGATTTAAAATCTGAATTTTGGCTAGGTTACAGGTTAATAAAACAAAGCTTTGGAATGAAGAAATATTTATAACAGCCTTGTCTTTGAACATTGAGGCTGTCATTAATCCAGTCGATCCATGTATGTTACAACATTATTGATTTGTGGAAAGTTTTCCAGTTACTGTAAAATAAAAATGAATCAAGCATATCTTTTATTTGCTTTAATTCTGATATTGCAGACATGAGTTACATTGCTGATACAAATTGCTGCTTTCTCAATGTCTCTCAACTTTGACAATACAAATTAAATTGCTGGAAAATGGGTGGATTGGCAGTGAGTTTTGAAAAATGCACAAGACATCTAAAACTTTGATTTTCCTGTGCTAAAACTAAATTAAAGTTAAAGATATGACTTGCCTGTTGTGCAACGTAGGTCACAATTCTCTTTTGCTTTCAAAAGTTTATGAAAGTGGAAATGGCAACTACTCAACAAGCTCAGAAAGAAATAAAAACTGTCTTTGCTACTCTATTCTTTTCAATATCTTTTCAAGGTGAATTTATGATTTGATAGTTTGCTGTCTGAGATGTCTAGAAATCGACCAGACCAAGCTTTATTTTTTAACAAATTTTTCCAAACCAGCAAGTTCAAATGTGTTTCCAAGAATTCATTTCATTCTGTACAACCCACTCTTTCAAAGTCCCTGCAAATTTCTCCAGCTCTGCAGACCTTTGAAAATTCTATGTTCCTCCAACTCTGGCCTCTTCTCCCATTCCTTTGCTACAAATTGGTGGCTGTGGATGAAGTTATCTAGACCTTAATCTGTGGAATTCCCTCCACAAACCTCATTGTATCTCTTCCTTGAAAATGCTATCTCTTTGATCATGCCCTTGGTCATCCTTTCCCCTTTACTTTCCACCTCTCAAACTCAAATACTACTTCCTTCATTCCTCTTTTACCATGATTTAATGGTTGTTGTGATAATTGGGAAATCTAGAACCAGGGGTCACAGTTTTAAAGTACAAAGTAGGTTGTTTAGGACTGAGGTGAAGGAAACTGTCTTCACTCAATGGATAGTGAACCTGTAAACCTCTCTGCCACAGAAAAGTTTCTCTGTGGAGGCCAAGTCACTGATTATATTCTCAAACAAGATTAATAAATATTTAGATATAAAGGCATCAATGATTATGGGGAGAAAGAAGGAACATGGCATTGAGATAGTTGATCAACCATGATCATATTGAATGGCAGAACAAACTTGAAGGAAGTGGAACCATAGGTAGACAGAGTAGTGAAGAAGGTGTTTGGTATGCTTGCCTTTGTTCATCAGTGCATTGAGTATAGGAGTTGGAAGGTCATGTCATTTGCTGTACAGGACATTGGTTAGGACATTGGACACCTTTGGAATACTGCATTCAGTTCTGGGCTCCCTGCTATGGGAAGGATGTTGTGAAACTTTCAAGAGTTCAGAAAATATTTACAAGGCTGTCGCCAGAGTTGGACGGATTGAGCTACAGGGAGAAGTTGAATAGGCTAGGGCTGTTTTCCTTGGCATGGTGGAGGCGGAGGTGTGACTTTATAGAAGTTTATAAAATCATGAGGGACATGGATAGGGTGAACTTTCAAGATCTTTCGCCAGGGTAGGGGAGTCCAAAACTAGAGGGCATGTGTATAAGATGAGAGGGGAAAGATTTAAAAGGGACCTAATGAGCAGCTTTTTCACACAGAGGGTAGTCCGTGTATGTAATGAGTTGCCAGAGGAAGTGATGGAGGCTGGTGCAATTACAACATTTGAAAGGCATCCAGATGCGTATATGAATAGGAAGGGATTAGAGGGATATGGGCCAAGTGCTTGCAAATGGGACTAGATTAGGTTGGGATATCTGGTCGACATGGACAAGTTGGACCAAAGGTTCTGTTTCTGTGCTGTACATCTGTATGGCTGTATGGCTCTATAACTATATCAATCACCTTCTTGAAACCAGTCAATATTTTCTCAACCCTTTTCTGTGCTGACCCGACAACAAGCCACCTACTGGGAGGTCCTTCACTGGAGCAAGTCCCATCCACAGGAACTGTTGGCAAACCTGAGTGACTGACAGCCCAGACAGTCCCTGCAGGTCCATGAAGGTGAATCTGATGGATCTCTGAATGAGCCAATTTTGGGGAAGTTGGGCAGGATTCTTTTTACAGCACAGGAAAGATGGTGACTTTTTAAAATACATTGAGGCAGAAAAGAGAGTGTCACTATCTTCTTGGGGTAGTGGTCATGGTAAGCAATGGACACGCTCAACCCAAAGTAGTACCCCTTTCTTTCCTGGCTTTTAAAATTTCCGTTTAAGAAAGCAAAAATCCCACTCGTCTTTTTTTGTAAATCATGCCAAGTGCTTTATGACTTGGCTGGCAAAATATTAGAGTCAACTGTTTTTTGTAAACTCAATTGACCCTTCAGTATTTATTTATGTATGGTGGGCAGGTTACCAATTTTCTTGTCCAACTACCTTTTTGCATTATAGGGGTGAGCATGGGGATAGATGGGAATGTGGGTCAAGAGTGTGGTGCTGGAAAAGCCCAGCAGGTCAGGCAGCATCTGAGGAGCAGGAAAATTGATGTTTTGGGCATCAGGAAGGGCTTAAGAAGGGCTTATGCCCAAAACATTGATTGTCCTGCTCCTCGGATGCTGCCTGACCTGCTGTGCTTTTCCAAGGTTCTCGATTCTGATCTCCAGCATCTGCAGTCCTCACTTTCTCCTGGATCATATTAGCGCCAATGGCATAAGGTTTGATGGATCACATTCCAGCAGCATGGATTCAGGACCTGCCTCCTTACCTCACCCTTGCTAAAGAGTGCAGGTTGCTGTTTGCACTTTCCTTTGGTCAGAAAACTCATGAACAAGTACTTCAGCTTTTAATATCGAAGTCCGAATCTTTATTGTTCTTTTCATCACATTTTTTAAAAATGAAAGAGTAACAGTGCAGTCTGTGAGCATTGTCCATATTAATTCGTAGTTTGTGGGCTTCATTATTTGGTCCAGCATTTATACCCTATCCCTAACTGCCCATGCCAAAGTCTGGTTCATCTTCATCAACTGCTGCAGTCCATTCAGTTTAGAAAGACTCACAATGCTGTTAGATAAGGAGTTTACAGGCTTTTGACCCAGTGACAATGAGGGAACACTGACATATTTCCCAGTCAGGATGGTGAGTGGCTTGGAGGGGAACTTGCAGATGGTGGTGCTCTCATGTATCTGCTGCATATATCGTAGTAGAGGAAAGTGGTCACAGTTCTTGGAAGGTGCTGTTTTAAACAAGTCCACACCAACCTTCCAAAGAGTACCCCATCCAAACCATTCCCCATTAACCTACATTTACCCCTGACCGATGCACCTAACCCACACATCCCTGAACACTATGGGCAATTTAGCATGGTCAGTTCACCTAACCTGCACATGTTTTTGGATTGTGGGAGGAAACACACACAGATACTGGGAGAACGTGCAAACTCCACAAAGACATTCGCCCTAGGCTGTAATCGAACCTGGGTCCCTGGTGCTGTGAGGCAGCAGTGAGAACCACTGAGCCACCGTGCTGCCCTCACTATTGCTGGAATTGTGGTATAGCCTTTGTAGGATCCTGTGCTTTCAGCTTTTGCTTGATGGAGTGAGTTGAATTGGCTGAAGATTGGTATCTGTGATGCTGGGGACCTCTCTCTGCCAACTGGACACATGTTTTCAGTGGCATTTTCCATTAATTTGAGTAGTGATCAAATTTAAACATTTATTTATCTTGCTGGTTCTCTGTGACTGCTATGATGGATGTAAGTGAATAACAGATCTTTAACTCTCTCATGCATTATAACGATGATTGCACTGTAAACATACTTCATTGACTTGTAAAGAACACTGCACATCTTGTTACTATGAAATACCAACTTTACATACATTTTTTTCACTACGTGAATCTCATATCATTCTGTCTGTGCATACTTAAAAATTTAAATGGTTTTATGAGATATAATTCTTTCGCTGTCTCTTGGATACATTTTTTGTTCTTTTCTAGATAGCCAATGTTATTATTGTCACCTTTTCTTAATGGGGAGAAACTTCAAATTCTTTCACTGTGGAAGGATCCGTGTGTCCTCAGGTATGACTTACAGAAAGCTAGTCAGTACAGCAGGTAATATGGAAGGCCAATGAAATTTCAGCATTGATTCCACAAGGAATAGAATATAACAGGAGGGATGTGTTGCTGAAATTGTACAATACATTAGTGAGACCGCACCTGGAGTATTGCATTTAATTTTGGTCCCCTTACCTGAGAAGGGAATTAACTTCTTCATAAGCAGTTCAGAAGATGTTCACTAGATTGATTCCAGAAATGAGGAGTTTGAGATGGGCGGGCACTAAATTGTTCGGATAATTGATTATTTAGTTAGTAGATTCAATGTCTCTCCTCTGGGGTGCGGAGTTTTCTGAAGTTTCCTGTTTCCTCTCTCGCCTGCCTTGCTCCCTCTCTCTGTCTCAGGGTTTGTTTCTGGGCAGAGACACACACTTGTGTGTAAAGGGCCTGCAGTATTGCTGTAGCTCTGCCCCATCCCCCATTAGTTCAAAGGGATTGACACAGTGAGCACTTGCTAAGTGCGCTCCCTGTGCAAGAGACTAGGCAGCAACACGCCATGCGTGAGCCCTGCCCACCCCCAACCCCACCCCCTCCCACCACTCCTGTCAGCATCCCCCCCACAACCCCTCTCCGGGGTAGCTGGACTGGACAACAGTAAGACTGCTGCTGCCTTTGGGGGGTGAATCTCAAAATAGTGCACGCACGTGCATACATATACACACACACACACAGACACACACGCATGCAGGTGCACACATAGCTTTTTACTGCAACTTTTTTGACAGGTTCCATTTTTGCCTTGTACAGGACAATGTGGGAGAGATTATCTGGGGAAGGGAAGGATTAGGGTTCACCCCTGTGTAGAACTCCAGGGAAAGTGTAGGGAGAGAGAGAGAGAGGGCGGGTGGTCAGTCATTTGGAGACAGTGCCTGGGCTTTCATCGATAACCAGAATTGTTCTTGGCAGCATTTCAGTAAGCATTGTAAACAAAAGACGCATTCAGTGTTGGAAACACCTCTTTGATTTAATGTTTCTACCGGGACCTTGGGATCTAATTCGGATAATCGATATTTGGATAATCGAGGTTCCGCTGTATATGATGCTAAAGGAGGTTGACAAAGTAGATGGAGAGAGGATATTTCCTCAATCGAGCATGAGAAATCATAGTTTTGGGTAGCAGATTTAGAGATAAGGAGAAATTACTTCTCTCAAAGGATCATGAATCTATGGAAATTACTACCCCAAACTGGGGTGGATGCTGGGAAATTGAGTAAATTTAGGGAGGAGATAGGCAGTATTTTTATTAGTAACGGATTGAAGGATTATGGAGAGCAGGCAGGAAAATGGAATTGAAGCCAAGATGAGATCAGCCATGATTATATTATATGGCAGAGCAGGCTCAAGGGGCTGAATTGCCTACTCCTGCTCCTAGTTCCTATGTTCTCTACCCAGTGTATAATCCATGGTCTCCCACCAGGGCAAACGTTTCCATTTTTTCTCATCTCATCTCACCACGTACAGTACCCACCAATTTGTCCTTGTATTTGAAATCCTAACTTTATCATTTGAAGATGCGAAACCCAACTGATAAAGACAAATGGGCATTTATTGCTCATCACTAGTTGTCAGTTTGATACCGAGAACAGTTATGAGTTAGCCATATTGACACTGATCTAGAATCAAATATAGGCTGAAGCAGTCAATATCATCAGAACCTTCACAGGTGTTGTCAGACCTGTTGAGCTTTTCCTACAATTTGTATCATCAGAATTCCTTCTCTGAAGAAACCAATGAATGTTTTGAGGACAAATTAGTGGCGCAGGCCAAATTTATTGATGCCAGTATTTTGTTTTCCCAATATATTACTAGGCTGTATTCACTGGGGCATAGAGTAGAAAAGCAAGAAGGATATGTTGAATTTATGTCAGCCATTAGTTTGTTTTCAGTTGGAGTATTGCGTTAGGTTCTGGTTGCTGAATGTTTGGAAGGATTGCAGAAGATGTCTTTGAGCATTGTGCCAGAGATGAGAACCTTCAATTATGAAGATAGATTGAAGAAGTTGAGACTATTCTCCTTGTAAAAGAAGAGGCTGAGAGGAAATCAAATTGAAGCTTTCAAAATCATACCGTAAATAGCGAGAAAATGCTCCCTTAAGAATGAGAGGGCACAGATTTAAAATGACTTGTAAAAGAAGAACAAATATGTGGAAAAACGTATACATGCAGCAAGTGGTTAGAGTTTGGAATGGACTGCAGTGCGGTAGAGGCAGGTTCAATTGAAGTATTCAAAAGGGAATTAGATGGTTATCTGTAAAAGAGCAATGTACAGGGTTATGGGAAGAAGACAGGAGAATGATAATATGTATGGCGTTCATTTAAGAAACCGGTGAAGACATGATGGGCCAAATGGCCTTTGTTGTATAAGACATTTGGCCCGAAAATGTGCACTCTGAAGTCTCGTGTAGCCCTGCCCACTGAGATATAAATGACCATTTCTGGCAGGAGCCAGTCAGTTCAGTTCTAGTTGTCTGTTGTAGTTATTCTCTTCTGTTAGTCTTGTCGCTATTGTTAACAACCATGTACTTAAGATTTGTTTGACAGTTCTTTTAGAAGCTCTGTAACTAGGACTTGACCAGGTTCATGTAGAAAGGATGTTTCTTCTTGTAGGTGAGTCTAGAAGTAGAGATTATATTTTTAAAATGAGGGGTTTTCCTTTAAGACAGAGATGAGCACATTTTTCTTCTCTCAGAGGGTTGAGAGCCTTTGAAATTCCATTCCACAAAAGGCAGTGGATGCAGAATCTTTAAGTATTTTTAAGGCAGATAGATTTCTGATTACCAGGCATTTGAAAGGTTGTTGGGGGCTATACCAGAATGTAGAGTTGAGGTTAAAATCAGATCTGCCACAGTCTTAGTGACTGGCAGCTCAGGCTCTAAGGACTGAGTGACTTACATTCGTTCCTTATTCGTATTAATAAGTCCGTGGATTGTTGGCAGTATATCTAATCAAAATAAATCCCAGCAGAACCAGGTACCTGCTGTGGGCATTTAGCCACTATACAACAGCCCAATTCTGTATGTTTGATACTACCATACTGTGTCTACGCTAGACATTTCATCGTATTAAAGGCTGTATGGAAATACGTATTTTTCATATGTTTGCTATTATTGAGTGGCCCTCCTCATTCTTCTTTCCATGATCTTTATCCTATTTTCTGCTTATGTCTTTTTGCAGAGTGACCTAAGAAGATGGGAGAATATGAGTAAGAGTAAAGGAAATTTGCCAATAAAGAGAATTTTTAAAAGGAGAGGGAAAAAAAACCTTTCCTGTTCTTTGGTGGTTCTTCTTCGAAACACAAACAGAAAGGATAAGGAAAAAAAAATAATTAAGCAAAACACATGAACATTAAACAAAAAAAATGAATGCCAAATGTAAACATAAGTCTTAAGATCAGTCCTTTGAAAGATTAAATTCATAGAACTTATTCACAAGCATGGAAAATCAATTATACAAACCCATCATGCTACCTTGTTTAAACTGTTTTACCATCATTCACTAACACTCCTCTGGAATAAATTATTTCAATCACAGTAAGATTATGTTTTTCTTCAATGCCTAAAAATACCATCTATTATTAATCTGGATAATCTTTCCCAACATGAATGTTTTGGAAGCACATTTCATGATGGAAGGAATATTCTCACACATTAAAACATGTAAGGGAAGCTGTTCGGGTGAGGAGCCACTTTAAATTTAAATTTAAATTTTCAAAAGTTTAAAATTACATGCTATTGTGCATTTATTCAAGGCAGAGGACCAAATATATGCAAGGAAGTACAAAACCAAACAAAGCAATTGCTAAGAGACAGGACAACTGCTGAGGCATTTGATTACGGTAGGCAGTCATTTTACACTGGATGTCACATGGGTCAGGCAAGAAAAGGAAGTGTATATCCATTTCCCTGGATAAGTGCAGCTCCAACAGCACTCAGAAAGCTAGATTTGATCCAAGCCAGAGAAGTCTGGTTTATTGGAGCCCTTTCCATCGCTTTAAACATTCACTCCCCTCACCATCAATGCACAGTGACAGCAATGTGTCCAGTCTACAAGATGCTCTGCAGCATTTCATCAAGGCTCCTTCTAAAACACCTATCAAACCAGTCACCTATACCATCTTGAATGACAAGGGAGCAGATGCATTGGAACTTCACCAAACTACAAGTTTCCCTCTAGCACGCACACAATCCTGATTTGGAACTAGATTTCCATACCTTCTCAATAGCTAGGACGAAATCCTGGAACTCCCTCCCTATCCACTGAAGTGGTTCAAGAAGACAGCCCATCACCACCATGATCGCAAGGGCAATTGGAGGTGTGCAATAAAAGCAGGTACAGCCAGCAATTCCCAAGTCTCATGAACAAATAAATTGTAAAACAATTTTTCCATTAAAATGCACTTGGAAGGCAAAGGTTATAACACTAATTGAACTTGCTTAGCTCAGCATAGGTAATGATTGATCTTATACCTTCCTAGTAGGCACACTCAATGCCACAACACATTATATTTGCTCAGTGAACAATTTATAGAATCCTTCCAGTGTGGAAGCAGGCCATTGAGCCCATGAAGTCCATACTGACCCTCCAAAGAACATCCCACTTAAACTCACTCCCTACCCTAACCACCTGCATTTCCCATAGCTAATCCACCTAGCCTCCACATCCCTGGACACTATGGATAGTAAAACATGACCATTCCATCTAAGTTGCACATCATTGGACTATGGGAGGAAACCAGAAAACCTGAAGTAAACCCAAGCAGACACAGAGAGAATGTGCAAACTCCACACAGACTGTCATCTGAGGCTGGAATTGAACCTGGGTCCTTGGTCCTGTGAGGTCATGATGCTAACCACTGAGCCACCATACCAGGGAATGGGGTTATTCCAAAGTCTTAAAACCATGAACATAGGAACTTAATCAAAAATTTGTCCTGAATTCAAGATTCCTTAGCTCTCTTGAAGAAGCAAGCAAGAGTATGTTTACTTTACCACTTCTCAGTTTCTAGAATGTACATTGGCTGGTTCATTCAAATTTCACATTTTCCTTTCTCAATTTCTCATAAGCTACACGATTCCTTTCCATCCCCCAGAAACCACTGTACTGTGGTTTCTGCAGGCCACTTTGATCTCCGCCTAAACCCCCTTCATTCTTTCATTTAGTGTAAAGCAGCGTATTAACCACAGTGCAAAATAGTTCAAGAAAGTAGATAATTGTAATCATTTTTAGTCTAAACGTCAGTACTATCTCAATGAGTTAGCTACAATTTCTTGAAAAAAAAACACTGTATAAAGCAATAAAAAAATAAGTTTGTGATCAGACAAAATTCAATTGAGTTTACGTACAATGAACCCTTATAATGTGATGTTTGGGCACCATCCAAAATTCAAGTTATAACAAAGGATGTATTATAATCCAGAACTGCTTTCTTGTATATATCTGGCCTCTCCTCTTGGCAAGTCCATCGAGTCATGACTTATCATTGTCTGTTGTGTATTTTGTCTAATATTGTTTCTCAAATCATCATCTGCATCGTCTCTGCTATTTTGGATTGCTTAATTTAGATGCTGTTTTGAAAGAGAAAACAATGCAGCATTTTACTTATGCCCTTTAGTGCAGGTAGAATTGTTCCAAGAAGTTTGCGAACAGTTTCACAGAACTTCATCAGCATAATGCTACGTAAATTGCTCTTTTAATAGAAAATGATTTGACTTTTCCTGATAAATGTGCGTTGGGAACAAATTCTGAAGCATCAGAATTTACATTCTGACCTCGCACCTAATAACGTCCCGACATTCTGAACGACATTGTCTCATTTCCTGCCCAGATCTTTGCTAACAGAATCAGATTGTCCCTGGAATATAAGAAGGACAGCCTGTCACCCTGATGAAAACCAGTTGGTCCTAAGGTCTGAGGCGAACAATACCTATCTGGGTGTTTATCTAACAATGACAATGCCCCAACTCCAATGAAAACTGATCCTATTGAATTTTAGCCAGCGATTTCCAACAAAGGCTTCTCTTCTGACCTTCACCCCGTTACATCCAACTTTTGAAAGATATCTATCTAACTCCTCCACTTCCTCACTTATATGCTGCCTATTGGTCACTATTTCCACATGTACACTAGCAATATCCAGATTTACCCATTCAACATCATGCCTCTTAAACTCCTCATTGATTTGGTACTACTACACTGCTGGCACAACATCCTTTCTTGGATGATCCTCAACTTTCTTTGTGGTATGTCGGAAGCATTGCAACCATCGATCTCAGGCCCTGCCACAAACTCTGTACCATTTCCTTTGGTTCCATTCCCTGCCCAACCACTATCTCAGACTTAATGAGTCTGTTCTCAAATTCTGTGGTCAGTTGACTTCAAAATGAGCTTTATCCTCATTTCCTCAAAAACTGCCTACAGGGTAATTGCATTGCAGTGTCATTGTCAATATTACTCCACACTTCAATTCATCAGCCCTTGCCTGCACCACATCTAGACTCAGGAGAAAGTGAGGACTGCAGATGCATCCTGGACCTCCTTCACTGCCAAATTCTAGCCAACTGATGCCTGGAGGAACGATACCTTATCTTCCGGCTTGGGACCCTCCAACCACACAGGATCAGTGTGGATTTCACCAGTTTCCCCCCTTCCCCCCCCCCCACCCCCCCCAAGAATATGAATCTTGTTGAAGGGCTTTTGCCCGAAATGTCTATTCTCCTGCTCCTCGGATGCTACCTGACTTGCTGTGTTTTTCCAGCACCACAATCTCAACTCTGATCTCTAACATCTGGAGTCCTCACTTTCTTCCAGTAAGCATGCCCCAGCATGCTTAAGGCTTTTGACTTTCAGTAAGTGTTAAAATAAAACCATCCAGAGTTTCCTTCTAGAGACCTTAAAAAGTAAGTCTGTACCTTCTCAATCTCTCAAATAAACCTATTTCCTTGATCCTCTAAACAGAAGTACTCAAAAGAATAGTAATAACAGAAACACTTTCATAATGCAATGCCTTTTACCCCAGGACCTCTGCTTAATTTTGCTACTCTGCATCAGGTTCTGCTCAATCCCATTCCTGCCCAACCGGATCTCCATTAGTTTCAGTGCCCAAGTCCTTCCATTTGAAATTATTGTCCCCTTTCATAAACTGCGCCCACATCTGACTCTTCTAGCGCTGCAAAACGTCTGCCTTACTTTTACCACTTCACTATCTCTGGATCTCATTTCTCTTCCCCTCTTCTTTGCTCACTATGGGCAACTGTTTCTTCAGCTATCTATGCCCCAATTGTCTCCCAATTTCCCCTTACGATCCTATGTAAATTATTCTTTAATCTCATTATTTAATACTTCCTTTTTAACTCAGCATTGACTTTATCAGAATTACATCTCCAAGAAGTGCTTTAAGATGATTTTCTACAGTAGGAAAGCAAGTTGATGTTTTCCGTCAATTCGTTCGAGATTAATTTTTATTTGATTTCTTCAAAATGGGTCGATCTATGCCTTGGTATGACATCAACCCTATTCTCAACGTATATAGTGAGGGATCCTACCGGATTCCAGGGATAGCTCAGAAAGAACACTCCTGAATGCTCTATCAAGTCAAGTTGCTATGGTCTTACCAGATGATAGGGCTGCGCCCTCATTAGAAAGAGAAAACTGGAGGGTATTTAGCCTGGTGGCCACCATACCTCAGGCAAAGGGAGAGGTTGAGAAGAAGAGTTCTTCATGGTAACCTGAGCTGGTATGGGGATTGAACCCATGCAATTGGCATCTCACAGCTTCACAAACCAATCACCCAGCTGACTGAAGTAAATCGACCCACTGTTCTGTTGTAGTGTAAGTATGACACATTTATTTTCAATCAATCTCTGTATGTTTGTGAGTTGCTAGAAACTGAACAGCATTTCTGGGTTAATGCTAATGAGTGTCCTATTATGATTCTTGTGCAGATTTAATGGGAGAAGTAATTGGGGAAGACATGGTGGCTCAGTGGTTAGCACTGCTGCCTCACAGTGCCAGGACCTGGATTCAATTCCATCCTCCTGTCTGTGTGGAGTCTGCACATTCTCCCCATGTCTCATGGGTTTCCTCTGGGTGCTCTGGTTTCCTCCTACAATCCAAAGGTGTGCAGGTCAGGTGAATTGGCCATGTTAAATTGCCCATAGTATTCAGGGATGCCTAGGTTAAGTGCATTCATTAGTCAGGGGTAAATATAGGGGTACGGGTCTGGATGGGTTACTCTTCGGAGGGTCGATATGGACCTGTTGGGCCAAAGGGCCTGTTTCCTCTCTGTAAGGATTCTAAAGCCTGAAACTGAGCATGAGGAGCAGGCTTATTCACTGTGATAAAACAGTAATATTGCCCAGCAGTCATCACCCTATTCAGCTCAGCAGGCAGCCCAGATTTGTGAGAGGCTAATGGATTATCCATGGGAATTTGGGAACTGACCTACACTGATTGTGCTTTATTATTAAACCTGGGTGGTAAGTCAGAGCCAAAGTCAACAAACACCACAGAAACTGCTTTTAGAAGCTTGAAGCTGAGCTGAAAGGATGAGAGCAGACATTTGGTGATTGAGAGATATTCCAATGTTCTGCAAATAAATCTGCAGCACACCTGGAAAATAGTGTCACCTCTGAGATATATAAAATATACAATAAGCTGAAAGCAACCACTAGCCCTGCTTATAATACATCCTGTACTGCTTGAAGCCACTTTTACCTCCTAAAGAGAAAGTGTATTCTGTATGGAGCTGGTTGCAGAGACTTGCTTAGGTGGAAGAAGAGTGTGAACACCACAATAGGGCAGTCAGCACAGTGGAAGGTTCTCTGATAAAGAACTGGTAGCCTGGGTGGAGGATATGCTCAGAAAGACTGTCCCCAGGGACAGAGATGGAGGAGGTAATGCAACCAGTCATCACTGTCAATGCAAGATGCCTTGCCTGAGTGATCCAGGTACAGTGCAGGAAGAGATTGAATTACCTCACACACATTCTCAATGTCAGCCAATGCATCTTCAAATACCAATTGAACTGCTAGAGTCATCATGCCTCCATTAACCAAACCTTCACCCACCTGTGAATAGTCTCTAATAAGCATGACTATCCTTCTCCCCCTCATATTTAGCATCGCTACAAGCTTCAGTTGGACATTACAGCTTGCAAACACTGCCAGCTATTCTACCATCATTCAACCACATTGTGCCACACTGACTGACACATCTTGCTTTCACTTGCAGGACAAGGTGGGACAGAGGCAAAAGTAGCCACTTCTAACCAGAAAGGAACAAGGATAGTCGTATGTACCCTTCTCCAATGGAGGAAGTAGTGCTGAGAGACTTGATGAAGCCTTAAATAAGACCATGGGTGAAGTTGAGGCTGAGTCCATAGAAACTCTATTCTAACCTAGTCCACCATCTCACATCCCACTTTTGCCTTCTCACAATATGTATTCTGATTTACATGTGCAGATAAGGTAAGTGTGCACCTCTTGTCTTCACTCGCTTCCCAAACAGAAACCGCATCTTTTGTGCCTTTCTCCTTTCAAATAGCCAAAACCTGTCATTTGACCAGAGGCAGTGACACAAGAACAGGAAGGCTAAGAAGAACAGGAGAGCAGTGATGGTGCAACACTGTCACTCAATCTCACATTTATAGAAAATCTTAGATCCTGGAACTGCACATTCTTTAGTGGGTGGCATATAGGCAAGATATGGTGGACTCATCAGCTAGGGCAGGGGAAGAGTCCTGGCAAAATGTCTACTGACACTGTCAAGGAGAATGGATTACCGACTTGACGCGAGGCTTTGCATAGTGACTGGAGACTACATCTTCCAGTTTGGAAGTAAGGACCAACTCTACAAAGATTTGGCCAGAACCAACATGATGCAATGCCTAATGGACACTGACTCTGTTTTAATTGCATCATGTGAGGAAGCCACTCAATGTCTGGGTGCTGCAGTGGATGTTTTGACTGATCTCATGCTATGTCACTCTGTTGCTATGTGGGCTTAGAGTACTGTCAAGGCTGAAAATGTGTTGCTGGAAAAGCACAGCAGATCAGGCAGCATCCAAGGAATAGAAGAATCGACGTTTCGGGCATGAGCCCTAAACGTCGATTCTCCTGTTCCTTGGATGCTGCCTGACCTGCTGTGGTTTTCCAGCAACACATTTTCAGCTCTGATCTCCAGCATCTGCAGTCCTCACTTTCTCCTTAGAGTACTGCCAGTGTGACTGTGGAGACCAGCGCTCAAAGGGACTTGCAGGTTCACCTAACACTCCAGCAATTTCTCCTTTAACAGATTAGTAGGACTTTGGAGTTGCATCTTGGAATGACAGTGTGTCCAGGGAGCTTGGTGGGCATTCCTGTCACACCGCTGCAAATAATTTTGGCAGTGCCCCAGATGCTCTGCCAACTCAGACTGCTACTGCCTATACTGAGAGGCTGTTGTCTGAAATTAGGCCCTCAAGGTTCAGAGTTGCTCAAGGAGATGCTCCAAGCTGATCTGCAGTCTTCCATTCTGTCCACTTGTTATGGTGTAGCCATTGAGGTAGAACAGTGTAGAAGCACTAGGCCAGGCAAGGGCATCTGCAGGACAGGCATTGAACAAAAATGATTATTTAGATTGTTTGTTGGCTTGGAATGGTTGTTTTGTATTGACTCTTATTTCTGCAGGGTGGCCAATGGGATGCTGTGGTGGTCAGCGATAGGAGGTAACTTAATACATGGGAAGGTAAAGTGTGGGATTATCGATGAATGAGGAATTAGAGTAGTTGGATTTGGATGTCAGGGGTTGGGGTGCATTTGATTGGGAGCTAAAAGGAGAGCATTCAGGTTAAAACTTACTCAGGAATTACACTGGATTTAAATCCTCTAAATTTTCCTGAGTAACTATTAGACTTAAGTGAGTTGGAACCCTCCAGATTCTCCAACACTTAGGGATTTTTTTGAGGTGTTTCAGACATCAGAAAATTTCCCTGAAGAAATTTCAAATTCCTGTGTAATTCCCACAGAGTGAACTACATGGAGACTTCTGACCAGTTCTTTGTGCAACTCCAGTCTACACTGCAGAAATGAATATTTGGTCATCAGGATTTCAGGGCCTATGTATTCATTTTTCCATATATATATGCACATCTCCATGTATTACATACTCTTCCACAATGATTGCATATATTTCCTGTCTGAAGCATCTTAATTTGGCTCGTAACCTCGACTTGATCTGCGCATTCTATCATTTAACTACTATGTGCACAACTGTTTGCTTCTTTTTATGTTCTTATCAAACAGAGGAAGTTACAGAACTTTCATAGCTGATATGCTGTGATGATTGCATTGTCTATAGGATTGAAGGAAGCAAATTCAATAATAACAACTTAATAATTTGTTAATAATAGCAAATTAAATGTTTCCATTAAATTAAACCACTTGCAACGCAATAGGCAAAGTGGGACTTGGAACTCTTTCCAAAAACTGGCCCAGGCATGCTGGGCTGAATGGCCTTCTGCAAGTATTAATCTATGGATTCTATTATAATTATTTGGGGTCTTGGAAGATTGAATTGTGAAAACTTATGAACATAACTAACTAAATAAATATAATCTTTTTTTTAATGCCTGGCTTGGTTCTACCCTCAAGTTAATGTCAATGATAAGTAAACTTTGTCTGTACAAAATTTGAATCATTTGTCTGGGACAAAGACTTGGAAAATAACTGCTTTTAACTGTTTATGTATTGCAGCTGAATTGAAGGAACCACTGACCGAGCTAAAATAAGACAAAAGCATTCCTCTGCCATATATGTACATTGATTATAAAGTCAACTCTGTTAAGAGGAACAGAAAATACTGAAAACACTTGTCAGGATAGGCAAGTTTTAAACCACAGACAAAGTTAATCTCTGACTTTTAAAAAAAACTATTTTGTAGGTATCACTGGCAAAGTCAACATTTAATTATCCATCCATAATTGCCTTGATCTGCCTTCTTGAACTGCTGTTTTCCATGTAGTGTAGATATAAGGCTATTAGGGAGGAAGCACCAAGGTTTTGATCCAGTGACAATGAAGGAACGTTCCATTAGTGAATCATATACCATATTGTGAGTTAGTAATTTGTATAAATAACACAAATCTGGTATATCACATCAGTGTAAGATAAGGCAGCAGAATAACAGAATGCAGCCTTGAACCTTCAGGATGATAATTTGGGAGAGGTGTCATGAAGAAGTTCAAGCAATGAGTCTAGTCACATAAGGTTGCAATTACCTCTCCCTTGAGTAGGCAAGGAAGGTGGCAACAAGGATAAATACAAAGGTGAGTTCATCCTAGCATCCCCTTCTTGCTAACTCAGCAATTAATTGCAAGGCCAAAAGATTCTTGTCCTGCCAGCGCATAAGGTCTCTATGTGGGCAATTAATGACAACTGACAGGCTTCAATCCACCAGTGGTTCAATTACCTGCCTTCCCAGCAAGCAAGAAAAATGGACTGAACCCAAACTGATTTAATTTGATTTATTACTGCCTTGTGTACCAAGGTATGGTGAAAAGTGTTGTCTTATGTGATTTACAGGCAGATCGTACTATACATTGGAATGAGAGTAATAATACAGAGTGCAGCTGCTGAGAAGGTGCAGAGAGAAATCAATATTAACATTGAAGCGATCCATTGAAAAATCTGATAACAGCAAGGAAGAAGTTGCCCTTGAATCTGTTCATACATGTATACAAATATTTGTATCTTCCGTCCGATGGAAGAGGGTGGAAAGGACTACAACTGGGATGGAAGGGGTCTTTTATTATGTAGATTCCTTTCTCGATGCAGTGGGAAATATAAATGAAGTCAATGGATGGGAAGCTGGATTGCAATGGGCTGGACTGTATTCACAACTCTCTGTAGTTTCTTGTGGCCTTGGAAACAGCAGTTGCCATACCACGCTATGATGCATCCAGAGAGGATGCATTATAACATGCATCTATAAAGATTTGTAAGAATCTTTATGGACATGCCAAATTTTCTTACCCTCTTGAGGAAGTAGAGGCATTGCTGTGCTTTCTGTGTTTGGGATTGGCCTTGATTGACCACTGAAAGACATTCTCCTGCCCTTGCCTGTGACTCCCTGTTGCCACCATTCCCAACCTTTGGCACACGAAAGAAAAAGGTTTACCTTCTCACTAATCAATTGCCTGGTGTCTATGACTTCAGGATGAGCTCTAACACCCAGGAGCTTCCAGCTTCTGATTGGCTTGCACCTTCAGGTGAGGCCAGGCTCATTCACCAAAGAGCTGACCAATCAGCTCTTAATAAACCGATTAACAAGCTCATCCGCTGAACTTGGTCGCTGGTGGGAGCAGAGAATCAATTGCCATTGAACATGGTCAAACCCCATCCTTGTCATAATTAGGCTGCAAAATCCAAAAGCATGACCTTAGATTGAATGTTCAAGTAAAGGTGTTAACTTCCAAGGTATGGTTAGATTGTGGATCAAGCCTGCAAGTTTTCTTTTGATTGAATGAGCTAAGATAGGCTAGATGAGCTTATTTTGGAAGAGTTGGTTGCAACTTCTACATGCTGTGGTGATCTATTGTGTTGTCATGCATATTGCACAGAATCTGTATCTATCCCCCTGCTGTACCCTCATGTATTAGTCAGCACTGAAAATGATTAAACAGCAATGTATAATGATAAGAAGCATATCAGGGATTTTCTCTGGCAAAGTTTCAATGGGAAGTTGGCATGGTATGCTTTGCCTGTGCCTGATGTGACTGCGGCTGACCTCAGCATATTGCTTTGGGGGTCAGACTAATGTGAAGGTTTTTTTCAAGACTCTCAATGGGATTGCTGCTCTCGGAAGAGAGTTTGATTGGGAGGACAGAGTGTACAGCAAAAGCAGCCAGGATGTCTGGAGGAGTAGTTGAAGAAGAATCCAGATGTTTACATCTGGGGATGTTTAATGAGTCATGCTGCTGCTACAGCATGGGCACCAACAATGTGAATGACATGAAAATCATAAAATTGGAATCAGTAATAAATTTTTAAAAAGAGTTAAAGGCAAAGCATCGAATAGATCAAATCACAGAAATTTAATTGCACAGAAGGAGGCCATTCAACCAGCTGAAATAGAGCCTTCCAGCCTAATTCCACTTTCCAGCTCTTAGTCTATAGCCCCAAAGGTTAGGGTATCTTAAATGCATATCAAACTTACTTTGACATGATTTGAGGATTTTTGTCTTGACCATACTTTCAGTCAATGGATTCTAGGCTCCCATCACGTTCTAGGTAAACATAAAATCTCCTCAACATTACTTTAATCTTTCTGGCAATTTATTTAATTCTGTCCACTGATAGAAACAGGACATTTTCCATTTAGTCTTTCTCGAGGGCTCATAATTTCTGCACTTCAATTAATTCCTCCCTCAGCCTCAACAAAACCAAAATACTTTGGTGTGAAATGGTGGAAATCTGAAATTTAAAAACTAGAAAAGGCAGGAAACACTCAGCAGGTCAGCAGCACCTGCACTACCAGAGATGGAGTTAACATTTCAGGTCTACAAGCTTTCTTCAGAATCTTCTGCTCCCTCTGGCCCACTGAACACAACACCAGCCTATCCAATGCTTCCTCAGAGTTAAAAGTCTTACCAGGCTGCAACATTCATATTAAAGATCTGGTTAACGACCAGTGATCTTTCCTTTCAAGTAGACAAAGGGTCTGATTTTCCATTTCAGGCTGAGTGTGCTCAGTCGAGAGAAATCACTGGCTCCAAGCACTATGAATTCTTGAGGTAGTTTGGGAGGAGATCCTGCCCGGCACTGCAGCATTCTGGTCAAAGTTTAAAAAAGAAAGATGAAAAAATTAATATTTTACTCACTCCCTTCACCCCCATCTGCTCCACTCGCCATATCCTTGCCACCCTATACCCCTCTACCCATCACATGGTTCATCATATGCCTTCATCACCTTCTTCCCATTTACCCTTCTCCTTTATTTAGCCATTAGGCCACCTTATGCCTACCCACCCATTCCCACAGTCCTTTTATAGCTCTAAACCACTGTATGCCTGTCTACCTATCCATTGTAGCCCCTCATATCCCCGTGCCATCCTATGCATATCTATCCATCTCCTATGGCCCTAAAATCCCTAAGGCACCATCATCCCTCTGGTCTTTCTGTGCCAACTCAACTGGCAAAGTTCAGGAGGCATGCAGACAGTCTAATGCTGTTACCATTGGAAAAAAATTCTTATTTGTAATAAAAGGAAGAGTAAATACAATAAAATACCTTCAAATATTTTATATAAGTGCTTAATCCTTAATTACTTAAGGATACTTATTCTCTTGTGTAACTTAACATTCCCATTCAATAAGCAGTTGGAGTTCTTGACCAAATTGTTCACTTCATTGGTATCTCATTGTGAAAATGATAGTTTGGAAAATGAATCATGTTGTTTAAATCCTATAATGGCTTTATATAACCAGATAGTTTCAAATACCAAGAAGTATGATTTTGTTTCTAATGTCATTTTTTTTGGACCATTCCTTGAAAACTTTGGCAGTACCAATGAGTTTATGCATTTCTTACACACAAGCATGTTTTTTTTTTAACAATTCCAAAGGGTCCCTTAGCTCTCCCAAAGAATATCTTACACCACCAAAGTTGTTCAGGGATCAGATCCAAAAGTGTACTTTACCTTTGCAAAAGTAGGTAAACATAAATTTTTCCAAGTTTTGAGAAAATTTGTAACTCAGGTTGAGATTCTGGATATAAGTTTGCTCGCTGAGCTCAGCTTAGTGAGCAAACCTACATCCAGAATAAAATTTTTCTCCATTCCTCACTCTCCCATTCTCCCCAAGCTCCACCAAAACTAACTGATGTAACCTAATGCCCTCTTCCCATCCTTAATGTCGCCTGAGACACCCAATGCCAACTTAGTACCTTATTCTGTCCATTGTCCATTCCCTCTTCGCCTACCATGCCAACTCAGAGTTTCCACACATATTGATAGAAAAAGGAGAAAGACAATATCATTTTATTACTTTAAAGAGGTGACAATACTAGTTACTTACTTAAATAACTCCAGGAGATTGGTGAAGCATGATTTGCCTTTCATAAACCCATATTTGCTTTGTCAAATCAGATTAATTCTTTTCAAATGTTCTGTTATTACAATTTTTATAACAGGCTCTAGCATTTCTCCCCCTTTGATGTTAGACTAACTGGTCTATAAGTCTGTATTTTTTACTTGCCTCCCTTTTACATTTGCCACCCTCTAGTCTGCAGGAATTGCTCCAGAGTCAGTAGAATTTTGCAAGATGACAACCAACACATCCAGGGCCACTTAGAAGAAGAAGAATCCCTAAGGTGTGGAAACATTTGGCCCAGCAAGTCCACACCAACCCTCCAAAGACTAACCCACCCAGACCCATTCCCTTATTTCCTCTATATTCCCCCCTGACTAATGCACCTAAATACACAGGCAATTTAGCATGGTCAACCTGCATATCTTTGGATTGTGGGAGGAAACCACGCAGACACAGGGAGAACGTGCAAACGCCACACAGACAGTCGCCGAGGCTGGAATCGAACCCAGGTCCCTGGTGCTGTGAGGCTGCAATGCTAACCACTGAGCCACTGTGCCATCCACTTCCTTGATATTCTCGGACATAGATTATTAGATCTGGGTGATTTGTTAGCATTTAACCCCAGTAATTTCTGCAGCACCATTTTCTTACTAATATTGATTTCTTCAGTAGCATTGGTCTGGCAGTTAGTATTAGTTTCATGAAGTATTTAATAGGTAAATGCAACAGTCTAACACCTACCCTACCTTGTGGTGAAATTTCTACCCAATGTCCTGATGACCCTCCATCACTAATCATTCATTTCAGACTTCAACTGAGAACCCACTCTGGTTTCCTTATCAAGTTTTCTCTACATCTAGTTTGTTCAGCATGTCTGCGAAGAAAGAAAGCTAAATATTAATGTGGTGAGTTGATTTGTTAAAAGGTGTCTAATAAACAATAATCCTCCTTAATCACCAACCACTGCTACCTATGGGAAACTCACAAAGCTGCTTGTCAAAAGCATAAAAGATGGAGAATAAAAGCTCCCCTTAAACTGTGATGAACTTCTCATCTGATGCTGGCATAAATTATCAGCCAGAATCCAATCAGATTTCACCCATTATTTTGCATGCTAGCAATGAGGTCCAAGTTGTGTTCACTGCTTTGATATTGTTGGGTGTGACATGGTAGCTCAGTGGTTAGCACTACTGCCCTATAGCACCAGAGACCTGGGTTTGATTCCACTCTTGGTCTGTGTCGAGTTTGCACACTCCCCCTACATCTGTGTGGTTCTACTCCAGTTTCCTCCCACAGTCCAAAGGTGTGCGGGCTAGATGAATTACCATACTAAATGGCCCACAGTGTGCAGGTTAGGTGGACTACCTGTAGGGAAGGTGGGGCTACAGGGGTAGTCTAAGGAATGGATCTGGGAGAGAGACTCCTTAGATAGTCAGAGTGGGCTGAATGGCCTCCTTCCACACCGTAGGGATTCTATGTTTGTTGCTGAGACTATTTGGAAGGATAAATAACACATCCAGTCTGCTTTGAGATCCAGTTTTATTCCCTACCCAAGACTGTATGTTATCATCAAATTTGGTGAAGTTAAACTTATTGGATTCAAATCACTTTGAACATATCCTCCACATGGACCAGTATTTAAACTGAGTGCTATAAAATGAAAGGCTTAATGATAATTAAGTCATGAAAAATATATGCAAACAACACATCCTTATTTAGAAAATCGGACAAACTTTATGATCTCAGGTTTGATGATGGCTTTTTAAAGAGAGTGGAAAGATATCCTGCTTTATTGTGTACCTGTGTGCAACCTGCCTTTTAACAAAAATCTGACAAGGAAAACTCTGAAAAGTTAAGGTGCCAACATATGACTTAGCATGTTTTTGAATATTTGAGATACATTATATGACACTTTGGATGCTAACTCCTCAGTTTTACATCCTCAGTCATCTGTCCTTTGCTCTTACAGCTACTCTGTTTTTACTTGGCTGAGGAGAGATTTGAAGATACATGATTCTGAAATGTTTTGTACCAGCCCTATTACAGATCAATCAACAACTAGCTTCCCATCCACTGAGAAATCTCTACATTAACAAAATTTCAGTCCAACTAAAGCATAAATTCAACAAAGAAACATAAGGCCTGCACTGAATTGAGACTGAGTTTTTGCTTTATTCACTTGTGAGACATGGATGTCGCTAGCTGGGTCTGCCCGTATTACCGGTTCTTAATTGGGAAGGTGGTGACGGGCTGGCTACTTAAACTGCTGCGGACCATACCCTGTAAATAGACCCACAATGCTGATAAGGAGGGTACTCCAAGATTTTTGACCTAGCAACAGCAAAGGAACAATGATATATTTCCAAGTCAAGATGGTGAGTGGCTTGGAGGGGAACTTGCATACAGTGGTGTTTCCATGCATCTGCAGACCATGTCCTTCTAGATGAGGGAGGGATATTTCAGATCCACTGAAGGAAGGAGACAGATTCTGAAGTAGAGTCACTGAACCCAAAACATTAACTCTAGTTTCTCTTCACAGATGCTGCCAGCCCTGATTTCTTAAACTGCTGCAGACCTGGAACTTCTGTTTTTGTTTCTGATTTCCAGCATTCGCAGTTCTTTCAATTTTTATTTAGTGATGGAGAAAGTAAATGGTTATGGATGTGATGTTAATCAAGCAGGTTGCTTTGTCCTGGATGAGTGTTGAGTGTTGTTGGAGCAAGTGAGGAGTATTCCATCACATTCCTGACTTGTGCCTGTAGATGGTGAACAGGCTTTAGGGAGTCAGGAAGTGCTACAGGATTCTTAGCCTCTGATCCTCTCTTGCAACCATAGTATTTAGAAAACTAGCTGAAAATGTGTTGCTGGAAAAGCGCAGCAGGTCAGGCAGCATCCAAGGAGCAGGAGAATCGACGTTTCAGGCATGAGCCCTTCTTCAGGAATGAGGAAAGTGTGCCAAGCAAGCTAAGATAAAAGGTAGGGAGGAGGGACTTGGGGGAGGGGCATTGGAAATGCGATAGATGGAAGAAGGTTAAGG
>NC_057715.1:28070308-28124985 GCF_004010195.1 Chiloscyllium plagiosum | reverse complement strand
TCTCAGCCGGATCCCTCCAGCCCGGCACCGCCTTCCTGACCTGCAGTCTTCTTCTTGACCTCTCTGCCTCCATTCTACTCCGACCTATCACCCTCACCTTGACGTCTTTCCACGTATCACATTTCCAACGCCCCTCCCCCAAATCCCTCCTCCCTACCTTTTATCTTAGCTTGCTTGGCACACTTTCCTCATTCCTGAAGAAGGGCTCATGCCCGAAACATCGATTCTCCTGCTCCTTGGATGCTGCCTGACCTGCTGCGCTTTTTCAGCAACGCATTTTCAGCTCTGATCTCCAGCATCTGCAGTTCTCACTTTCTCCTATTTATATAACTAGTCCGATTCAATTTCTGGCCAATTGTAACCACCCATGATGCTGATAGTGGGGGATTCAGTCATGGTAACATGATTGAATATCAAGTGGCAATGGTGAGATTGTCTCTTATGGAGATGATGATTGCCTGACATTTGTGTGGTGTGAATGTCACATGTCACTTTTCAGTCTACACCTCGATATTGTCCATGTCTCATGGCATTTGGGTACGGATTACTGCAGTTTGTGGAGAGTCTCTAATGGTGCTGAACATTATACAATCATCAGTAAACATTCCCACTCTGAACTTAGGATAGAAAGAAGGCCTAAGATGAAGTAGCTGATGACTGTTAGACCTGGAACCCCTACCCTGAGGAATTCTTGCAGAGATGCTCTGAAGCTGTGATGATTCATTCCAATATCCACAACCATTTTCCTATGTGCCTCCATATTTACTGTTTTATCTTCATCTGTACCTAATTTTGTGCAGCTAAGTGATAGTATAGATGAGTTGAATAAGCAAGTGTATGAGAAAACAAAAGACTTGCTCAGTTTACACTCTCAAAAGTTTGTTGCTGAGTTATTAAAACTGACTCAGTCGCTCAGAGTAGAAGATAATTACTCATTACACATATGGAGTCTGGGGAAATAAAATGCATAAAATTTGTCCATGACATCAGCCTATGTTGGAACTCAGCAATGAATTATAATGGCCTTGTGTTCCATGAATGAATCACATTTCATTGTTTTTTCCCGTGCCAGTGAAATTAGGATCTATTAGAAATGGGACAGGACTTGGCATCAGATTGGGTAAGGCACAGAATCTCTCCACAATATTATGAAAATTCAGACCTAGTTGTAAGTTGTTTCGAAAGATGGGTAGGATCACTTGAATGACTCTTCATAGTTGTTGATTTTTCAGCTCTAAGTCTCACCATGATAGTTACCTTTAGAGCTTGTCAACTTGGAAATTAGTGAAGATGATGCAATGAAGAGACGTCTTTATTTGATGCAGTAAAAGAGAGACTTGAAAGTGAGACTGAGTGACTGCAGTGAAGCAAAGAAAATACACTCCAAGCAGGTCAGCTGGACAAAGCCAGTGCCAAATTAGCAGCTAATTTCAAGTATTTTTAAAACATTTTCACACTGATGCTAAAACTGCTCTAAGTCCTTAGTCACAGTGATATGAAGAATGCATTGTTAATTCAGCAGGAAGTGCCTGTATCAGTATAATCAGAGCAGTTGCTGTGGTTAGCACTGCTATATTTCATTTTACTTTGTTTGAAATTCTTGCAGCCAGATGTGGCACAATTCTACTTTGATGACAGAGCATAGGTGAAAAGACAGGCAGCTTTCCTCAATCAGTCTAAAACTGGCAAGTGTCATGCATTTCAATTAGAATGTGATGATCTCTGTTTGCTTCCCACTTGACACTAGTGACTGCCACATCATTCCACTTCTCAACTGATCAAGGGATGAGACTGAATATTACATTTCAGGCACACAGCAGGTGCTGGAGGTGACATAGCACCTGATTTATAGATAAATGTTCTGCAGCAATTAAAGACTTAAAGCTTTGAGCAGTCCTTATGAAATGAAACTTTTTTTTGGCTGAAGATTTTCTTTGGCTGAAGATTTTCTTTGAACAGTTTGGTTACGAGGGACAAAATATCTGAGCTGGGAGAAAATGCTGTTTCACTGATTGTCAAAATCATTGACTAGTTACAAAAAAGTAATAGACTACAAGTATTGGGCAGTTTAGATGACTATGAGTGAGATTGCAGGGGCATGGGATGTGTGGGTGGTTGGAGAGGAAAACACCATGTAAAATCCCCAAGTGGATGTCCATTCAGACTAGCAACCTGAATTGTTCTTATTTCATGCTAACCTAATTCATTCGTTGAATTTCTATTTGGAGGCAGAGGATGCTGAAAACAAGCCTCATTTCAGCATCTTTTGACAGTTTTGTTTCCTGGGGAAATACATCTCATGAGGCCTTTGGTGGAATGTTGGAGATTTTCATTTTAAAAGCTAAAGCAGCCTGCAAAAACTTTAAAAAAAAAACTATCTGAATCAATTTTTCAACAATGTTAGTCCACATTTGAGCCATATTTTGGTTGCTCGTCATCATCTAATTGCTTGCTCTGTCACTTTTTACCTGACTCTTGTTTTTACTGCTGAACAATACTTGTTTATAATCACATTAGCTGACATTGTTCAACGTGGGCGTTATCTTTAGAAATCTTAGTTAGGTGGCTATGAGATTGGAACTAGAGAAGGTCAAAGCTTCCATGTGCTAAATTGTCACCATATTGGGCATATCCCAAATTCCAGAGACAGTGCTGGAACGGACTGGAGTTCCAGAGCAATGCAAGATCAGTCCAGGCATGTGGGGGTGGGACAATTTCTCTGCAGTAGCCAAAGGATAGCAATGTACACAATGGACTGCTCCTCAGTGGCATTTCTTACTGGCACACTGATCTTCCTGAGCCTGCCATCCCATCAGCCTGGCTCCTCACTGGGAGTTATCACAAAAGTAAATGGATGAGATCATGGCTCCGCAGATTCAGAGTTGTAACTCAATCTGACCCAACCATGACCCCACTGTGGGGGTCTGGTGAGTAATTAGGAAGGAACAGTAAAATATGCAGGCAAAATAAGTATCTTCCTTCCCTTCTATTAGAATTTTTCAAGATTGCTAGAAATGATTGGAAAGGGGCAGCATAGTGGCTCAGTGGTTAGCACTGCTGCCTCATAGCACCAGGGACCCAATTCCACCTTCGGGCAGCCTGAAGGGTCTGTGTGGAGTTGGCACATTCTCCCCGTGTCTGTGTGGGTTTCCTCCAGTTGCTCCGGTTCTTCCCACAGTCCAAACATATGCAGGTTAGGTGGATTGGCCATTCTAAATTGCCCCATAGTGTTCAGGGATGTGTAGGTTAAGTAGATTAGCCTTTGGAAATACAGTCTGGAGAGTGGTGGGTCTGAGTAGGGTGATGTTCAGAGGGTCACTTTAGACTCAATGGACCAAATATTGTGCATCCACACTGTAGGGATTCTATGATTCCCTCCTAAATTCCTAACCAGACTCCCAGCCCCACTCAGACCACATAATTTCAACATCAAAAATAGGCTGAAATTTCAAAACCTTCTCTTAACATTAAATGCAACTGGATTTGGTGAAATTTCAATTTATCTGCCATCAGGGAGTGCATGCACCACATTGAAAAGTTGCACGAGCACCTTTCAGCTCTCACCCTGTGACGGCCTCCTCACCTTCCCCATGCTGCATTTTGAGATGGAAGCCCATCAGCTGAATTCAATGATGGGACAGTGGAAAACCAAGCCATGTACTAGGCCTAGTCCTATACATAGTCAAGAGTGGGGTACTGGAAAAACACAGCAGGTCAGGCAGCATCCAACATTTCGGGCAAGAGCTTTTCATCAGGAATGAGGCTAGGAGCTGAGGGTGTGGAGAGATAAATGGAAAAGGGTGGGGCTAGGGAGAAGGTAGCTGAGAGTGTGATAGATGGATGGAGGTGGGGGTAATGGTAATAGGTCGGAGGGGAGGGTGGAGTGGATAGGTAAGAAGGAAGATTGACAGGTAGGACAGGTCATGAGGGCCGTGCCAAGATGCAAGGTTGGAGCTGGGATAAGATGGGGGGAGGGGAAATGAGGAAACTGGTGAAATCCACATTGATGTCATGTGGTTGGAGGGTCCTAAGGCAGAAGATGAGGCGTCTTCTTCTGGGCATCGGGTGGTTAGGGTGTGGCAATGGAGGAGGCCCAAGACCTGCTTGTCCTTGGTGGAGTGGGAGGGAGAGTTAAAAAGTGTTCAGCCATGGTGCTGTGGGTTTGGTTGGTGCGGGTGTCCCGGAGATGTTCTCTGAAGCGCTCTGTGAGTAGGCATCCCGTCTCCCCAATGTAGAGAAGACCACACAGGGAGCAACAGTTACAGTAGATGTGCAGGTAACACTCTGATGGATGCGGAAGCCTCCTTTGTGGCCTTAGACAATACTGAGGGGAATGGGAGGTTTGGGCGCAGGCTTTACAATTCCTGCAGTGGCATGGGAAGGTGCCAGGAAGGGAGGCTGAATTATTTGGGGGTGGGTGGTGGACCTGGCAAGAAAGTTGGGAATGGTCTTTACGGAAGGTGGATAGGGGTGGGGAGGAAAACATATCTCTGGTGTTGGGGTCTGTTTATAGGTGGCAGAAATGGCAGAAGATGATGCGATGTATACGGAGTTTGGTGAGGTGGAAAGGGGGTACCAGGGTGATTCTGTTCTTGTTCTGGTTGGAGGGATGAGGTTCAAGGGTGGGGGTTAGGGACATGGATGAGATGTGCTGAGGGGCACCATAGACCATGTGGGAGGGGAAATTGCAGTCTTTGAAGAAGGAGGCCATCTGGTGTGTTCTGTGGTGAAACCGTGGTTTCATCTACATTGGGGTGACAGGATGCCTACTTGCAGAGCACTTCAGAAAACATCTCTGCTTACCCACACCAACCAACCCCACTGCCCCGTGGCCGAACACTTCAACTCCTCCTCCCACTCTGCCAAGTACATGCAGGTCCTGGGCCTCCTCCATCACCACACCTAACCACCTAATGTCTGAAGGAAGAACACCTCATCTTCTGCCTTGCAACCCTCCAACCACACGGGATCAATGTGGACTTAACCAGTTTCTTCTTTTCCCCTCCCCCACCCCCACCTCATCCCAGTTCCAACCTTCCAACTCAGCACTACCCTCATGACCTGTCCAACTTCCTTCCCATCTATCCGCTCCACCCTCCTTTCCGACCTCTCATCATTACCCCCACTTCCATCTACCTATTGCACTCTCAGTTATCTTCCCTCCAGCCCCATCCCTTTCTCACTTATCTCTCCAGCTTCACAGCTCACAAGCCTCATTCCTGATGAAGCTCTCATCATTACCCCCACTTCCATCTACCTATTGCACGCTCAGTTATCTTCCCTCCAGCCCCATCCCTCTCTCATTTATCTCTCCAGCTTCACAGCTCACAAGCCTCATTCCTGATGAAGGGCTCTTGCCCGAAACATCGATTCTCCTGTTATTCGGATGCCGCCTGACATGTTGTCCTTTTCCAACACCCCACTCTTGACTGATCTCTGCATCTGCAGTCCTCATGTTCTCCTAGTCCTGCACATAGTTAGAGGACAACAGCCCAGGTCTCTCCAGCTAGCCAAAATTACTGAGTGTCTGGAGTCCTCTTTAAAAGAAAATTGCCAGGAAATGTAAGAGGAAACACAATCTGGTCCAATACTTGGCTAGCTATTAAAGTGAAACCCTAGTTTCTCACACTGACACTGCCTGCAGACAACTGACACCCTCCCATCCAGACTTGGCTCAGTCAAGTTGATCCCATTAATCATGTTGCGGGCATGAAATAACTGCACTACCCCCTCCACTGGACACAATTCAAACTGATTCTCCTTCTACTTCTGGAGCTGACCAATATCCATTCTAGATCTACTCCTAGAATCCCAGACCTTCCCAAAACTTGTTGTAGCCTTAACACCCTCACTGCTCTCATCATGCCCTGAAGCTGACCCAGAGGTGGTAGGGAGCCACTACCTTCAGGGGTGTCCTTTATCCATTGAGTGCAGCCAGCTGAACATAAAAATCCTCTTCTTTCCCAACTGCTGCCGATAAGAAACATACTGCCCTTGCTCCAATAATCCCCACCTCCCCCCATCAGCTTTCCATACCCTCACTGACCCAAAACCTTTGACTTACCTTATGTCTTTTTCCATTCAGAACACCTTGTACAGTGCCTCAGTACCCACAACTGAGCTAATGCCATAGGTGGAATAGTCAGATAGATCAAATGGCATCTCCCAAGTGTAGGACTTTGCCCCTAACAAAGGTTGATTGTCCCACAGTTAGCTAACGTGGCACTTTATGGCTGTGGTGGCCTTCCAATGGACATATTGGCTTCCAGCTGATTTTCCTTCTGAGCAGATGAGCCCGTGTTTAATTCATTACTCTGATTGGAGTACCTAGGTCAAAGTTCAATAAAAGGTGACATTTTCCAACATCCAAGTTTTCCACATTCTCTACTAAGCAGAGGAGTTTGGGGCCCAACAAGCACTCAAAGACTATTTAACTTATAATTTTATTCCTTTATTTGTCTAGTTTATATTAAGAAAGACTTTAATGTTAACAATTAACTTCTTTCTTTATTTTTCTAGCTATTCTATGAAGGTCTGTAAAGCTTAATTTTTAAACATTGTTTCTTTTACTATTTGGTACTTGGGTCTTTTGTACCTAGGTACCTTAGACACTTTTTACTGTACTCCTGTATTTCTGTAATTGAGTACATGTGACAAAAAATCTAAATCTAATCTTAACCAAGGACACAACCATAAACCAAGATTCACAACGATAACGGAATAAGTAAGTGCCCTATTGGTTCAGCTGAAGTTTCATTACTAGTTTATGAGTGAGATATTTGAGTCAATCAGATTGTGGAGACAGTGCAGTGTTGATAATATCACTGTCTAGAGGTCCAGGCTGGGGCCAAGTGTTCAACTTCCATCATGGCAGCTGGTGGAATTTAAATTGCTGATAAAAAGAAAAATCTATCATTCAAAAGCTAATCTCAGTAACAGTTGGCTGTGAATCTGTCATCAATTGTTGCAAAAATGCATCTGATTGTGGTTCCTTTATGGAAGGAAGTCCGCTGTCCATTTGTCTATTGCAATGTGGTTGCCTCCTCACTACCCTCTGAAATGGCCTAACAAGCCACAGAACTCAAGGACAATTGGGGATGGGAAATAAATGCTGCTCTTGCCAATGACACTCCTCTCCTATGAAAGGATAAACACAAACATACACTACAAACATAATATAGAGCCCTTGCAAGTATGACACCTTTTAATGTGATGACACCTTTTAATGTGACTCTGTGCATCGTTATTTCTCTTTGCCTAACATTAGTGGTCACTTCCTAATTCAGTTAGCTGGTCCACACACTCTGTTATTACCTTCTTGAACCACTCAGTTTCCATCCCTCCATTAAGACTTTTTGTAAAAGCCTATCACCTTCAACAAAATTTTTTGTCACCCCATTAATATATCCTTCTTTGATTTCTATTTTCCCACGATAAAGAAGGGTTTTGGAACTTATATAATTCAGCCACAACTAAATGCTATTTTCTGATTTCTTTCAACGGCATAATGGAGTCAGAATATCTGAGATTTACATTTCAAGGTTATAGTGTTTGGCTGCATTTCTGGTGCCACATTACAGGGCTGCTAGGATGCCTAAAATGAATTGCTTTTTAATGAAATTTGCAGGTTACTAAAACTGGATTACATTATATGCTTAGGCTCCAGTGATTAGTGTTTGACATACTACTTTACAGAAATATAAGTCAAATGATATACAAGACTTTAGGGGAAGAGAAAAGTTCTATGGAGAGTTTATTGATGCAAATGATGGAAAATAAAAGTATTCAGGGGTGCAGAAAGAAGTGCACGCCTGTGATAAGGATAACAGGTGCAATGACATTCTCTCGATGACTGCATGGGTTTCCAAATTCTCCTAAGACCAGGACAATGCTTGAAGACAGAACAATGTATTGGAAAAGCCTTAATTTTCATCCTCCTCATTTTTTTGTGGCAGTTTTAGAGGAGTGACAGCGAGGACCAGACCCCTGATGGGAAGGTAAATTTCAAAAGATATAAAAGCTTACCTCGGGAGTTCAGTGTTCTTCATTTTATCAGTGGCAGATGGAGTGGGAGGAGCTACAGTGAGGACCAGAGGCCCGACGGGAAGGTACATTTTAAAAGATATAAAAGCTTACCTCGTGTATAGGCGGAACTCACATTGAGCAGGAGCGGACATGGGACTGCTGGGTAAGTGAGGCTTAATATTTGGGTGGTTGCTTTACCTGAAACACTACTCGGATAGTGTCTCCCACCCATCCTCCTCTAACCAAAATAAAAGGTTCTGTGCACTGGATTGGTTAGGTGACTAGCTTCTTTTTTTTTATTTTTTCAGTAGTCTCGTTGGGAATTTAGAACAGTGGAAATGGAGGGTAGGGTAGTTGAATATTCCCCCTGCAGAATGTGGGAGGTGAGGGTCACCAGTAGTATCCCTGCTGACTGCATCTGTGGGAATGTACCCAACTCCAGCTCCTTGAAAACCGCATTAGGGAACTAGAGTTGGAGCTGGATGAACTTTGGATCATTCAGGAGGCGGAGGGGATTATTGAGAGGAATCACAGGGAGGTAATCACACCTCAGGTAAAAGAAGAAGGTAGATGTATTACTGACAGGGAATGGAAAGGGAACCTATGGCCGTTCTCCTCAACAACAAGTATACTGTTTGGAATACTATTGAGGGGAATGACTTCCCAGGGGTAAGCAATGGGGCACAGGTCTCTGGTACAAGTCTGTCCCTGTTGCTCAGAAGGGAAGGAGGAAGAGGAGCAGAACATTAGTCACTGGGGACTCCATAGTTAGGGGGACAGATAGGAGGTTCTGTGGGAACGAGAGACACTCATGGTTGGTGTGTTGCCTCTCAGATGCCAGGGTTCGTGATGTCTCTGACTGTGTTTTGGGATCCTTGAGGGGGAGGCAGAGCAGCACCACGTCGTGGTCCACATAGGCACCAACGACATAGGTAGGAAGAGAGATGGGGATTTAAGGCAGAAATTTAGGGAACTAAGGTGAAAGCTTAGAGATAGAACAAACAGAGTTCTTGTCTCTGATTTGTTGCCCGTGCCATGTGCTAGCGAGGTGGGAAAGAGAGAGAGAGAGAGAGAGAAGTTGAACATGTGGCTAGAGGGATGGTGCAGGAGGGAGGGTTTTAGATTCCTGGATAATTGAGACTCTTTATTGGGTAGGTGGGTCCTCTACAAACAGGATGGTTTTCACCTGGACGGGAACCTAAATTGTAGTTCGAGGAGACAGGAGGTTGAGAGTAGTGAAGTCAGAATTAAGATTTCAAGATCACAAGAAGACACCAGCAAGCAAGAAGTTGGTTTGAAGTGTGTCTACTCCAATGCCAGGAGCATCTGGAACAAGGTGGGTGAACTTGCAGCTTGAGTTGGTAGGTGGTTGATGTGGTGTATATGGATTTCAGTAAGGCGTTTGATAAGGTTCCCCATGGTAAGCTATTGCACAAAATACAGAAACATGGGATTGAGAGTGATTGAGCAGTTTGGATCAGAAATTTGCTAGCTGAAATAAGACAGAGGGTGGTTGTTGATGGGAAATATTCATCCTGGAGCTCAGTTACTAGTGGGGTACTGCAAGGATCTGTTTTGGGGCCACTGTTGTTTGACATTTTTATAAATGAGCATAGAAGGATGGGTTAGTAAATTTGTGGATGACACTAAGGTAGGTAGAGTTGTGGATCCAGCTCTGTAGGTTACAGAGAGACATAGATAAGCTGCAGAGCTGGGCTGAGAGGTGGTAAATGGAGTTTAATGCAGCAAAGTGTGAGGTGATTCACTTTTGAAGGAGTAACAGGAATGCAGAGTACTGGGTTAATGGTAAGATTATTGGTAGTGTAGATGAGAAGAGAGATCTCAATGTCTACGTACATATATTCTTGAAAGCTGCCACCCAGGTCGATAGGGTTGTTAAAGCATACGGTTTGTGAGCTTTTATTGGTAGAGGGATTGAGTTTCGCAACCATGAGATTATGCTGCAGCTGTACAAAATTCTGGTGAGGCCATATTTGGAGTATTGCGCACCTTTCTGGTCACCGAATTATAGGAAGGATGTGGATGCTTTGGAAACGATTCAGAGGAGACTTACTAGGATGTTGCCTGGATGGAAGGAAGCTCTTACGAGGAAAGGCTGAGGGACTTGAGGCTGTTTTTATTAGAGAGAAGAAGGTTGAAAGGTGACTCAATTGAGACATATAGGATGATCAGAGGGTTAGATAGGTTGGACAATGAGAGCCTTTTTCCTCTGATGGTGATGGCTAACATGAGGGAACATAGCTCTAAATTGAGGGGTGATAGATAGAAGACAGATGTCAGATGTTCCTTTACTCAGAGATTAGTAGGAGCATGGATCACATTGCCTGCAATAGTAGTAGACTCATCAAATTTAAGGGTATTTAAATGGTCATTGGATAAACATAAGGATGGAATAGTGTAGGTTAGATGGGCTTCAGATTGGTTCCATAGGTCGGAGCAACATTGAGGGCTGAAGGGCCTGTAATCCATAAAAAAAAGAGAAAATGAAGAAATCAAAAATAGTTGAACTATTTACTTATTTTACTTGGTGTTAGTGATTTTCTTAATGATGAGTCTATTTCTGATCACCTCCGTGCGGTGCTGTCCATTTGTATTCATTTTCCTCCCTCATAACTCTTATGACAGTCCAAAGAAAGTATAAGTTTGGAGAAAGCTGGTCAAATTGTGCTGGATACAGAAACTAGGAGGAATCACAGAGAAATCCTGTGAGAAGAAGGAAACCTCATCACAGGAGAACATTAGAAACTATCAATATTATAAAGTATCAACATGCTAAAGGGGAAGATGATAAGATAAGACAAAGAGTGGGCAAATCTGCAGGAGGTAACAGTTACTGTCAGAATTGTGGAACAAAATATACTCACAAGCACAAGCAGTACCCAGCTATGATAAAACAGTATTCCGTCTGTAAAACTGTAGGTCATTTCCAGATGATTTGCAGAAGTGGGACAAGGTTTTTGAATGGCAAGAAGTCAGATACCTACACATAGATGAAAAAAATTAATGCAGTAGAGTCAGCAGCATTAGAAAAGATTTCTAATGCATTCCTCATGGAAATTGATAATTCAATTAGTTTATAGAGTCATAGAGTTGCAGAGTCATTCAGCACAGAACTGGCTCATTGGGCTAACTTGTCCATTCCAACCACATTTCCCAAACTGAACTAATGCCATTTGCCTGCATTTGGTTTATATCCCTCTAAATCCTTTCTATCCCATGTATCTATCCAAATGTCTTTTAAATGTAATTGTACCTGCCTCTACCACTTCCTCTGGCAGCTCCTTCATATACGCACCACCTTCAGGTCTCTATTAAATATATCCCCTCTCAGCTTAAAACTACACTCCCTAGATTTGGACTCCTCTACCCTACAAAAACGACTTTGGCCAAGTTATCTAAAAGTAGAATTGTCATGAAACTGGATGGCAACAGTGGCTCTGGCAGGTTTCTTGAACTTCAGAAGACTGCTATTTGGGATTATGTCATCTCCAGAGATTTTTCAATGGATTATGTTCAATATTCCACAAGATCTGGAAGATGGCATATGCCACTTAGATGTTAGTTTGATACATCAGAAAGAGAGTCAACACACTTGCTCAGAGGGACTATGCAGTTTTAAAACATCTACAGATGTAAAGACAAATGGGAATTTTCAAAGAATCCATTAATTTCTTGGGACATATTGTCAAGGATGGAATAATGTCAGACCCACGAATATAAGGTTTGTTGAGGAGTTTCCAACTCCAAAATTGGTTCATGGCATATAAGGATTTCTGACCATGGTAAATAAATTGGTGAAATTTTTGCCTCACTTGGCAATGATGACTGAACCCTTGAGGTAACTCTTTAAGAAGACCTGGAACTCAAGTCCGGTGATTGTGTTCCAAAGGATCAAAGATATGCTGGTGTTCTGGCCCACTACAAACAATTCTTTCCAAGTATCATGTCTGCCAATGATTCAGTTGGAACCTTAGGATCAGTAATCTTTCATGACCAACCAGATGGGTGTTGAAACCATGATTTTTTTTATCTTTAGAGCCTTGTCAAACACTAAGACGTGTTACACAGTTATTAAGGAGGAGGCTGTCTTGGCGAAATAGCAATGTATTTTCTGACTATACCCTTGGCCTGACAGTTTTCATAGAATTTGAATATGAACCAGTCAATGAGGAAGAGTTAGCATGGATGCCAACATGGGGAATAGAGATTCCAAGCCCTCTTTATGAGGTTTGTCTATAGACTAAATGTATGCAGGGGAAACTACAAATATCAGCACATGTGTTCCCAGAGTGACAATTGACAGTCCTATAATCAATGACCAGGAATTTGATGATGAGGTTGAATGACATTCTCAGGCCACTGCGATCCAGTGACCAGCAACCCAAAACTGATTTAATCAGATCCAACATGAACTAAAGAAATGCCTTGTATGTGTTGCCAGTTGTCAGTGTTGCATTGACGTTAGCTCGACCAAATGCTCAGTGGGTTATAGAGAACGTTTTGGTCTGATAAAGACTTTTGAAAAGATGGCTATTGCAACTCTGGATTTTAGCCTCAAGTGTTCATCAAAAGGAATACTGAGTTCTGTATTAAATCTTAATTAATCCTCACAGAGTATTGTGTTTTATATAGGAAAATTATTAATATTATGCAAAGGATAAAATGCAGATTGATCAGGTTGCTAATGCTCTTTACAAAAAAGGAAATATAAAGGAAGAGTTAAGAAACAGAGTCATTTTTGTTAAAACAATGTAGCTTGTTTCAAATTTGCTCTTTAGTAAATATTGCTGGAGGGCATGGCCAACATTTATCATCATCCCCATATTGTTCTTAACTAATCAATTATTTCAGGTCATATTAGAGGGCACTTAAGAGTCTTAGAATCATAGAGGTGTACAGCACAGAAAAAAGACCCTTCAATCCAACTCATCCACACCAACCAGATATCCTAAATTAATCTAGTCCCATTTGCCAGCACTTGGCTCATATTCCTCCAAACCCTTCCTATTCATCCAGATGTCTTTTAAATGTTCTAATTGTACCAGCCTCCACCACTTCCTCTGGCAGCTCATTTCATACACACAGCACCCTCTGCATGGAAACGTTGCCCCTTAGGTCCCTTTTAAATCTTTCCCCTCTCACCCTAAACTTATGCCCTATTGTTCTGGATTCCCTCACCCGAGGGAAAAGACCTTGTCTATTTACCCTATCCATGCCCCTCACAATTTTATAAACCTCTCTAAAGTCACCTCTCAGCCTCGATGCTCCAGGGAAAACAGATCCTGTCTATTTAGCCCCTCCTCATAGCTCATATTGTTGTCTGTCTGGTGGCACTTGTAGGCCAAACAGGACAACGACAACAGATGTCTTCCCCAGATGACACAACTAAGGCAGATGTGCATCCTGCTTTATGATCTAGTTTGTTTGTAACATCTGCAAGAATAATAGACCTAAAACTGTCCTTTGGGGAACAGCAGTGTAAGGCAACTCCCAAACTAAAATAATTTCCTTTCACCACCCCACTCTCCTTAATGACACCAAGCCAATTTTTAACAAATCCATGTCAAAACTTTCCTGCTAATTCCATGGGCTTCCATCTTTAAAAGTATCCTGTGTGGCACCTTATCAAGTTTCTTCCAAGAAACCATATACCATCTACTATACTACCTTAATCAACCTTCTCTGTTGGCTCAAAGAATTCAGTTGAGTTTGTCAGAAATGATTTATCTTTAATGACTTTCTGCTTGTTCTCCTTGATTCATCTATGCTTTTCCAAACAAAGTTTATTTTGCCAGTAACCTCACACCAGTGACGTTAAGCTCACTGATCTGTGGCGTCCTGGTTTATCCCTCTCTCCAGTCTTGAATAGTGGTATAACAGCAATCTGCCAATCATCCACAATTATACCTACAGCCAAGAAAGATAATGATTAATATATCTGCTACAGTTCTTCAATCATTGCATCAATCAATTTTCAAACCCCTTCCTTTCGGTATCAATATGATAAACACCCACCTCTTTCACACACACATGCACGTATACATACAGACACCTTTTTATGAAGCCTTTGAGGATTTTAAAACACTAAATTCTCGGATAACATGAAATAAATAGTGGGATGGTAAGTAGGGAGGAGGATAGCCTCAGATTACAGGAGGATACAAATTGGCTGGTCAGATGGGCTGAGCAGCCGCAAATGGAATTCAAATCAGATATGTGTAAGGTGAAGCCCTTGGGCACCACAAACAAGGCAAGGAAATATATGATAAACAATAGGACTCTGGGAAGCAACAAGGATCAGAGGGACTTTGGTGTGCATGTCCACCGGTTTCTTGAGGTTGCAGGATAGGTGAGTAAAGTGATTAAGGAGGCATATGCTTGGCTTAACTTTATTAGCCAGGGAAGAGTTTAAAAACAGGGAAGTTATGCTAAATCTGTATACAAGGTTGATTCATCCATAACTAGAGTATTGCGTGCAGGTCTGGGATCCACCTTACAAGAGGACTGTGATTGCACTCGAGAGGTGCAAATAAAATGTAACAAGATGTTGCCTGTGCTGGAGATCTTTAGTTATGAAGAGAGACCGAATAGACTGATTGCTTACTTTGGAGCAGAGGAGATTGAGGGGGGACAAGATTGAGATGGTTGAAATTATGAGGGGCACAGACAGAGTAAACAGGAAGGAACTTTTCCTGTTGGTGGAGGGATCGTTGACTGGGAGCATATATTTAAGGGCAGGGGCAGGAGATATAGAGGGGTTGTGAGGAAAAAGGTGTCAACCAGAAGATGATGGGAATTTGAAACTCACTACCTGTAAAGGTGGTGGAGACAGAATCCACATAACATTGAAGAAGTATCCAAATGCATATTTGTGATGCCAAGACATCCAAGGCTTTGGGCCAAATCCTGAAAAATAGGGTCGGAATATTAAGGTGGTTGTTTTTGACCAGCAGGACTAGATGGGCCAATGGGCCTTTTTTCTGTGCTATAAACCCCTATGACTCTGTGCATATCATATGATCCCTCCACCACTTTGCTGCATAATTGATAGCTCCTATTTACTGGTTTTCAATGTGCTATATTTGCACAAATATTATTAATCAGTTATCTTTATCCAGCTCATGACCTATCAATAATGCAAAACTGGGCTTGCACAAAGGATATTGGAAATTGTGATTAAACACTTATGTTGAACTGTTTTGTATGGAGAGATAAGGCCTTCGTGAGTCGGTAAACTAAATACGTATTAAGTTTATACCCACAGGTGCAATAACAGAAAACAGAACATTTCCTTTGACTCAGCAAAAGCACATTAAAGAACATTACTATCTTTCATGTCATCTTATGCTGTTTTTGCTCATTCTCTCCCTCACATTTATTTAACCATTAATTTGAGGTTGTTCAGTGATACATCTCATTTGCCAATACTTTTCACAATAGTTCACTTGCTTATCATATCTACTGATACATTTAACTCCCTGATAATGAGTTTAAGTTTGAAAACTCTCAATTGCAGAAGCAGAGAAATGAGATTCGAACAATCATTCCAGCTCAAAATCTTTGGCACAATGCACTAAATGGTCTTCTGCTGTATTCTAACTTCTGCCGAGCACCAAAGTAAAATAGTCAATATACTTGTCCTTCAAATGTTGGATATACATAAACATAAAGCTAATTTTGCTGTTCCCAAGTTTTTTTTTGTGTAAATAATTGCAGCACAGTCCTGCATCATCTAACTGTTTTAATGAACAGAATATATCATGATAACTATGATACCTTTATAGTGGGGCAGCTTTGCCCTAAACTAAGATTCTAATGGGATCAAATCAACTGCTGATTCTATGCCTTCTTCAATTGGGGTGATAGTGACCGATTTCCTGCAGTAAGGAATCTGAACAGGGCTGGTTGCAGTGTTGTTTATTACACCCTTATTTTATTCTTCATTAACTTTAATGGAGAGCATGGGTTTCTCATCTAGGAGGTTAGGTTAAAATTGCCACCAGTGTCAACTTCGCATGACTAAGAATGATTTACACTGGAGATGAAAATGATATGGACAGTGGACTGGTTATTTTCCCAAAAGAATCAGTGTGAGGTTCATTTAGTTTTTGTGGACTAGCTTAATGTGAATTAAATCAATGCCAACATCCACCTTCACTTTCTGAGGAAGGCAGCAATTGTGATCAACGTCCTGAATCTTGTTCGAAATTACCTATCATGGGAACGTTAAGGAGTAAAGCAGGTTCTTCAGCCTCAGAACAGGCAGTGGGGAAGCAAATGAAGGCTGCACATGCTTCTTCACACAGGAAGACATGCTTTACTTCAATAATGAGGGCCACATCTCCAGCATTCATTGAGCTCCAATCTCTGCATGTGCAGCAACTTGGTGAAGGTGCTGTGCAGACTTAAAGACCGACATATTACATCAAAAAGGGAATGCTTCTCTCGCTCAGAACCCTTTCTCATCTCAGATCATCAACCATCCATTGCATTCAGTAAACTCCAAAGTGACAGATGATGAAGCACAAATCTCCACCTCCCACAGCATCCTTGGGAGTTTCTCAAGTGATGGATTGCTTTTGGCCAGCATTCCACTCCTTTTAAGTCATTGTCACTAACGTTAGATTCATTGATATGCAAATGTTCAATTTCCAAGCCCCCATGACATGGTCCTAGAGTCACAGGATCAACCAACATAGAAACAGGCCCTTAGGTTCAATGTGTCTATGCGACTAACAAACAGGAAACTATATTAATCCCATTTATCTGCACTTGGTCCATTGCCTGCTATGCCCTGGCATTTTAAGTGCCCATCTCAATGTTTCTTAAATGTTGCGAGAGGACCTGTCCCACCACCCTCTCAGGCAGCACCCTGTTCTACCAAATATCTATCACCCTCTGCAAAAACAAATTTTCCTCATATCCCCTCTAAACCACTTATTCCTTACCTTAACTCTATGCCCTCTGGTCTTAGGCAAGTCTGCCATGGGGAAAAGATGTTGATGATATACCCAGTCTATGCCTGTCAAAATCCCCCACCTTTTCCTCCATTACATTGATAACTGTATCGGCGCGACCTCATACTCCGGTGAGTAAGTTACACAGTTCATCAACTTCACGAACACCTTCCACCCTGACCTCAAGTTCACCTGGACCATCTTGGACACCTCCCTTGCTCTCCTGAACCTCTCTGTTTTCAACTCCAGTAAACGACTCATTATGGACATCTATTTTAAACCCACTGACTCCCACAGATACCTGGACTATACCTCCTCCCAGTCCCACTCCTGTTAAAACACTATTGCTTACTTCCAATTCCTCTGCCTCTGCCTCTGCTGTATCTACTCAGAGGAGGAGCAATTCCACTCCAGGATATGTCAGATGTCCTCCTATTTCAAAGGCTGCAATTTCCCCTCCCACATGATCAACAATGCCCTCCCGGGCATCTCCTTCTACTTCTTGCACCTCTGCCCTTGACACCTAGAACTGCAACAAGGATAGAACCCCTGGTCCTCACTTTTCATCCCACTAATCTCCTGATACATGGCATCATCCTCCACCATTTCTGCCATCTACAGTCAGACCCCATCACCAGAGGTATATTTCCCTCCCCATCCCTATCAGCATTCGCAGAGACCATTCTCCCTGTGTCTCCCTCGTTAGGTCCACGCCTCCCACCAATCCACTTTTAGCATCTTCCCTTGCTGCCACACGAGGTGTAAAAGCTGTGCCATACTTCCCCTCCTTACGTACGTTCAAGGCCCCAAAGAATCCTTCTACATCCAGCAGAGCTTTTCCTGCACATTAAAACACCTCATCTACTGTGTCTGTTGCTCTTGATGTGGTCTCCTCTACATTGGGGAGAAAGGACACCTGTGGCCTACTCCCCCAAGGAAATGCATGTCCTGGGCCACCTCCACTGCCAAATCCAAGCCACCCGATGCCTGGAGGAAGAACGCTTCATCTTTTGGCTAGGGACCTTCCAACCACATGACATCAACGTCGACCTCCTCATCCCCCTCCTTCCGCACTCCCCCCCCCATCTCATCTCAGATCCAAACCTCCAACTCAGCATTACTCTCTTGAACTGTCCTCCTTCTCCATCTTCCTTACCACCTATCTGCTCCACACACCCCTCAACTTATCATCATCACCTCCCCACCTGCACCTACCTATTGCCTTCCCTGCTACCTCAACCCCACCCCTACCCTCCTATCTATCTTCCAACCCCCTCAACAGCTCCTTCCAACATTCCTCATGAAGGGCTTATGCTCAAAAAGTCAATTTTCCTGTCCTCAGATGCTGTCTGACTTGCTGTGCTTTTCCAGCACCACACTTTACAACCATAATTTTACGTACCTGAATCAGATCTTCCCACAGCCCCCTGTGTTCCAAGGAAAAGAAATATAGTCTATCCAGTCTCTCCTCAAAACTGAGACTTTTCATCCTAAGCAACTTCTTGATGAATTTTATCTGCACCTACTCTTAGAACATACAATAGTGCAGCACAGAACAGGCCCTTTGGCCCATGATGTTGTGCCGAAGGTTAATCCTAATGTAAAATAAAATAACTTAACCTACGCATCCCTCAATTCAAAGTTATCCATGTGCATGCCCAGCAGTTGCTTAAATGTCCCTAATGACTCTGCTTTCACCACCACCGCTGGCAACGCATTCCATGCATTCACAACTCTCCGTGTAAAGGACCTTCCTCTAACATCCCCTCTATACCTCTCTCCTAATATCTTAAAGCTATGAGCCCTCGTGCCAGTCAATCTGCCCAGGGAAAAGTCTCTGGCTATTGACTCTATTCATGCCTCTCATTGTCTTGGATCAGGTCACCTCTCTTCCTCCTTCTCTCCAGAGAGAAAAGTCCGAGCTTAGTCAATCTTTCTTCATAAGGCAAGCCCGCCAGTCCAGGCAGCATCCTGGTTAAACCTTCTTTGCACCTTCTCCAAAGCCTCTGTGTCTTTCCTATAGTAGGGCGACCAGAACTGGACACAATATTCCAAGTGTGGTCTCACCAGGAACTTGTAGAGCTGTAGCAAAAACTTTGCGGCTCTTAAACTCAATCCCCCTGTTAATGAAAGCCAAAACACCAACCCTATCCACTTGAGTGGCAACTTTGAGGGATCTATGTACTTGAACCCCAAGATCCCTGTATTCCTCCATACTGCCAAGAATCCTGTCTTTAATCCTATATTCAGCATTCGAGTTCAATCTTCCAAGATGCATCACTTCGCATTTATGCAGGCTGAACTTCATCTGCCATTTCTCAGCCCAGCTCTGCATCCTGTCTATGTTGTGCTGCAGCCTGCAATAAACCTCTATACTATCAATGGCACCTCCAACCTTTGTGTCATCTGCAAATTTACTAACCCACTCCTCAACCTCCTCATCCAAATCATTTATAAAAAACTACATAGAGTAGAGGCCCAAGAACAGAGCCCTGCGGGACCCCACTCAACCCTGACCTTCAGGCAGAATACTTTCCATCTACCACCACTTCTGTCAGCCAACCAATTCTGAATTGAGATAGCCAAATCTCCTTGTATCCCATCCTTCCTGACTTTATGAATGAGCCTACCATGGGGAACCTTAACAAATGCCTTGCTGAAGTCCATGTACACCACATCCACTGCTTGACCTTCATCGACCTGTCTTGTCACCTCCTCAAAGAACTCAATAAGATTTGTAAGGCATGACCTACCCCTCACAAAGCCATGCTGACTGTTTTTAATCATGCTATGCTTTTCCAAATAGTCATAAATCCTATCCATCAGAATTCTTTCCAAAACTTTGCTGGCCACAGACGTATGATTGACTGGTCTGTAATTGCCAGGGATTTCCCTATTACCCTTCTTGAAAGGAGGAACAACATTCACCTCCTTCCAATCGTCCGGTATTACTCCCATGGAGAGTGAGGAAACAAAGATCTTCACCAGCGGCTTAGAAACCTCCTTTCTCACTTCCCAGAGCAGCCTAGGAAATATCTAATCTGGCCCTGGGAACTTATCAATCTTAATGTTTGCCAAAATTTCCAGCACATCAACTTCATCAATCTTGATCTGTTCAAGCCTGTTTTCCAGCTCCTCAAAGTTTTCATTCACAACAAGGTTCCTTTCCTTAGTGAAAACTGAAACAAAAAACTCATTCCCTTATCTGCTCAGACTCCAAGCACAAGTTCCCTATGCTATCCTTGATCGATTCTACCTTTTCCCTGATCATTCTCTTATTCCTCACGTATGAGTAAAAATGCCTTTGGGTTCTTTCTAATCCTTCTTGCCAAGCTTTTCTTGCGCCCCCCGGCTCTCCTTAGTCCAATTCTGAGCTCCTTTCTAGCAAGCCTGTAATCCTCTAAAGCTGTGCTAGATCCTTGCTGCCTCCACCTTACGTAAGCTGCCTCCTTTTTTTTGACGAGAAGCTCCTCTGTTATCATCATTCAAGGTTCCTTAATCTTACCCCTTCTTACTTGTCTCAGATGAACAAATTCATGCATCACTCGCAACAACTGCTCCTTAAACAGTCTCCACATGTCTGCTGTACCCTTTCTGTGGAACAATTGCTCCAAGTCTGTACTTCCCAATTCCTGTATGATAGCATCATAATTTCCTTTCCCAATTAAATATCTTCCCTTGGTAACTGCTCCTTTCCTTCTCCAAGGCTATGGTAAATGTTAGGCAGTTGTGATCACTGTCACCAAAATGTTCTCCCACCATGAGATCTGACAACTATCCTGGCTCATTGCTGAGCACCAAATCCAAAATGGCCTCTCTCCCCATTGACCTGTCTACATACTGACTAAGGAAACCCTCCTGAACACACCTGACAAAAGCTGCTCCATCCAAACCATCTGCACTAAGGAGATTCCAGTCGACATTGGGAAAGTTGAATTCATCCATAACAACAACCCTGCTACATCTGGCATTTTTCCAAAATCTGCCGGCCTATCAGTTCTTCAATCTCCCTACTGCTATTAGGGGGTTGTAGAAAACTCCCAATGAGGTGGCTGCTCCCTTGTTGTTCCTAACTTCCACTCATACTGACTCAGTAGACAAACCTTCCTCAACAACCTTTGTTTCTGTAGCTGTGATGCACTCTCTGATTAGCAATGCTACACCCCCTCCTCTTTTTCCACCCTCCCTGTTCTTTTTAAATGTTCTAAACCCTGGAACATCAAGCAACCATCCCTGTCCCTGTGAAACCCACATCTCCGTTATGGCCACAACATCATAGCCGCAAGTATTGATACATGCTTTAAGTTTGTCACTCTTATTTCTGACACTCCTTGCATTAAATCAGACACACTTTAACCGATCCCTTTGTTTCATCGCATGAGAAATCTTCCTGATAGATTCACTACGTCCTGTCACTGCCCCATCTACAACTGTCCCCCTCTCGGATATGTAGCTCTGATCCCCACCCCCTTGCCAAACTAATTTAAACCCTCCCATACCACATGAGCAAATCTCCCACCCAGGACATTTGTGCCCCTTCGGTTCATGTTCAACCCATGCTCTTGTACAATCAAGTTATTCCAAGAGTGACAATCAGAATGCACACTTCTGTGGTCTAACCAATGGTTTATAAAATTACAAGACTTCCTTGCTCCTATATTCTATACCCTGATTAATGAAGACAAGTATCTTCATTGTTCACCCCAGCTGACACCTTCATCCAAGGATGTGTTACACCCAGGTCCCTTTGTTCCTCTGTAATCCCTAGGGACCAGTAATTCATTGTGTAATCCTTCTCTTATTGGACCTCGCAAAATGCATCACCTTGCACTGATCAGGATTAAATTCCAACTGCTATTGCTCAACCCCATTTACCATCTGATCAATATCAGACTGTAGCCTGAGACAATCCTCCTCACACCAATGTTCCTGTCATCAGCAAACTTGCTAACTATACTTTTTCCATTTACATCCAAATTGTTAATGAATCACAAACAGCAAGGTTCCCAGCATTAATTCCTTGGTACACTGCTGGTCACAGGTTCCCATTTCTTTTCTGTGTGCTAGTTTGTCCTAGTATCCCTTCTATATTTGAATGAGCCTTGCTCCTGACTTTAATTTACTCTGTGCCCCACCCCCCTGCCAGATCAGTTTAAAATGTCCCCAACAGCGTAAGCAAACCTCCCAGGAAGGATATTGGACCTATTCCGGGCTAAGTGCAACCTGTCCAGCTTATACAGCTCCAATCTACTCTAAAAACTGTCTCAATGAGCCAAAATCTAAAGTCCTCCCTCCTATGTTATCCCTTTAGCCATCTGTTGATGTGACCCATCTTCCTAGTCCTATATTCAGTCACATGTCCTGGAGTGATAGAGTCATCGAGATGTACAGCACAGAAACAGACCCTTTGGTCCAACTTATCCATGCTGACCAGTTACCCAACCCAATCTACTCCCACCTGCCAGCACCTGGCCCATATCCCTCCAAACCCATCGTATTCATATACCTATCCAGATGTCTTTTAAATGTTGCAATTGTACCAGCCTCCATCGCCTCCTCTGGCAGCTCATTCCATACACATACCACCCTCTGTGTGAAAAAGTTGTCCTTAGCTTACTTTTATATCTTTCCCCTCTCACCCTAAACCTATGCCCTCAAGTTCTGGACTCCTCAGCCCCAGGGAAAAGACTGTCTATTTATCCTATCCATGCCCTACATGATTTTATAAACCTCAATGTGGTCACCCCTCAGCCTCCGACACTCCAGGGAAAACAGCCCCAACCTATTCAACCTCTCTCTATAACTCAAATCCTCCAACCCTGGCAACATCCTTGTAAATCTTTTCTGAACCCTTTCAGGTTTCACAACATCCTTCCAATAGGAAGGAGACCAGAATTGCATGCAATATTCCAAACGTGGCCTAACCAATGTCCTGTACAGCCACAACATGACCTTCCAACGCCTGTACTCAATACTCTGACCAATAAAGGAAACATACTAAATGCCTTCTTCACTATCCTATCTACCTGTGACTCCGCTTTCAAGGAGCTATGAACCTGCACTCCAAGGTCTCTTTGTTCATCAACACTCGCTGTGACCTTGCCATTAAGTGTATAAGTCCTGCTAAGATTTGCTTTCACAAAATACAGCACCTTGCATTTAGCTAAATTATCTAAACTCCATCTGCCACTTCTCAGCCCATTGGCCCATCTGATCTGAGGTAACCTTCTTCGCTGTCCACTACACCTCCAATTTTGGTGTCATCTACAAACTTACTAACTATACCTCTTATGCTCACACCCAAATCATTTATGTAAATGATGAAAAGTAGTGGACCCAGCACCGATCCTTGTGGCACTCCTCTGGTTACAGGCCGCTAGTCTGAAAAACAACCCTCCATCGCCACCCTCTGTCTTCTACCTTTGAACCAGTTCTGTATCCAAATGGCTAGTTCTCCCTGTATTCCATGTGATCTAACCTTGCCAATCAGTCTCTCATGGAGAACCTTTTGGAACGCCTTACTAAAGTCCATATAGATCACGGGTACCGCTCTGCTCTCATCAATCCTCTTTGCTACTTCTTTAAAAAACTCAGTCAAGTTTGTGAGACATGATTTCCATGTACAAAGTCATTTTGACTATCCATAATCAGTCTTTGCCTTTCCAAATACATGTACATCTTGTCCCTCAGGATTCCCTTCAACACTGACATCAGGTTCACTGGTTTATAATTCCCTGACTTATCCTTACCACCTTTCTTCAACAGTGGCACCATGTTAGCCAACCTCCTGTCTTCCGTCACCTCACCTGTAACGATCAATGATACAAATATCTCAGCAAGAGGCCCAGCAATCACTTCTCTAGCTTCACACAGAGGTCTAGGGTACACCTGATCAGGTCCTGGGGATTTATCTACTTTTATGCATTTCAAGACATCCAGCACTTCCTCCTCTCTAATATGGACATTTTTCAAGGTGTCACCGTCTAGTTCCCTACATTTTGTCTCTTCAATGTCCTTTCCATAGTAAATACTGATGCAAAATAATCGTTTAGTATCTTCCCCATCTCCTGCGGCTCTACGCAAAGGCCGCCTTGCTGATCTTTGTGGGGCCCTATTCTCTCCCTCGTTACCCTTTTGTCCTTAATGTATTTGTAAAAATTCTTTGGATTCTCCTTCACTCTACTTGCCAAAGCTATCTCATGTTCCCTTTTGGCCCTCCTGATTTCCCTCTTAAGTATACTCCTACTTTCTTTATACTCTTCTAAGGATTCACTCGATCTATCCTCTCTTTACCTGACATATGCTTCTTTCTTTTTCTTAACCAAACTCTCAATTTCTTTAGTCATCTAGCATTCCTTCTACTTACCAGCCTTTCTTTTCAGCCTAACAGGAATATACTGTCTCTAGACTCTCATTATCTAATTTCTAATGGCTTCCCATCTTCCAGCCATCCCTTTACCTACAAACATCTGCCTCCAATTAGCTTTTGAAAGTTCTTGCCTAATACCGTCAAGATTGGCCTTTCTCCAATTTAGAACTTTAATTTTCAGATCTGGTCTATCTTTATTCATTACTATTTTAAATCTAATAGAATTATGGTCACCGGCCCCAAAGTGGTCCCCCCTGACACCTCAGTCACCTGCCTTGCCTTATTTCCCAAGAGTAGGTCAAGATTTGCACTTACTCTAGTAAGTACATCTACATACTGAATCAGAACATTTTCTTGTCCACACTTAACAAATTCCTCTCCATCTAAACTCTTAGCAATATGGCAGTCCTATTCTATGTTTGGAAAGTTAAAATCCCCAACCATAACCACCCTATTTTTCTTACAGATACCTGAGATCTCCTTACAAATTTGTTTCTCAATTTCCCGCTGACTATTAGGCGGTTTAAAATATAATGCCAATAAGGTGATCATCCCTTTTTTATTTCTCAGTTCAACCCACAAAACTTCCCTGGATGTATTTTTGGGAATATCCTCCCTCAGTACAGCTGTAATGCTAACCCTTATCAAAAATGCGATTCCCCCTCATCTCTTTTCACCCTTTCTGTTCTTCCTGTAGCATTTGTATCCTGGAACCTCAAGCTGCCAGTCCTGTCCATCCCTGAGCCATGTTTCTGTGATACCACCTTAGGAGCTCTCTCTCTGGATTTAGTGAAGGTTCACTGCATTCAGGCTGCTGCTCCAACTGAGCTTAATGTCGACCTCAACCTCAGGCTTTTTATCAGGAAGCCTGTTCATCCCCAGTTCCTCCCCACCCCTCTCCCACTGCTCCTCTAACTGTCACCTTTGGCCAACATTTGAACTCTAAGCACACTCTGCATACATTGCAAATAGATGTAGGCATGCAGTCAGTTGGACAAAAGACTAATTCCCACTCACTTTCTGACGTGGCATTTAGTTGGATAAGCATGTAGCGTATTTGTTACACTGGCATATGTTGCAGGTGTTAGATTAGTGTCTGGTGTGCCATGCAGCAATATGTCTGTCTCCCGCCAAATGATTACACCATATGATCTTGACTGGACACAATAACATACTATCTTTCCATGAACCCATTTTTATTTGTATGAAAGCCTCAAATACATTTGTATTATTCTGGCTCGCGTTGGAATAACTTTCTGCAAGCTGTTAATCACACTCTTGAAGTATTTTTTCCCCTTCATTCCAACAATGGGTAGCGAGAATGTGGGATGGCCTAATTTTGTGACTCTGTCTCCTGAGAGATTCTGCAGTGAGGATAAACTGTTGTCAACAGTGAGTGGTATGTAGATTTAATATAGCTATCCAAAAATATTAACAAGTCACTTTACAGTTCGTGGTCATGCATTTCACAGCATTAACAGTGCACACATTTGACTGAAGGTAGTGAGGAGGAGAAATAATGTGTTGAACATCCCATTTCCTGCTCATCTCAGAAGCATGCATCTGGGTAGTGTGGACCATTGTTAGAAACAATTTGTTGAGGTACACCAAACATACAAAATATAGCAGTCAGTGTACCCACAACATCCGCTCTACTGATATCTTTGATTTGTTGCTCAGAAGGGAATTTGAGGAAATGCTCAATCATCAGAATGTAAACATGACCTTGAATTTAGTAAAGATCAGTCACAATCTTGCACCATGGTTCAGAAGGAATCTTGTGAGGAAGGAAAAATTCTCATCATTGTTGAGGTTTATGGAAGTGACAGGCTTCACACAGCTTAATGTGACCTACTACAGTAATGTACTTGATAAGTTAATATCCTTTTTATTGATTCAAAGGTTTACTCTGAACATCAATACTCAACATTCCCAAATTATTTATCGCACACAATAAATTCTTTTAACTTGCAAAGAGAAACTTGTGTTCCGTAATAATTTTACTTAAGTGCACAAGGTTGCAAAGTCTTCTCCAAGAATTACAATGGAGGGAGCATCAGTTCTCTCTTTTCTGTAACCAAGTAATTCATCAGCCTATTTCATGCACAGTTAGTTATCATCTTTGTCACTGTTCTTTATACCCTGCTCAGTGGTTGTGACTCACTTAATTGGCTCCAGATATGTGATCCTGCCTTCTTGAGACACAGTTTGGCCAGTTGTCTCTCGACACTGTCGTCAAGTTTTTGATCATCTACATAGCTAGTTCACTGTTCCAACATTCGTATGATTAATGAGACAGTAAGCGCAAAGGTTACCAAGCAACCAGCAAATACAGCACATTCAGTTAAAAAAAACTAACAATGACTTTAACTTTGTCAATTTAATATTTAATCTCAGCTGGAGCACCATCGTGCAAGTTTTTGTCCATTTTCTTTAACAAGAGCACAATTACGCCACATTAATCTTGTTGCAGGCTCAGAATGAAGATAGCCAGGATTTAGGAATTAGAGATCACATAAACTTTGATAAGTTAATCGGATCAGTTGAACTCCACATTGCAGATTCAACGTTCCACATCATTCCCAATCTTTTTGGGAGGCTTGTTTTCTATGTCCCAGTTATTTGTTATTAATGTACATCATTTTCTGCTTCACCTGATGTTATATGGTTCAAGATACAAAAGGGGTGGATATCACTTCCATTGATTAGTTGATCAATGTCCTTATGAATCCTAGGTCAACATCTGTATTCATGCAGTAAGCTTGAGGTTTTTCTTGCAACACATGATCTATATGTAGATGGTCTCACATTTCTTGACTGACAGCTTGCATGTTGCAACTTGTTTGCTTTTGCAAATTACATTCTTGTACAGTCCCTATTCATCTCTGGATAACTAAAACAAAAATACCAGCTCAGGATCCTGTTAGATGCATTGAGGCCACCCATTGATCTCTTTGAGATGTTGCAGCTGGCTGTTATCTTGCTATATCTACACTGCTCAGATAGCACCAAAATATATGAGATCAGTGTTGCAGTCTGGAAACTTTGTTTTTGTAACTGATGGATTAGTCACTTTATGGATCATGATAATTTGTAAATCTGTGTATGCCAGTTGCCCAATAATAGTTGGTCAATCTGTTTCAATGGTGTAAAATCTCTCAGAACCCCACCCCTCCAACCGCAAGAAGGACAGAACCCTCCTGGTCCTCGCCTTCCACCCCACCAACCTCCGGAGACATCGCATTATCCTCTGCCGTTCCCACCACGCACAAACGGACCCCACCACCAGAGATATGTTCTCCCCCCACCCCTATCCACTTTCCATAAAGACCGTTCCACCTGTGAGTACCTCGTTAGGGCCATGCCCCCCACCAACCCCTCCTGGCACCTTCCCCTCCATCCACAGCAATTGCAAAACCCTGTGCCCACACCTACCCCCTCACCTCCATCCAAGGCCCCAAAGGAGCTTTTCACATCCAAAGTTTCACCTGCACTTCCACACGTCATTTATTGTATCCTTTGCTCCCGATGCGGTTTCCGCTAAATTGGGGAGATAGGACACGTACTCGCAGAGCGCTTTAGGGAACATCTCTGGGACACCTGCACCAATCAACCCCACCGCCCCATGACCGAACACTTTAAGTGCCCTTCCCACTCTGCTGAGGACATGTAGATCCTGGGTCTCCTCTATCGCCAGTCCTTTACCACTCAATGGCTGGAGGAAGAATGCCTCATCTTCCGCCTCAGGAGCCTCCAACCCCATGGCATCAATGTGGATTTCACCAGTTTTCTCATTTCCCCTCCCCCCCACCTTATCCCAGTTCCAACTTTCTAGCTCAGCACCATCCTCAGGACCTGTTCCACCTGTCAATCTTCCTTCCCACCTATCCACTCCACCCTCCCCTCTCACCTATCACCATCACTCCCACTCCATCTACCTATTGCATTCCCAGTTATCTTCCCCCCACCCCCACCCATTTATCTCTCCATCACCAAGGCTCCCAGCCTCATTCCTATGAAGAGCTTTTGGCCGAAACGTTGATTTTTCTGTTCCTCGGACACTGACTGACCTGCTGTGCTTTTCCAGCACCACACTCTCGAGTCTAATCTCCAGCATCTGCAGTACTCACTTTCGCCTAAATTCTCTCAGATGTCCATCCTGAGGATGCATATTGGTATTTAAAATGGATAATGTTCATGCATGAGATGTCAGTCCTATTGTAAGTGAATAGCTTATCTTGTGTGGGCTGTATCTTGTTGTTCAAGATGACTGAGTATATCTTGTGTAAGATACAAAAGGGGATGAAATTTTCACCAGCATGAGTTTTGGATTATAGTGCATGTGTCAATTCCTTTTGGGATATATAACTTGGAATGGAGTTAAAGTCTTCACTTTTTCTGACAATTTTTGTGTGGTGTGTCAAGTTTACCACATGTACTGTCTGACTAAGATCTGCAAGCTGTGACATTGCAGTTAACCCTTAGAGTTTGTTGATATATTTCTATATCATGGCTGGAACTTTTGAAGGTTTGTTCCCTGGTTGGTTCTTCTTCGAGTGTCATTGTGGAAAATTTTGTTGCAGTTTGGGATTCTCTGGGCAACTGATGTTCTGACAAATTCTAGCCCAATGTCTTACAGGTCACAAAGTACTAAACACGGTTTCTGGAAGGTGAGACAAGCTGCACTTCATACAGGATGTGGGTTTACCACTGAACATGTCGATGGCTGCAATAATTGTTTCAGAATCAAGCACTGCAGATGCTGCTGTTCCAATTGTTTTGAATTTACAATCCTCTTCCAGTGGAGCATCAATTAAATATCTTTATGTTTGTGCAAAGGTTTGGGCTGCATGGTGGCTCAGTGGTTAGCAATGTTGCCTCACAGTGCCAGAGACCCGTGTTTGATTCTACACTTGGGCAACTGCCTATGTGGAGTTTTCACATTGTTTCTGTATCTGCACGGGTTTCCTCAGAGTACTCCAGTTTCTTCCTACAGTCCAAAGACGTGCAAGTTAAGTGGTTTGGTCATGGGAAATTACCCGTAGTGTCCAGAGATGGGCAGGTTAGTTGTATTAGCTGTGGGAAATACAGGGATACAGTAGCAGGGGTGGGATGCTCTTCAGAGGGTTGGTGGGGGACTTGATGACCTTCTGCTACACTCTAGGGATTCTATGAAAAGTGCTTTTCCAAAAGATTTAGTTGGCACTGAGGCATTTGCCACTTTGATAAACCTTTCAGCTAAGTTAGCCTTAGTGAGACCACATTCTGTACCATTACATTGATACCTACCATGTACATTGTTTCACCTAGCTAATACCAGTATGACATGAACTCAAGTCTGCGTACCCTGAAATTGACTCAGACATGAAGTTAATTTCCTAAATAATGAAACATTTTGTCAGGATAATTGTAGTTATTGTTAGAAATACCAGAATATTTTATTCTCCTTAACTCTTTAGTGCCCAAAGTGAGATGTTTGACTGCCTGTGGCTCTTTGTCAGTTATCTGCCTCTTTGTCAGTTATGTTGAATAGTCCCTCTTCAGTACCGACATCGGCACTGTGCCCCAAATCTTCCACCATTATATTGATGACTGTATCGATGCAGCATCCTACACCCAAGCTGAACTGGAGCAGTTCATTGACTTTGCCCACAACTTCCACCCCACCCTCAAAATCCCTCCCCTTTCTTGGCCTCTCCATTTCCATCTGCGGTGACAATCTACAACTGGATGTTTACTACAAACCCACAGACTCCCATAACTACCTGGATTACACCTCCTCCCACCCAGTATCCTGCAAGAACTCCATCACATTCTTCCAAATCCTCCACCTTTGATGCATCTGCCTGGACCAGGAGACATTCCACTCCTAAGTATCCCAGCTGTCCACTTATTTCAAACAATGTGCTTTTCTTCCCTCTGTCATTCAGACAGCCCTCTGCTGCACCACCTCCATTCCCCGTTCCACTGCACTAAACATCCCCCCCAACACAATAAAGACAGAGTCCAGCTTAGGTTTGTTTGTCATTGTATCTTCAGCTCACAACTCAAATAGATTGATGGGTGATCATTAGGAAAAAGACTTCACAACCATTACACTGCTGTCAAGTTTTTAGCCTTTAGGTATCTGCTTACTACCACCAAATAGCTGGTTTTTTAGTGCTTATGTTGCCATATCTGGTTTTATATGTTAGCTGATGTAACATAGTCGAAAAGTGCAGTGATGGAAAAGCACAGCTGGTCAGGCAGCATCCAAAGAGCAGGACAGTCAATACTTCAAACATAAGCTCTTCAATCAGGAATATAGCACAATTAGTTGGGTTCTGTTGAGAAAGAAGTCTTGAAGTTTATTAAAAACAAAAACTGTTGGCATAGCTACAGTATCGTAGACTTACACAGTCTAAGTTCCACACTTACTGAAGTTACTGTAATTTACATAAATCGACTGAAGTCATGGCATTGACTCCATTCCACAGACAGTGACTGAAGGTGTAGCAGGTACTTTATCTCGAGCATCACACTCTTTGATATCATTAAACCATCTTAAAAGGTACTAGCCTATCTGACCTTGAATGTATGCCATAATATAAGAATTGCCTTTCAAAAAAAAAGTAAGGAAATTGCAGGTGGTAAGCGGAGGCCCCTAAGTAACTTTTCATTGACCACTTGAGAGGCTTAATTTGTGGTAGATTGAGAAGGTCCCCTATTACCTTACGGCTTAGAACTTGATTAGTAAGTGATAAAAGGGATGACTATCTTTCCAGGGTCAATTCATCAATCTTTCCATTACTTGCCATCTCTAGGGAGGAGAAATTCACATTCTAAGTATCTTTGGATCTCATTACTAGTCATACAAGGAAGAATTTACTGAAATTATCACTGATGATTAGCAGGGAAAGTTAATAGTCATGCAGCAAATACACACAATGAAGGGGCAAGATGCAAGTAGGAACAGCAATAAGCTTGGCAAAGTGTCCACTGGTTTTATTATAGCCTGCAGAACTGCTGTTGGGAGAAGTGAAAGCTAGGACTGGTGTTATAATGGGAATTTGAAGTTGGAAGCATGTTCGAGAATGTTACAGGTTTTTGGGGGAGAGGTGGCAGAAGCAATCAATCAGTGCTGGAACAGTTGTACAATGCAAAAAGAATCTCAGTGATGGAACAACATTGGCCAAATAAGTGAAGGAGCTGATGCTAATACATATTCTCTAAAACTTACCAATCCTGGTCTTTCTCAGAAGCTGGTTGTAAAGAAAATCCACATCAGCAAAGTAAACATATCTCTCCAAACCTTCAAGCATCTTCGACTCAAACACACTGACTGCTTCAAGGGCATTTACTTAGCTCCAAGGACATTTCATTCAACAAAACAAAAAACTTCTTTGTGTCACATTAACATGGCATACACAAGTATAGGAAGGAAGTGTACATTGTGCTCACTGCTCCATCAAGTTATCTTTCCTCAAATGGAGAAAAATGCAATGGAACAGAAGGACAATCAATGGATAACCATGCTCACTGAAAAATCCAAGACTATTCTAAATGGAATAAAAGGATTAAGAGGCAGACATAGCCGTAGGAGAGCACTAAAGTATAAGTGAGCTGACAGAGGAAAATTGATAAAGATTGGACAAAGTTTTTCATATATAACTTCATGTGCTTCCTCAAAAGTAAATGCCCTTGAAGCTGACAAGGTGTGTTTGAGTAGAAGATACTTGAAGGTTTGAAGAGATATGTTTACTTTGCTGATGTGGATTTTCTTTATAACCGGCTTCTGAGAAAGACCAGGATTGGTAAGTTTTAGAGAATATGTATTAGCATCAGCTCCTTCACTTATTTGGCTAATGTTGTTCCATCACAGATTCTTTTTGCATTGTACAACTGTTCCTGCACTGATTGCTTCTGCCACCTCTCCCCCAAAAACCTGTAACATTCTCTAATATACTTCTAACTTCAAATTCCCATTATAATACCAGTCCTAGCTTTCACTTCTCCCAACAGCAGTTCTGCAGGCTATAATAAACCCAGTGGGCACTTTGCCAAGCTTATTGCTGTTCCTACTGCATCTTACCCCTTCATTGTGTGTATTTGTTGCATGACTTAACTTTCCTTGCTAATCATCAGTGATAATTTTAGTACTAGTAAATTCTTCCTTGTATGACTAGTAACAAGCTCAAAGAGAAAAAATACTTAGTGTGATCTTCTCCTCCCTAGAGATGACAAGTAGTAAAAAGATTGGTGAATTGATCATATTTACCACCTTACCAATTAAGTTCCAAGCAATAAGGTAATAGGGAATCTTCTTAATCTACCACAAATTAAGCCTCTCAAGTGGTCAGTGAAAAGCTACTGAGGGGCCTCAGCTCACCACCTCCCTGGTTACTCACCTTAATAAGCAAGAAAGGTGGCTCGTTTTCTTACTGGGATGGCCCTTCTGTGGGATGGGAGGGCATCTAATTGTTCCAATCTGGGGCTAATCAGAGGCACAGAGGAGGGAAAAGGTAGTGGTCTTCGACATCCCTGAATCACCTTCCGTGCATTGTCTCCATATGATGGCATAAATATCTTCCAAAGGTGCAGTCGTTGACTAGCAATCCTTCGGATAGAGATGCAGCTGGCCTCTTACTACCCGACTGCTTCTGTTGACTAGTGATCAACTGTTGAAATCTGTAAGAGGTTGAGAAACTCACCTCCGCTCTGCATGTCAGCTCTTAATGGAGGTGAAAGGTGTGCAATAATTTGAGTTTTCTCAGCAATGTGGGAGGTATTAGTTGCCAGTCACTTTTTTTTTTAGAAAAAAAAAGGAAAGTTGGATCCATAGGAACAGAATTGAGTCCTACAGTCTTGAGATGGTTATACCATTCAGTTTGATTATGGCTGAACTGCACCCTTACTCTATTTAGTTGCATTGATACAATTACACTTAACAACATTATCTCATAGAAATGTAGCTAATTTTAGTTTTGAAATTTCCTGTTGTTCTAGCCTCACTTGTAGAGACAGTTCTATATTACCACTACAGTTTGTGACTTTTAACATTAACAACTAAAGCCTTAAGTAGTTTTTAGGGAGGTGCCCCCTTGTTCAGAAGTCTAAGTCACTTTGGTGTAGGCTCCCATTGTTACCAAATAAACCAGAGGCTGACATAAGCTTTTTTTAAAATAAAAATGAAGAGCAGAGTATATTTATGAAAAAGTGCACTTCTGCTGCTGGTTGCTTTTGTCACATTTTGCACTTGTTTAATAAGGCTAAGCATATGTTTACACATCTTATTAACTCAGTGTACAGCAAAAGGCAGGCACCACACAGTGGCTAATGCTCCGTTTTCTGTACTTTCCCTATCAAAGAGTTTGCTGTTGTTATAATGTGCACTGCTCACTTAATCACAGAGACATTGATGTTATAAGACAGAAATGGTGATTCATTTTGATATTTTATTTGTGCTGTTAGCGAAGTCACCATTCTATTTTTTATGAATACAGCGACTAGGCCAGTGATATTTGTCGCTTAAAACCTCAAAATGCTTACAAAAAATATGGCAAATTCCTGGAATGCATTTCCATTAGAAATGCTTGTGTTTCCATAGAAACTCTTGCTGGCTTCCAATAATCATGAAAAAGTGTTGCTTTCTTTAAGATTTGCTTATTCCTCATCTGTTTTTTTTTAAAAAGATTAGATTAGATTCCCTACAGTGCGGAAACAGGCCCTTCGGCCAAACAAGTCCACACCGACCCTTCGAAGAGTAACCCACCCATTTTGTAAAATTTCTTTTTAAATCACTTTGTAACAATTCAATGATAGTTATGACCAATGGAGGCACATATTTTCTCAAATTTTGATCTTATGGCTCTCTTCAGAACTGTTTGATTAAACTCTGATATTTTCAGAGTGCAATTGGGTATGAGAAAGCACTTCTGAACAAGAAGGACAACATGTTTGTGTATTGTTAGAAGAAAAAAAATTAAAGCACAAAAACCATTCTGTTGTAGGAGAAGCAGATGGCTGTTAGAGACCTATTAATGTTTTTAATACAACATCCTTTCAAACAACAATAAAAACAAAATTGCTTTCTAAGACATCATTCATTATGCAGTGAAATCTATATTGGGTGAAATTAAGTGGACTCATATGGTTGAACTTTTTAAATTGGTAAAGCAATGTAATTTGATTTTTTTGGAATTTGGCAACTTATGAAATTATGTTCAATATGTAGAGTAACAAACTTTCCTTTTCAGGTCAATATCCATCTTCTAGATGGATTAAAGTGAAGAGGCTTGTTTTCTGACTGTTGGCAATTTTTGACAGATGTAATGCCAATCAGAAAAATGGGGAACTTGACATTGATATTTACATGAACATTAATACTATTGCAATATCCAATGTGCATTTAGCGTGATGGTAAATAGACCTAATTAAATTAAGCAAGGCTCTATTTTATGCTATTACTTGATCTTTATGTTGTATTATCAAGTTGTACTACTGTTAAAATTGGATGTAATTTATAAGAATTGACTTTGTTAAATCTATATTTCTATCTATTCATAAAAAAAAAGTTAGTCTAATAGAGGACAGTCAGAGCTAAGACATGTACACAGAAACAGGTCCACTGAGCACTTTCTCAATCATTCTAATGAATGAAGTAGCAATAACTTCAAAGATTCAGATTAGTACAGTGATAATGCCAATGTTAGCAATTAATTTGGGGATCTCACTTGTTTTTCATAACCATAACTGGACAATAACCCAATTTTTTGTGAACTGTCTTTCCAGGCAATGAGGGGACATTTATCTGATATTATGCGGTGTATGTTAGCAATCTTTCATCAAGAGATGAATGATGTATCGCTCTGGTGTAATGGCAGGACCACCTGTTGGTCTCCAAGTTGTTATCCATGGATTCTCTGTTATATGCTAAGGATTGTATCCCAGATCAGCCAACCCACTCATTTGCAATAGTAGCCCTTTCAATTCAAAAATGTATTTGATCTCACTTCCAATTATGTGAATAATATAGTTCCAAGATCAGTTGCACTCTTGTGGAACATAAAGCTTGGTCTTTACTTTTCTGTAACAATGACAGTTCACATGCTGATGCACTTTATATTAATCCAATGTTTATAGACTTTCTAAAGGGGTTTAACAAAGTATTACTCACATTTGTTAGAAATATTAAAGCTAATTGAAAGAAGGGGGCAGTGGTAGTGTGGATATAAATTGGTTGAGGGATAGAATACAGAAGGAGTAGTGAACAGTCACCTTTTCAGACTGGAGGGAAAAGTGCAAAGATGTCATTGTTTGAAACAATATATTGTTTTGATATACATTAATTACCTGGACTTGGATATATTGGTTATAATTTCAAAGTTGACAGATACATAAAACCAGAAAAGGTAATAAACAATGAGGAGGATATTTAAAGGGACCTAGACTGGTGGAATAGTCATCCATATATAAGATCAAATTCTATGCAGAGTGATCCAGTTTGACAGGAAAGAGGAGGAGGAGGAGAGGCAAAATAAATTAAATGGGACAATGTTAAAGGGAATAGAAAGTCTCAGTGGTTTTGTCACCAATTGAGGATGGTATGACAATTTTAGGAAGCTGCTCCAAAGGTATATCAAGTCTGAATCCACCACAAACAAAGGGTGTCTGAGTTATTGGCTGCAGAGTTAATAATGCCCCCATTACCTCTTATCAGGAAGGCCCACTTTCATGTGCCACTTAGGCACGTGACAAGATAGCATCAGGCCTTTCTCTAGGGGTAAGCACTCAGCTGCAGGGTGACTCATCCCATAAGCCAGCATCTTTATTGAGCAGCAGCACCACTGAGGGGTTAGTGGCTGCCACTGGTATTGCAACTACCCAAGACAGAGGTCATTGCAGGATCCCAGGCTACAGGTTGGTGGGTTAGGGATCGAGTGAGGGAAGGGATTCAGCAGCATGGACAGGATGCTGACTCTTAGTGGGTCCCACTGCACTGAGTGCCTGTGTGCAGAAAGGCCCAACCAGAAGCCAATGGGCAACTGTTCCTTATCCTGCTTCTAGCACTGATGGAAAGAGGCCAACAAATGTGAATTAGTTACACACTAAAAGGCATTGATTGGCAATGGACCAGCAAGGCTATCCAAGAGCCTTCCTTCCATGGACTTAATTTCAATGGAGATGGGAGATGGCTTTGTCTTCCATAAGCAACCTCCTACCTATTAAATCCTAGTGGGAAAACCAGTAATAAAAAGACAATACTTAGAAGTGAATATACTGGTTATATTGAAGCTCTATTTTGAAAAGTCCAAGCTGAGTCAGCCCAATACACCTCACTCACTTTATTTATCCTTTCACCAAAGCCAAACTCACCATCCATGTGGGATACAGCAGCAGAAGGTTCTTGTCTGGGATCCTTGATACAAAAAACAAAACACTGAAGATGCTGAAAAATATGAAATAGCTACACTAAATGCTTAAAATATTCAGGTTGGGGGAACATATAAGGAGAAAGAAACCAAGAATCTGCTCTTTAAGCTGAGTATCGCACTTGCTGACCTTTTTAAAGCAAGATGCACAACACCTTCTTCCAAACAGGCATTTTGGAGCACAGCTGTAGAACTCTCTCTGCAATCAGACACCCTGGATATAGAAATCCCAGCCAATGAAAGCTGCCAGCCAATCATATGTCAGCAACTCTTGTACATTGTGCAGTCACCATGGAGGCCATGGCCTTTGCTCAGAGCATACCCACATACTGAAGACCAAATTCTCAGGTGAGTGGAGGTCTGTGTGCACATGCATGTTTGGTACTGCTAGTCATGGGGAGAGAGGGCCTAAAGCAAGGACAAGGCTTTGACTCTCCAATTGCCACCTTCCAGCCCTATGTTAAATCCTTTGATTGCACACTAAGTAGTATAGTTTAGTGGGAGGGGTCATCCCCCTCCTCAGAATTTACAGTCTGCCTGCTCTTGTTTGCCAATCAGGTAGGCTAACTTTCAGCCCCATCTGTGTGGAACTGAGATAATTGGAGCCCAGGCTGAATTAGGCTCTGAGGTGATCTTTAATGCACATTAAATGATCACTTAAGGGGTCAATTGGCAGTAGATTAGGAAGGTTATGCATGGTTTTTCCTGTCCAGACAAATTTCAGGTAGATAGCAGGTTTCTGGTATATCACCACCCATCTAACTAAGTTGTCCTCCCATTGCCTTCAGGGCCAGAAGATACAGGCCATTTCTATTCCAATAGAACAACATTTTCTGTATTTATTTTGGAGTCCCTGTGTTTTATGAAGAAAGGAAACTGGTAGAATACCAAAAGATTAGGATAAAACTGTATAAAATACTAGTTAGGCTCAGCCAGTGTAGCCAATTTTGGTCACTACACTTTGGAACGTTGTCGAGGTGTTAGGGATTAACTAGAATGTACCAGGTTTGAAAGACTTCAAGCACAAGGAGAGAGGAGCAAAGCTGAGGCTGTTCTTTTTGAAGTACAAAAGGTTGAACAGGGATTTGATCGTGGTGTCCAAATTACAAGGTGACTTTTACATAATAGGTAAATCAAAACTGTATATTATAGCAGACTGAACCATAACCAGGGCACTCAGCCTTAAAGTGGTTGACAAAGAAGCAAAAGGGGACACAGGGAAGGGAAATTAATGGAGGAAGTTGCCATGATTTGGCATGCACTGCCTGAAAGGGCAGAACCAGCAGATTTGATAATCCTTTTCAAAATGGAATTGGGTAAGTACTCAAAATCAAAACCTGAATACCAGTCTGGGGAAACAACAGGGGAATAAGATGAATTAGACAACTTTTACAAAGAGCAGGCATAGGCATGATGGGCTGAGTAGAAATCTTCCATGTTTTTTCGTTGTGTGATTCCACGATCCCATAGCTTCATTCACCTAACGTGCAGCTTGTCTGCCAAATGCTAAAAACAATCCTCTTGGAGAATGCCAAGTCTGTGGGCTCAGCATCAAATTCATTCTAATTTCGACCAGTTTGCTCTACACTAGTTTTAGCAAAGCAGTTAACTAAAAGACTGCCTTTCACAAAGCCAATTCTCTGAGAACGTTATAGCTGTTGATGCTGTAACAACCAAGTTAGCTGAAAGCAAATACGACCAAATGCACATGTCTATTTTAGAAGTCAAAATTTCTTGGGATGCTAGAGACCTGAAAAGGAAACATAAAATGCTGGAAATTCTTTGGGGAGAAAGAAATCTAGTTTATGCAGCCAATCAACAGGGCTGGAGAAAGTGAGAGGCGTTGCAGGCTTTAAACAAGCGATGTGCAGGGAAAACAGCAAGAAACAAATCTCTGACAGGGGTTACTTAATGAGATGCAGAATGGCTCCAACAACCTGCTGTCTAAAGTAATGGAAACAGCAGCTATTTTCTGAAAATGTTGAACTTGGTGAATCCAGCAGATTGTAAAGAGTTGAAGTGAAAAACGAGCGTCTTTTGTTTTTTGTCAAGCTTCTGCTGAGCTTTATTGAAACTGTGTAGGAGGCAGAGAACTAAAAGGTCTGAGATATATGACCAGACCCCGAATGAGATTCTCTAATTCATTAATCCAAATAGAGTGCCCCAACTGCTCAGCTCCTGGGTGAGCGGTGAATGAACCAATTGCTCCCTCTATTCACCTGCCCTTTTTCATTGGTTGCAGCAGGACTTATCTAGACTTATAGAATCTATACAGTGTGGTAACAGGCCATTTAACCCATCAAGTCCACACTGACCCTCTGAAGAGCATTCTACCAGAATCATCCCCCTACCCTGTCCCTGTAACCCTGCATTTAAAGTCATGGAGTCATAGACTCACCTTAAACCTATGCCCTCTAGTTCTGGACCCCCTGACCCCAGGGAAAAGACTTTGTCTATTTACCCTATCCATGCCCCTCATAAGTTTGTAAACCTCTAGAAGGTCACCTGGTCAGCCTCCGACTCTCCAGGGAAAACAGCCCCAGCCTGTTCAGCCTCTCTTTATAACCCAAATCCTCCAAGGACACTGGCAATTTAGCATATCCAATCCACCTGACCTGTGGGAGGAAACCAGAGCACCCGGAGGAAACTCACGTAAACGAGGGGAGAATGTGCAAACTCCACACAGACAGTCACTCCAGGATGGAATCAAACCTGGGTCCCTGGTACTGTGAGGCAGCTGTGCTTACCACTGAGCCACCATGCCAGCCCTTAAAAAGGATCCAATCCTTTATGGAAACCTTTCTTTCAGACCCAAAGAAACCTATGTTTTAAAAGGAGCCAATTTAACCAGACATTCTTGAATTAACAAAACAAGTAAGTTTATTAATTACTAAATGCAAGCAGATTTAGTAACACAATACACGTACGCTCAGGAAAAAAAGATGAGACCAAAGAGATAAAAGTTAAAAGACACGTAAATACTGATCAGTCTCCGATTTGTTTGCAACGAGTGACTAGTTGACACTTCGAGCTGTTGCAGTGGAGGTTAATCAGTTGATTCTTGAGATTCTTAGTTTTATCAGCTGATTGAAGTTAATTTGTCCTGATTCCTTTTTATAACTGGTTTCCAGCATTTAGAATAAGAGAATGTTGTTACCTGCAACTCTAAGGTAACCAAGGGACAGTTCTTTAACTGTGACATTCAAACTGTGACATGCTAACATTCAAATCCAGGATGGTACACACAAGAGTGTTCAGTCTCGTTAATCCTGTATAGTTAAAACTCACTTTTGGTGTCATCTGCAAACTTACTAACTGTACCTCTTCTGCTCACATCCAAATACATGACTTATGAACCAGATCCAAAACAAATCCAATGGTTTGAACCAGGTTTGGTTTCACATTTGTCATTTTTCTTGAAAGAGGACCTCAATCAGCTTCAGCTGATTCATGCAAGCATCACTTGACTGGATCTCTATTGGAAAACTCAACAACCACCAACCCAGTGCCAGCTGATGAGTGAATCCAAGCTGGCACAGAAATTTGTGAGGTGCTGGAAGAGCATCAAGGAAGAGGATCGAGTCATCCATTAACTGGTTCACGTTAATGAGAAAGAAGTGAGGCAACTCATCCTCCCTGACAGCCTTAAACTACCTATTACAGATCCCTAATCTTTCTGACCTTCTCTTTTGTAATATACCATGTTCCCGGAATGAAACTTATTTCTGAGAGCCATTAGGCTTGCTAGCTTTTTATCTGAAACTTCAGTCTTAATGAATGTTCTTGCTGAATGCAGTAAAGCAATTTATCAGCACAGGTATCGAGTGTCAAGTGAAATATCTTACTGATGAGCACGTTGTTTATTTTCAAGAGTCAAATGAAACTGGATGTGCAAGAGACAGACAATTGTTTTTGGTGTCTAGGCACTCAACTGTCCGCAGAACAAGTGGAGCTAACTGTAGTACAAGCTTGGGATGATCTCTCATTACCATAGGAGTCTATAGATTTCTTCTGAAAAACAATTGATGGGAAATGTAGCCCCCAACCATTTGCAGTGAGTTCTTTGTGTGGACTGCTCATACCGGACTTGGTGGTCTGCTAAGAAGCATCTAATCCATTACAGCATGATTTATTTCACACTCTATCACTAAAGGAACTTTCCATTGTTGTATTCATTGTCACGTTGTTCATCTTTTCACACACATCCCTAAATTAATAATTAGCCAATTACTCTCTATTATCAGTTAGGAATTTAACTTGTGCCCCAGTCCAATCCCTGTCAAATTTTCCATTATCTTGCCACTATTATTCTTTTCTCATTTTGATGTAATTAAATCTAGTTAGCAGGTCTATGAAGTGCAACATAAAAATACTTAGTTCCCCTTATCCACTTTCAGGTCTATTGCTGCAACTTTATGAAAATCTCTTGTTCTTGGGAGACTCTCTATGGGCCATTATGGTGACCACTTGGTTTTTTACATACATCACATTTGTCACTGATTTCTTCTATAAGTCTAGTGAATCCATTGTCTATTACGTCTGTGTCCTTTATTAGGATTTTTGACCTGTGAGAAAATGGATGGCAAACTGCCAAAATAGCTTTAAGTTAATTACCATTTTTATTATTTTAAATTCCAATCTCTTAATGCTAATGACAGCTGCTTAATATTTTGATTAGAAAAGTGAACGCTTGTTAAAGAAATACAATAATGTCCAAATTACAAAAGCAGCAATTCACTGGCTTCCTAAACAAACCAATGCCTCGCCTGCTGCATGTTCACTCACCTTTCATTTTAATATAGACAATGTGCCTGGCAATAACGTATTTCACTTGACATCTGTGTTGATAAAATGACTTACCCCAGCTATTTTACCCCTCTTTTTTAAATGCTTTCAGCATGTTTCATCCTCTAACTGAGTCGGGTAAAGCTCTCTATTTCCTTAACCTCACTTATCATTTACAAGAATCTAAGTAGCATTTTAACCAATTCATGCTGTACACTGTGGGTGCGGATCCACTGTTCAACATGGCGTAATTGAATGAGAGTGCAACAGAAATGTTTATTACTGTGCTGAAGTTACTTGTAACTAAAAGAATTCCATCTCCCTGGTAAGTATCAGCGCGTTTTCCTATTGAACCCCTTGTGTCATGCATAACTTTGAGAACCTTCTTATTCTATTTCCGATCATTCATTGCATAATGGTATTTTGATTGGCATCTCAAACAATTATTGACCGTACTCTGGGCATTCCTGGGGCTCATTGTTTTGTTATAATTCTCAATTCCTGTCATCTATCGTAATTTCCAAATGGATCTCAAAGCATTCCAATTTTAGTCATGAATCTTCTTTCAGGTTGATGCATTCAGCTTGTATTTGGCAGCATCACATTGCCAATCCAATTAAATCCTGTTTTGTTTTGCGATAGTGTTGAATGTCCCATTTGAGATATAAAGGCCAGTGGAAATGAATGTTTTTCAAGGGTCCTTTCTTAAGGTTTCTGATATCCATTCCAAAAGTATACTTCTTTCTGAAAATCTAACTCCAGTTAATATGAGGAGTCTATCACGTTCAATATCTTGGCTCAGTCAACCAATTTAAAAGCCAGAACTGGATTAGGAAATGCCAAGTAGCATATTTTACAAATGCATTTTTTTTTAAAAATGTTAATCACAGGATGTGGGCACATTGGCTGTGCCAATATTTATTGCAGATCCCTAATTACTAAGAATGAAGAGTCATTATTGTGAATCTGGTGTCAGCGTAGGAGAAATCAGATAAGCATGGCAGATTTCCTTCCCTAAAGCTTATTCACATTAGTGAACTAGATGGGAACTTGATGACAAACCAGTGGTTGATTTAAGCTACCTCTTTATTCCAGTTTTCTGCTATATTCAAATGTTATCATCTGTCATGGTAGTGTTTGAACCCGTCTCTCTAGAACATTAATCGGGGGTTTTTGAATTACTCGTGGCATTATCATATGAAATCAGCTTCCCTTAGACTATCAGGGTTCATCCAGGATTTAAACCCAGGTTCTTTCATATATCAGTGCACTGCAAGTCCTTAAGTGAGAATCATACCCCTAGATAACAAGCTAATGTTTATAGTCTGTTAAATGTAATTATTTATTTTGCCATAGAATATCCATCTTTTATTCTAAATTTATCAAAGTTTGAACACGTCTCATGCATTTAATAAATCATCTTTCATACAAATTCTGACAAATTTTAATATAATTTCCAAGCCTTCCTCAGCGTCCAACTTTTGAGCCTCTGGTCTGAGAACACTTTACACCTGACGTTACTTCTAGTCGGAAGCACAGTGCCAATGCTATATCATGCACTTTTTCTTGGCAATGATGATACCCATGTTCACATCCTCATCAATTTTCCATTGTATGTAAAGGTCAGCTTCAACTAATTTGGAAGTTATTGTCATTTTGCACTTGTTTTCAGCCAATTTTACATCAAATATAATTTTCCATCTGAAAATAATTCATTTTCCAAGCTTCCCCCTTAGGTAACTGTTTTCTGCTATCAATGCCAGTTGACAACTAGCCCAGTAGGTGAGATAGAAAACAAGACACCTTACAGTTTATTAACTGCCTTGTCTATAGCCCACTCCATATACTAAATGTACATATTCATCCTTTATATCCACCCAATCTACTTTTTTTCTCCTTTTGTTTTGTCTTTATTAAGAAGTGCTCTTACACATGACTGATTTTTTTTCCCCATCACCAAATCACCTGTAGTATTTTTTTTCCCCATCTATGAAGCTCCATTAGTAATTCTTCAATAGTAAATTGAATAATTTACTTGGAAAGTCCATTAAAGGCAATGCAAACCATCAACAGTAGGGCAAGGTAAAGGGGTGGGGGAGACGATATCAAGATGGTATTGGAAAGGGAGATGAAACATTCTACCCCCTGCAGTGACCACCTCTCCAAAGGCTGCTCCAACTAGTCTATTTTTTAATAATCAATCTACTTTTCTAATCAATCTGTTCAGAAATGTTATTACAGACCTCTGGAGCAGGTGATGCTTTAACCCAGATCTCTCAGTCCAGGGGTAGAAACATGACCACTTTGATACAAGACAGCCTATCACACCCAGTCTAATTGTTAATAAATTAACCTAAATTACCTGCTTAACTATTTGTTATATTAACAAACTATAACCCCAAATTCCCTTTTCTCTCCATAGCAACACATGCACCAGCAGATTCAAGAATAATTTATTGCCTGCCGTTAATAGATTGATGAATGGACTTTCTAACTTCAAATAATGCTGATCGTGTTAATGTTAATCTTGCCTAGCACACATGCTGTATGACTTACTCTGTCCAAGTTTTTATTTCACCCTGTGATCTGTATTCCCTTGTTTACTATGATCTGCCTGTACTGCTTACAAACAAAGCTTTTCACTCTACTTAGGTACAAGTGACAATAAATCAAATTAATCAATCAAGCATTGAGTCTACTTCCATTGAGTAGAATTCCTGCTATTTTTAAAAACAAAATGTGAAAGGTAGAGCTTTGGCCAATTTGAACTTTAATGCAGGTTGCTTTATCATCACCTCAGTTTGATTTCAATGTGTTCAACAAACAGGAATAGATTGGTATAAACTTCCTGCTACAGTCATTGATAGAAATTCTGTAGCCAGTCCAATTGCTATACTACAAAAGCTTCTGAACATGACAAAATCTTCACTTATTGATTATGGTTGACTATGTTGACTGTTTGCATCCATATCCCCCTATTAATAAAAAATGTGAATGATTTGGCAAGTCTTCATGTACCTTCCCTTTGATGTTTCCTTAGTGAGAGGGGAGCATAGTGGGAGAAATGCAGAAGTAACATGCAGCAATGGTTAAACTGAAAGTTTGAATTGTGCCAATCTTTGGTCAAACTAAAATTAGTATGGTGAAGCTTCAGAACAGCAGATGTTGCTTAGGCATGGAATTTTTGATGTCTTTTTTTCTTTTTAAATCCACAATCTTTTTTTCTGCATTACTCTTCTTCATTTTTCTTTATCAAAACAGGATTATCATATTCAGAGAACTTGGAGGTAGTGAGGTTCCTTGCAAACTGAATTAAGAGCAAGAGTAGGCCATTCAGCCCCTCCAGTCTGCTCTGACATTTGATAATATTATGGTTGACCTAACTGTGAGCTCCACTTACCTGTCTGTTCCCTATATCTTTAGACATCCATGTCAATCAAGAATGTATTTAACTCAGCCTTAAACAAATATTCAATTACCTTGGCTTCACTGATCTGAGGAAGAGAATTCCATGGTCTGATGACCTTTTGAGGGAATATATTTCCCCAGTCTCGGTCTTAAATATGAGACTTTGTATTTGCCAGAAACCGTTTTCTCTAGGAGGAGAAGCATAATTTCAGAATCAACCCTGTTAATTCCTCTCAGGACCCTTCTGAACTTACAGACTCAACCAGTTCAACATGTCCTTTTATGACAATCCCTTCACCCCAGGAATCTGTCAAGTGAAACCATACCATTTGATCATCTTCGCCTTTTTGAATTGCTAAAAAGAGTATATACAGAGTTGGCTAAGGTATGCATAATTCTGTATAATGGTAACCAGACTTCCTTGTTCCTGTACTTGAAGTCTTCATACAATTGTACAGGGTAAAGGTGAGACCACATCTAGAGTGCTGTGTGCAGTTCTAGTCTTCACATTAAAAAAGAGTCCAATTATGTTGGAGACAGTACAGTGAAAGTTTATGAAGTTGGGTTGAGGAGATTGTCCTTTGATGAGAGGTGGTGTAGATTGCTTCTATGTTTTCTGAAGTTTCTGAGAAATGAGAGATGACTTCATTGAACTATACATGATTCTGAAGAGATTTGGTGGGCTTAATGCTGAGAGGCTATATCCACTAGTCATAAAATCTAAAACACAGACACATTCTCAGAATGAGGGGCTGGTCATTTAGGACTGAGATAATGTCTTCACTCAAAGAGTTGTGAATCTTTGGGGTTCACAACCCAGATGATAGTGGAGTCTTCATTGTTGAGTAGATTTATGGTTAGGAAAGACCTTTTCACTTTCTCATATCAGTGGAGCAAGGCAATTGAATATTTGTTTAAGGCTGAGTTAAATACATTCTTGATTGACAAGGAAGGGTAAGGTATTGGGAATAGACAGGCAAGTAGAGACCACGATCAGAGTCAAGATTAGCACAGCTGGAATAGCACAGTAGGCCAGGAGCAGGAAAATCCTGCATTATTCATTCCTGATGAAGGGCTTTTGTTGAAAACGCCGATTTTCCTGCTCCTCGGATGCTGCCTGACCTGCTGAGGTTTTCCAGCACCGCTCCAATCTCCAGCATCTGCAGTCCCCACCTCCACCTGGAGACGATGATCAGATCAGCGATGATATTATCAAATGTCACAGCAGAATTAAAAGGTTGAATTGCCTACTCTTGCTCTTAATTCGTTTGCAAGGAACCTCTATTACCCACAAATTCTCTGAAAATCTATCATTTAAATTTTAATAATCCAATAATCAGGAATATTGGGAGCTGGGAAAAAAATTTGAGTTGAAGCCCAAGATCAGCCAGAATCATGTTGAACGGAGACCGAGTTTCATAGACTGGATGGTCCACTCATGCTCTGATTTCTTTAATCATAGTGTTCTTATAAGGGAACAATTTACTATATTAAAGTATCGGAATTCTGTCATGAAGCTGTAAGAAAGAGCAAGAATATGTGAAACGGTTGATATATAGTTTGTTCCATCAGCGTATCGGAGAGTCAGATTAAACACTTTACACTACATACTTCACTGTCTCTAATGCAACCATATTCTTTCTTAAATAAGGAAACTAAAACTGTTCATAGTCTGTATGTGGTTGCACCAACACCCTAATCACTTACTGTACCTGCATTCTAACATTCTTAAAGATGTTTGAATATGAATCGGAAAATCACATTCATGGCAGCCAAAGTACCTGCCTTCATGAAAGAAGGTTGAAAACCTATCTGAAAGTTCACATATCGTAACATAAGTAAAGACTGACACCCACGCATGAAAATATTTTAGAGATAGCCTTGGCAACGATCATTGGTAACAACTTTTCTTGTACAGACAAGAACATTGCTTGGATCTTTCAAACAATTCTACACCGAGGAGGAAACTTAGAACTTGCAGGTGGGAATTGAGATGTCGAAAACATAAAAATAACTTTCAAACCATTCCCTGCATTAAGTAACTGAGGAAGAATAATATGGTTACACTAAGTGCATTACCTCATAAAAGGGACAGTTCTCCCCAGCTAAAAATAAAACAATTAACTGCAATGGTCCAATACAAGATATATATATATATACGGGGAAGGAAAGGCAAAACTTGGTAGAAGGCCAGGGAGTGAAGCACTACGTCAGAAATCAAGGTAGAACTCAATCAGCTTTACAATGCTAATGCGCATATGGAGAGATCCTGAATGCAGATTTCAAATCAACTTTGAGCTCCAGCCTACCCAGACATATAAAAGCTGCTGCCTCAGTTGAAATCTATTTTTACATTTGATGTAAAACATGCAATGAATAGAATAGTTTCTTTCCGAGATTTCATATATGTTGACATACCTCAGGTGTCACATGCACATACTGGAAGATTATGAGCACAATAGCTGCAGATTTCTGATTAAAACAAACTGCAGCAGGGACCTTCACCCTGTGAGGACTGCACAAATCCACCCTTGCTCGCAATCATTGCAATGCTTCCTATGGGCTGGAAGGCCAGTCTGGTCTACACCATTGCACTTCAACCAGTAATAGGTGGTTTGAAGTGCACAGGTGCCACAGAGACGTGATCTCCTTGAGTTAACTTCCTCACCCAGAACAGGCAAACGACATCAACAATTAAGTGTTCCTCAACAAGCATTATAAATACTCCCAACCTGTGCAAACCATCAGAACACTCAGAATGGAAAAAATGCAATACCTGTCATTTGCGTTGCCAAATGCAACAAAGCTTCCTTTAATATGTAAATGTTTGGCCCGTGCCATTACTTTCAAGAATCTGACTGATTTCTGTTTGCATTACATTTCCAAGTTCACAAATTTTGAGATATTATTACATTTCTTAAAATTGTGAACATTTTTCTGTCTACAAAGAAAGGAAACAGATACAAGCATTTTGTTTCAAAACATAACTCGTTTAAAAACCACATCTGCCTGGAAACTAAGATTTCTCACTGGAGCTGTTTTACCAGGAATCCTATCCAAAGTTCAGGAGGTAGCAAAATAAAATGTAACATTAGAAGCTGGAATGCTCTGGAACACAGCTGTATGTAGTTTGCAACACTTGGCAAAGGGTAGTTTTTTGTGAAATTTATTTAATAAGTTTGAGACTCTTTTATCAAGATTTCAGAATGAGGCTTTTTTTTAAAGAAAATTAAGCATTTGAATAATTTCAGATTACATGTTGTATATAACTTCTGGACTGTTAGGTTATTGAGAGGCTTGCTATGAGATTTGTTCCTAGAATCTGTAATTGACTGTTATTGGCTTGACAATAAATGGATTGTAAGCATGTACAACTGCTACTTGTTTTCACACACATTTTATTGGACACAAGTTTTGCATTTGTTTCTACTCTTCTTGCCTCTCCGTTCCGAAAGGCAATGATACAAACTTGTAAGTTGAGTCACTAAAGTTCTCTGCTGCAAGGCTGAGTGACTGGACATTCCATGAGGCTTAATGATGAACCAATGGCAAATTATTAGCAACAGACACACCACCGCTAAGCTCAATACAAGTTTCACTCACCATCTGTCTTCATCAATTCCAGTGGCAATTCCTGCACATCAATCAGGAACAGAAAGCTTGGACAACATTTCCACCTGTAGTTGTTTATTATAGCACCCCAACTTTCCTCCTGCTGAGAATGGGTTCTGCCTAGATGAGCAATCAAATCTGGGATCCCCCAACTTGATGCGATTTAGTAATTCTGTGGGGAGTTGGTTAGCTCAGTTGGCTGGGCAGCTGGTTTGTGATGCAGAGTTAATAATGCAGGTTCAATTCCTTCACTGGCTGAGGCCTTCATGGAGGTCCTGTGTTTTTAACCTCGTCTGAAGCATGGTGACCTGAGGTTCAGTTGGCACTAGCTAATGAGGAAACAACCTCATGGTCCTCTGGGACTATGGCAATGTTATTTATTACAGTAATTCTGTCACACAAGCATAGAGGCATGAGGAAAGTTTAATGTTTTTTCTTCATTCATGGGATATATACATCACTGGCTGGGCCAGCATTTTTTGCCATCTCTAATTGCTCTTGCAGAAGTGGTGGTGAGCTGCCTTCTTGAATCACTGTGGTCCATGTGGGGTAGATACACTTTCTTTAAAATTTGTAGTAGTTTGAAATAATATGTAGATCAGATAAGCTTGGCAAATTTCTTTCCCTAAGCCAGGTTTTTACAACAGTCACTACTAATTTCGTTATCACCTAGCATTTGATTCCAAATTTATGAATGGAGTTTTAACCCCCCTGGATGCTGAATCCATGTCCTCAGAAGAATAGCCTGGGGTTTTGAGTTACTGGTGTCATGACCTAACCATCACATCACAGTCCCCCCTATTCATGACAACAACCTGTTAACTTACTGGAGAAAAACAATCTGGCACTGTACATGTAATGGTACATTTTAACTCAGTTGGCTGGATGGGGCTAGTTGGTGATGCCAACAGTGTGGGTTCAATACTTGCACTCATTGAGGTTATCATGATGGCTCTCTTTCTCAACTTCTCCCCTTGCTTGAGGTGTGTTAATCCTCAGGTTAAGCTACCAAAAGTTGTCTCTCTTTAAAGAGCAATGGGATGTTAAAAATTTAATTTGTACTGCTGATATATAAGAAATTGGATGTCTCGGTGGTGGTTTTGGGGTGGTGTGCGGTGTTTTCCTGTCTTGCAGGCAGGATGTGACAATCTCGTCATACTCTGTAAATGCTGCGGTTTAAGGACTAGCCTAATCACCTACTGTTTTAAGGAATAACCTAATCATACATTATTTTGTGAAATAACCTAATCATTTGACATTGATTTTTGGGTAGCACGTGGCTATGGAGGAGTGGTGGGGGTCATGTCTTGCGTGCATGACTGACTGATGTAAAACCCTGTATAAAGGGAGGACAGGTCCCTTGTTCTGGGAGCCTCACTTGACACACTCAGCAAGCATCGCAAAGACTATTAAGTGATCCTCCAAAAGCTTGTACTTGCTTAAATAAATCATGGCTGTTCACAGAAGTTGGCGTATTGCAGTTGCACCAAGCGTGTAAGAATCTCAGGATGGAACCTAACAGAGAGGTTTGGTAATGCAATGGTGACTTTACTCTGCTGTAATAGTGCCTTAGCTTACATCCCAAATAGCTTCATCCTAATCACTAAAATTCTCGTACAAGGCTTGCCAACTAAGTAGGTAGAGGTTATTAAATATAAATGACAAGAAATGTGACCAGGAGTTTCTACTCTTGGTTTCATCATTGATCTAGTCCCAAATCGCTTTCTAAACTGTGCAGGTTTTCACAAGTATAGTTTTGTACAAGGTTCCACTTAAACTCACCTGCATTGCCTCAAATATAAAATCAGTCGTGTGCAGAGTGCTTTGAAATCAGTACGGAGGACACATTTGAATCTAATTTGAATACATGGACTTACTTTACAGCAAATATTTCTGTGCAATACATATTTTATTTTTATATGTTTCATACAATCTCATGAGATGGTAGATCAGATCCAATAGAATAATGCCAGGTTTCCCAGTGCTTGATTTTTGTTCTGAGAATTATGATCAAAATGCAACATAATCTTGGCAGAACTTCTGAAGATGGAGAGATAAAATCTGTGACTACTTTGATTTCCATGATTACCGGATACTAGGAGCAATGCTGTGCACATTCAGAGGACCAGGGACCTGGATGTGTTTCACTATAAATAACAGAAGAGATGCAATAAAGTTTTTTTTTAATGAAATTTCCTCTGACATCTGAGAGAGTTCTACATTTTTCCACTTAGATATTCTATGGACAGTAGCCACGTGCACCCCATGTATACAGATGTTGGCAGCTGACATGCCAGCCTCTAAGCGCCCTCCAAGCACATCTCCAATCCACTTACATCAGACTTCTGCACTTCAATGCTACACCTTAAGTTAAACTGGGCACTATCACTGTAATGCTGCAGCAAGGAAACTGCGCCCCTGAGCACTCATTCAGCTCATGGAGTGAATGGGCTGTGTCTCTGGGCTCTTCTCTTGTTGTCATAGCGTCCCTACCTTGCGTTACTTTGCCTGGTCATAGATATCAGCTCACATTATTGCAGTCTTGTTATGGCATTTAGTGCAGGTAGCTTGTCATTGTTGTCAGCAATAAGGACATAATCACTTTGAATTGTAGTCGTTGAACTGTTGCAAATTTGTGAACAAACAAGCTCCCACAAAGAGCAATGTGATCATGAGCAGAGCTATTTGAGTAGTGCTGCTTGGGTAATAAATATTGGCTAACACACCATGTAAACTCCCTGCTCTTGGGAAAAGGTCCTGGGGATCCTTTAGGCTCATGTAAGGGGTAAGACGAAATTTGATTCAGCGTCTCATTCAAAAGATAGCACTACATTCTGTGCAACATATTAATTGTCTATTAATAGTATTTATTGGATACAGATGGTGGACCTTAAAGGGGTCCAATAACGTGGCTTAGACATAGGCGGCTCTCCAAGAGCAAGGACCGGCCAGAAACATTTTTGCACCAGGCCGCTTAGCATTCGATTATTGGCAGCATGTAACGCACAGGAGCTCACCTCTTGCCCTAGGAGGGCTTGGTAGAATTTCACTCTCTTCTTCCAGCGGTGAAGGCATTGAGGCAGCGACGTTTGCCTGTTTTAGAGGACTTGTCAACACTTGATAAAGGGGGTGCACACATGGGTCCTGGCTGGCTTTCTGAATGTCCTGAGGGGCAGGGCCTGTTTTCCTTCTGCACTGTTTGTGATTTTGCAGCTTTCACTTGGTCCTTGTCATTGTTCAGAAATGTTGCACGAATCTGAACTTTATACATCACTGGTTCTGACTTCACATTGACCATATCAAGCAAAGACGTCTCCTTGATTCCTGCTGATTCCTGCATGAAACTTGGTTCCCTGTTTCAAACTGTCTCTCTCTTGTGTCTGGCACTGGCGTTCCTGATGCCATTTCACTTATGAACGTATTTTCTCTTGAAGTGATGTGGCATCTCTACATTGGTTAGAACACTTTTGGAATATTGCATGCAGTTCTGGTCTTCTTTGTACCAGAAGGAAGTTGTGGAACTTGAAAGGATTCAGATAAGTTTTACAAGGATGTTGCCAGGGTTTGAGGATTTGAGCGATAGGGAGAGGCTGAATAGGCTGGGGCTGTTTTCTCTGGAGAATTGAAGGCTGAGGGGTGACCTCATGAGGGGCATGAATAGGAGGAATAGACAAAGTCTTTTCCTTGGGGTGAGGGAGTTCAGAACTAGAGGGCATAGGTTTAGGGTAAGAGGGGAAAGAAATAAAAGGGACCTAAGGGGCAAATTTTTCACGCAGAGGGTGGTGCATGTATGCAATGAGTTGCCAGAGGAAGTGGTGAAGGCTGATACAATTTCAACATTTAAAAGGCATCTGCTTGGGTATATGAATTGGGAGGGTTTGGAGGGATATGGGCCAAGTGCTGTTAAATGGGACGAGTTTATGTTAGAATATCTGGTCAGTATGCACGAGTTGGACCGTAGGGTCTGTTTCCATGCTGTACATCTCTATGTCTCTATTTGTAAAGATTGTTGTGTGAAATATACCTAGAACACCTTGAACTTGTGGAACTCATGTTCAGGAAGTAATAGAGGGAGAATCTTGGACCTGACAAATGACAGTTGTGCTATGCTTAACATTTAAAATATTTAGTGTCTGCTTTGGATTGTTGTATTGTATCAGATACTCCACAATTCCTTACTATTTCAACCCTCAGAACATAAATATGTTCGTAGAATAAAGAGACACCCACGCTGTCTTATTCTAATGGCTTGATTGAAATAATGGAATAATTCTAACTTTCTGGTGAAGAAAGATACCTGGATGAATCTTGTTCTTCAATGTATTTCGTCTCATTATTTCTTTGTGGAGTATTATGAAAATGGTCCAACATAGGTCAGGAACAAACTGCTTCAGTAATGCAGTCATTCAAATTAAACAAATTTACATTTTTTGCTGCACTCTTCAATTTGGAACAGGTCAGATTGTCCTGATTTCAGACTTGTATAAACATTTTAGTTAGCAAATTGGTATGCACATCAGTGGCACACACTATGCCTGGACATGTTGATGCTCCATGAATGTCTATGACCAGGTAGTGCTGTCACAGCGCTATTCTTAATTGGAGCTTTGCTGACTTGGGGAATTGTGTTCTTTTTCAAAATCTTAATATATGAAGGTCATCAACAACAGTGAGTGAAATTCTTGTTTGGCAGAGGAAACTTAGGATGTGGGACCCCCATAAGGAACTGTACCTTTTTTTAAAAAAAACAGTATACACATTTAAAATAGAAAATTTGAAATGGTGTGGAAAACTAACATGGAAATGAGACATAGCAGTTGTTTCTTTCAGATAGCTAACACAGGATCAATGGGATGAGACCCTGTGGCTATGTTAGTAGCTCATTTAGTTCTGTCATGAATGTTTTGAGTTCAAGTCCCACACCAGAATGCAGAATAATGTGAAGGGAGTATGTATTCTATTCCAGAAAGTCAGATAGTGAAAGGTACAACTGGAGCCATGCTGCACACACTTACATATTTATGTCCAGTGTTTCAATGTGTCACTGGAGTGTGATCACACTTTGTGAATAACATGCAAAAATCACTTGTCACTGTACTTTTCATGTCCGTTTGACAATAAATAGAAATCTAAATACCTGAGGAAGACATGATACCTACAGAGAGTTTGGAAATCTTAGCTCTCTCCCACCAGTGTTCTAGCTTTAACTTTGAAAAATCAGCAGCAACACAGAAGACTAGGAATTGAATCAGTGATAGTTAAAGATAACACCCCTTATTAAGTGTAAACAATTTACTAAATATTGAAAGAAAAAGCTTTCTATAGTGTTGAAACGGTGGAAATATTCAGCTTGATTTTAGCAATGTACAAATGGGTGCGTTTCAAAAGGATAAAATTGAACCCATTGTTCACGGAAAATAGGTAGTCAGAATTTTACACTGTAGATTGTATTACGAGATCAAACTGGGGTTCAGGGAGACACGCCTGTGTTTGGTCAACTGAAACATGAAAAAGGAAAGTAATTACACATGCTAAGACGAACATCACAAATCTATTGATAGAATAAACTTGGTCAAGTAAATTATTTCCTTAATTCATCATTTTCTGTATATCGTTAAATGCAAGTTTCAGCATGAAGTCTGTCAAAATGAGGTGTTGAAAAGTGTGACAGCATATAACTGCAAATGCTTTGGCACATGGAACATGTATCACACATGCACATCAATTGAAACCTCATGATACTAAACCTATTTTATGAGCATCTGTGCATGTTTCATTATTAAATTTTTATGATTCTTTCCAATTCCTAGTGCAGATAAGTATTATTGAGATGTGTTTTTATTTTAGTTTTGTAAGATATCAAATAATTAGTGGCATGCTCAAGCAAGACTGACCTGAGGTTTACTTGCATGTTGCATGTTTTTTTTTATTTCAAAATATACTTTATTCATAAAATAATTTGATGGTCTGTACAGTTGGTCATGCCATACATATGTAAACATGTACAGACAGAAATCAAACCTTATCATTTTTATACATGTCTGTACACTTTTTGATCATATGCCCATATAATTAGCTGAGGCGTCAGCA
>NC_057715.1:28060305-28066678 GCF_004010195.1 Chiloscyllium plagiosum | reverse complement strand
ATCGCGTAGCCGATTTGATGCTACGCACATTGATGCTGGCAACTCTTATCCCCATTTTAACAGTTTACAAGGTTAACAGTGTCCATTTGCTGCTGGTCTTGCCCCTCTGGGGTAGCTGTGTGCATTCCCGTGGTGACAGCAAACTGCTGGACACTCCCAGGGCTGAGGAAGCTGTCCGGCTCCACGCTGGAGCCATTTCCCCGCTCTGGTGTCTTCGGGTCGAGCCCAGGGTCCGCATAGTTCAGTTCTCCATCTGACAGCGGGGTTACCTGGAGCTGTGGGCCGGTGGGTACCTTTTGGTTCTCACCGGGTGGGGGGAGGCCTTTACCCATCCCCTCAGAGGGATCGTCTTTTCCTGCTTGGGCGGTGCTGCCCTCCTTTTTTCCCCACGGCGCTCTGTCTCTTCCTCTGGTGACGACCCTCCTTGCGCCCATCCTCACCGTCGGAAGAGCTGCATGTGTCCTCGCCGTGTAGGTGTCGCTTCCCCCCCCGCCCCTCGCTGGGTGGCTTTGGGAGGTTTCCTCTTCCTGCTTTTCATGGTAATCCAATCCTCTGCCTCCTTTGGTCCCTTCTCTTCCATCTCCTCCGTCTGTCTTGCAGGAGCTTGGATTGGCTGCTGCACCTCCCCGCTGTCTGCCATCTGCTCCGCTACAGCCCGCCCTTCCTTCTGGTTGCCTCCAGACACCGTTCCCGTGCTGTTTTGTGGTACCTTGCTGGTCTTGGGCGGTCCACAGCTCGTGTTGCCACCTCTGGTCATCTGTGCATGTTGCATGTTGGGCTGCTGAGACCAAATGTGAGTTCTCAGCCTCTGTGGGAGAACAGCAGGAATGTACCAGTGGAAGCTAATTACAATGCCTTCAAGTCGTGTTAAGGAAAACAATCTACCTCCCTGAGCTACTGGTGCAATCAGAATAGTTCGAAGGAAATCCAATCAAATGGGCCAAAGCCTGACAGGCAGGCTCTGGCATTTGGAGGAGTGAGCTTTGCGATGGTGGTGTTGTAGCTGAGGGGACCCCCTCCATGGGGTATTGAACATCCAGAAAGAAGCCACATCTCACCAACTGATTTCTCTCTGGGGAGCCAATACTATTAATGATTGGGCCCTGGTAGTGTTATACAACAGAAAGACTGAGGGGTTGAAGTACATCATTCTTGAAACTTCCATTACAGGTAGACAGGGTGGTTCAGTAGACGTTTAGCACACTTGCCTTCATTGCTAAGACCTTTTGAGTACAGCAGTTTGGACGTCATGTTGAGGTTGTACAGGATATTGGTGAAGCCTCTTGTGGGGTACTGTGTGCAGTTCTGGTCGCCCTGTTATAGGAAGTTTATTATTAAACTGCAGAGGGTTCAGACAAGATTTTACCAGATGTCACCAGGAATGGAAGGTTTCAGATATAAAAATAGACTGGTAAGGCTGGGACTTTATTCAGTGGAGCGTGGGAGATTGAGGGGCGACCTTATTGAGGTTTATAAAATCATGAGTGGCATAGATATGGTCAATAACAAGGGTCTTTTCCCTGGATTGGGGGCATTCATAACTAGAGGGCGTATTATTAAGGTGAGAGCAGAAAGATTTAAAATGGACACGAGGGGCAATGTTTTACATAGAGTGGAATGATCTGTCAGAGGAAGTGGTGGACATTTAGGTCAGTTCATGCATAGGAAGGTTTTGAAGGGATTATGGGCCAAGCGCAAGCAGGTGAGACTAGTTCAGTTTGGGAACATGATCAGTATAGACTGGTTGGACTGTAGGGTCTTAGATTACTTAGATTACTTACAGTGTGGAAACAGGCCCTTCGGCACAACAAGTCCACACCGACCCGCCGAAGCACAATCCACCCATACCCTTACATTTACCCCTTACCTAACACTACTGGCAATTTAGCATGGCCAATTCACCTGACCTGCACATCTTTGTGACTGTGGGAGGAAACCGGAGCACCCGGAGGAAACCCACGCAGACACTGGGAGAACATGCAAACTCCACACAGTCAGTCGCCTGAGGCGGGAATTGAACCCGGGTCTCTGGCGCTGTGAGGCAGCAGTGCTAACCACTGTGCCACCGTGCTGCCCCCTGTTCTGTATGACTCTATAACTAGTTCCCATCCAGCGGGATTCACATTCTACTTTTTCTTTCTAAAAACAAAAATGTTTGGGCACTGTAACAAAGACAAAATCAATATTCAAAGGAAACTTGCGAAACAGGAATTGCAACTTTCCAAAACAAATCAAACTATCATCATCTAAAGCTGTTACACAGCCCAGACTGTGCAGTTCCCATCACTCTCTAAAAGTGGCTTCAACTCTATTTTAATTGGACGTCTGATGATTGGACCAGCCACCTTTTTTCTGCCTTTCAAAATCTTCTGAGGCACAGGAAGGTGATGAAATTTTCTCCTGACACAGAGATGCTCACTATTTTACCAGCCCTTTTCACTTCACAGCCCATTTCCATCATGTTGATAAAACCCCAACGAATATTTTGTGTTCTTCCATACAAAAATCTTCTCTGGTGCCATACTCTCGACATTGGTACAGTTCAATGGGTGCTAGGCATTACGATCAATTGAGAAATTAACGTTTGTCATCTGTAAATGTTGTCAGCCAGTGTTGGTAGTACTCACATATAAAGAAAATTATAGCTGAGCCCATTCATTAGCTGACCAACGTCCTAGTAATTATCAAGATGAAACCCCTGGCCAATTTTAATCTTCCTGGCCAAGGGGTACTGAGGTCAAATGTGGTGGCTTTACTGCTGCCCTGCCTGAGATCAGGTTGAAATCAAACCCTTCCTATCTATATGACTAAGTCCCATAGTATTTTATTTTCAGTAGAATCGATAATTGTGTGTTTTTTGAGCTAAGATACAAGAATTTTTGTTGGTTTTAAAATAAAATGGCTCAAGTTTGGGTTTCATTGACTTTTCTTCTTCATGTATTGTAACCCTCAGGAAAGTCAAATATTCTTTAAACATATTCTTTAGATATTGCGCACACCTCCACCCAAACCAACATCATGTCCAATTATCATGACACTGCTCACTACACGACCTGACCCCATCAGACAATAGAACAACTCCCAACCTAGTCCCTCCACTAACCTATCCACCTACATGGCTCCTTACGTCCTCACCCACCTGGCACGCAAAGTGTTAACCCACCCAGTACCCTGACCTATGTTCTCTTCACCCACCTAAAACCCCTACCTTCTGCATCTACCTTGGAAACTAAAATATCATCTACTTAAGCCCCACACCCATCTACCAGCCTAACTGTCTCCCTCCCCACATTTGCTGCCCTACCCCACACTTTACATACATACTTGGAGTGAAGGACTAGCGTATTTTGTTGGACTATTAATCCGAAGAACCTGTTGCTGATTTGGTGACTCAGGTTCAAATCCTGTCGTGGCAGGTAATGGAATTTGAATTCAATAAAATTCCAGAAATTAGAGTTTAATGATGACTGCAAATCAACTGTCATGAAAAGCCCATTCGTTAATGTCCATTAAGGAAGGAATCTGCCATCCTTATGTGATCTGGCCTATATTTGATTCCAAATTCACAGCAATGTGGTTGACTCTTAACTGCCCTCTGGGCAACAAGGGGTGGACAATAAATGTTGGCCTAGTCAGCAATGCCCTCATCCCATGAATTAATTTTTAAAACACTTTCCCTTCACAGTAGCTGCAGGATATTTAAACTCCAGAACACAACAATTATTTCAGTAAAATGGGACTTGATTTCCTCACTGATCTACTCTGCTACTGATTGCACGTCTTCCTGAATTGGTCTGCACTATTTCATGAAAACTTGGATTCATAATTGTTAGTATCTACTCCAGAAGCAAATGACACTGGAACTCAACAAGACAACCATCAAGAAACAATGCCAATACTTTCTGTATTAGTGAGGCAGATGAAAGAAAACAAAACCAAATCCATTCACTACATTACTTGTTTTGAAAATCCAGTTTGCCGATTTTTTTTTTAAAATGGGAGAATCCGATAATATCCAAAATATAATTGTATATATGTATGTTGGCTCATGTCAGTCTGAGCAAATGCTGCGCTGTGATTTTTCCCTGGTTGGCTGGCCAGTATTTATCTCACATTTTTTAAAAAAACAGACTATCTGACAATACTATATTTGTAAGAGTTTGCTATGTGCAAACTGGCTGCCACATTTTCTAACTTGCATCAATGATTACATTTCAGTGCTTTTTTCACCGTGGCACGCTGTGTGACATTTTGAAACCATTAAAAGCACAGTGTGAAGCCACGTTACTTCTCCTTTCTTTGACACTAAGATAGTTGAGAAAATAATCAGTCAGAACAGCTGGTCTCCTCCTCGATTTCCCATTGTTCTGTCGTTCTACACATTGTTGACTGATGCCAGAGCTTGGGCTGCAGCCTCGTGAGAGAGAACCAGAGTTGAGATCCAACTTTTTTCGTTGGCACTTGAAATGTTGAACGTACGGCTGGTACTGCAGCATCCACATCTACTGGAAATGCTGGGCACTATGCCTATGCACTTCAACGGTAATCTGAGGTAGTCTTTCCCTCTTCCACAATCTCCCCAGATCTATTTCCATTATCCGGCTCTCACCACATATCCCTTCTTGCCAAACCCCACGCTAACCCCCATTCCCCAGTCTGCTTTATGTTTCTTATCTTGCCTTCTGAAGGTAACCGTCTATCCTGTATTTTAAGAACTTGCCCCTTTTTGTTCATGGCATACCCTGTGTTCCTTAAAGGGTCATCTTAGATTACTTGCAGTGTGGAAACAGGCCCTTCTGCCCAACAAGTCCACACTGACCCTCCGAAGAGCAACCCACCCAGACCCATTCCCTACATTTACTAACACCTAACACTACGGGCAATTTAGCATGGCCAATTCACATTTTTTGGACCGTAGGAGGAAACCGGAGAACCCGGAGGAAACCCACGCAGAAACTGGGAGAATGTGCAAACTCCACACAGACAGTCGCCTGAGGTGGGAATTGAACCGGGTCCTTGGCGCTGTGAGGCAGCAGTGCTAACCTCTGTGTCACCATGCCGCCTGTCTTTTGGCCCCTTTTTCTCGGGCAGCCTGGTGCCAGGGAGACTGAGTTAGAGAGTGTCCCCTTGGTTTTGCCTCTTTGTAAGTGTTTGTATTCTGACTGCTGGCCACCTGTGGAAGTTATAATCACCAGACCCACTACATGCTGCTTTTCCAGTCAGTAACACCCTCCAGCCCGATGTCAAAATGTCCCTGGGTTTTATTTCTCCAACAGTTCAAAGAAAATGCACTGAAGGAACAGAAGGTAAACTAGCCAATGTACAAAAAGTGTTTTTCTATGCCTTCAGCCTTGTTATGATGGCAGAGTAGGAGCAACTTGGAAAATTCTGGAAAATTTTGCTTCTGTAAGGAAATATGCAAAGAACAAAAAGATCTGAGACATGATGATTGTGTCAGAAGCAATAACGTTTTTGACCTGTTTAGAGATAGCTACTATCTGAAATGAGTTTGCTGGAGGTGCTAATTTCTGAAGATATTCTAACATCTATTCAGAACGTATGATGTTGTGGTAATGTACCTTTTATTTCTCCATTTAGGAAATTATACCTGTTATTGGCCCTCCATCATTTGTTTGAATCATAGAAAAAAAACTAAAATGTGACATTTTCCATAGTATGTCTGTATATTTCACAAAGCCATTTGTAAATGCCTGAACAGTTTGAGGCGTGTGATAAATTACTCCTTCTAAGTGCTTGTGTAAGGGCAGAAGAATGTGAAAGTTTACATTCAAGTTCAAACACACTCGGTATCAATAGACAGAATCGGATGAAAAAAAATTACTCATCAGCTTGCAGCCTTCCAATTGCTCCTAAAAGGCTTGACAGCCAGTCTAAAAGTTGACTAATTGGCCATATTTCCACTGAGGAGACTTGTATCCAATCAATAACGGATCTCTTGATCAAGATTTGCAACACTGTGAATGAAATAGGTCAAATGTGGAATATGTGAATTCTGAAATGAAAACTCAAAATGCCAGAAATACTTAGCAGGTCACCGATGAACTATGGAGAATGATGCAGAGTTAAATTTTCAAGTCAGTGACACTGAAAATTTATTTAAGATTATCAGTCCGAAACATTATTTCAAAGTTTGTGAGAAGATTTGTAGCTCGGGTGCTCGTTGTTGTGGTTCTGTTCGCCGAGCTGGGAATTTGTGTTGCAGACATTTCGTCCCCTGTCTAGGTGACATCCTCAGTGCTTGGGAGCCTCCTGTGAAGCGCTTCTGTGATCTTTCCTCTGGCATTTGTAGTGGTTTGAATCTGCCGCTTCCGGTTGTCAGTTCCAGCTGTCCGCTGCAGTGGTCGGTATATTG
>NC_057715.1:28018992-28060247 GCF_004010195.1 Chiloscyllium plagiosum | reverse complement strand
CTCATCCACAGATTCAATCAATAAGCACATCAACCTGGACCCAATATACCGACCACTGCAGCGGACAGCTGGAACTGACAACCGGAAGCGGCAGATTCAAACCACTACAAATGCCAGAGGAAAGATCACAGAAGCGCTTCACCGGAGGCTCCCAAGCACTGAGGATGTCACCTAGACAGGGGACGAAACGTCTGCAACACAAATTCCCAGCTCGGCTAACAGAACCACAGAAACATTATTTTTTCTCTTGCTACAGATGCTACAGGACTCTGAGTATTTCCAGCATTTTGTGTTTCTCTACAAATGAATTAAGATTCCACTGTGTGCATTTTCTGGGTATCGCAAAGTAGTCCAAGTTAGCATGCCCAAATGTAACAGGACTCATCTTACTCCATCACTCAAGAACTGTGACTTCCAAAAATAAACTTCACCCCCCAAGGACTCAAACTGGAAACTGTTTTACACTAAGCACAACCTGTTTCTATCAAGATTTCCATGTCTTTACGTGGTGCTTAAGTAGCTGGCTGTTTTATGATGCAGTCAATACCTTAAAGGATTAACTGATATCAAGTGATAAGCTTTGACATCAGAATATAACTGATTGCTCCCGGGAATGCTAACCAGTTCACCAGTCTCTAAGTTGTGTTGCGCTATCAGTGCTAACATAGCTAACAATAATGTGTATTTGCTCTTAAGTTGAGTTTCACAGTCTCTTGTCTGAGTATCATGTCTAACCCAAAGGTAATGAAAATAGCTATTAAGTATATGCAATAAATCTATTCTCTTTATCGAGATTGAGCCCGACTTTGGTTGAAGGCTTTGTGTGGGCATTAGATTAATACCAATAAGAAGATTAGTGGCAGTGAATCTACCCAAAAGCAAATGGTTCAAGTGAACAGGATCACAGGTACTAAGCTGATTGAGAGATTTGTCAAAGCTTTATTTTGCCATATATATTCCATGGTAGCAGCAAATGGGTACCACTGATGCATATAATATGCTCATATTGGTGATCTTCTGAAGGAGTCTTCAGTTCTCCAAAGGCACAGACATCCTAGGAGAAGCAAAAGGGAAAAAACAGATATCCAGTCAGACTGGAAGTGTAACTTCTAATATTCAGCACCTTAAACCCACATGAATTAGTTAGCTTCTAGAAATGCAGCAACCAGCAGTTAAACAGCAGAAACATTGACAGCAACAATAAAGCTCGCCTCTAGAAATTCAAACTGACTAGGAGTAATGAAAATAATGAAATTAAAAGAGAGGACCAGTCATGTCTTAACAGTGTTCTGCAAAAAAAAAAATTAGGATCAGTGGTCGATATCGGACACCTGATATAAGTTAGGGGAAGGGTGAAAATTCATATATTTTAGATGTGAACATTTTATAGCAAGCATCTTTGGAAGAAATCCAAGAACAGCAAGATACTCTTTCATTTGAAAACATGTTTGATGCATTGATATGTCACTTTTCAAAAAAATGAATCAAGCTTTCCTAAGTAAAATAAATGTCTCACCCAAACCAAATGGGACACTGTTCATATACATGGTCATCCAACTCATTTCAAATTTTATACAAGGGCATGTGTTACAGTTTTATCTGAAATAGAGAAAAATAACTTTTGTTTAAAGAAAATGAAGTTGTAACCTTTTGATTTGATAATGCAAGGGGCAAGTGAAGCAATCTGCAAAATTAAACTGTATTTAATATGTATTTGAGACATGATGATTATTCTTTATATAGAAAAGGCATATATCATCCAGGATGTAGAGCCTGTCATTAAAGAAAGACATGATTTGCTCTGAATGTCTTTTACTGAGTACAAGAACACACAAACAAAGAGAAAAATTGCTTTGGAAAAGAATAATCTAAATATTTACAGGATTAGATTAACGTAACACTGAAAATAATGTCATGTTAAGAAAAGATATAAACATATTATGCATATCAAGGAAGATGATTCCGCATCCTTTAATGGATCAAATCAGAAGTCACAAAACACCAGGTTATAATCCAACAGGCTTGTTTAAAATCACAAGCTTTTGGACCACTGCTATTTCATCAGGTGAAGTAGAGGGAGGTGCACAGGCACAGAATATATAGGCAGAGAAGGTGGGTAGGGGCGGGCTGCCTTAGAGTGGTCGGAAGGTGGGAGGGGCGGGGGCTTGCTGGGTCTGTATTGTCTGCACTTTTGTATGTAACAGTACTATGTAATGTACAACTGTCTCTTTATATCTTTGCGAAACTGGGATTTGAGGTTTGTCCTCCTGTCCCTGTAAACTGTTTGAATGGTAGGGTTTGGGGCCTGGCTTTGCTGCTCCTCTCCCTTGTAAAATTGCTGTCTCTTGTATGCAGCTGTAAATGTAACTGTTTGTTGTAAACTGTTTTTGTAATTTGTTTAATAAAATATAAAATATATAGGCAGAGATGATGGAAAGATAATTGCACATACTTAAAAGTGTCAACAGATACATACAAATAGTGTGAGTGGAGTGTCGACTGGCTGAATAACCATTCTTTGCAGGTGATCGACAGTCACTTGATGAGGGCCTAACCAACGTAATAAGTAATCGAAAAGTGTACAAGCTAATTAAGGTAAAGCGATCAACACAAGTTACTTTAACCTGGTTAGGCCCTCGTTATGTGACTCTGATATATATTCATGTCTTCCCGGCCATTTGGTTGTCTCTAGCACCATTTTATGTTTGATTACTTAAGGCAGAGAGATAATTACAATTAATCAGTTTATAGATCATTCCTTCACTTGTTATTCAGCTGTAAACACTTTACTCACACCGTTTAACAATCTTGATCACCTGCAAAAACTTGCTATTCAACCTGTCATCACTCCACTATTTGTACTTATCTGTTGGCACTCCTAATTTCCTGGAATTTTCTTGCCATGATCTTTCCATCTGTATATTCTGTGCCTATGCGCCTCCCTTCACTTCACCTGATGAAGGAGCAGTGGTCCGAAAGCTTGTGATTTTAAATAAACCTGTAACTCCGTAATCCAGTTTTGTGACTTCTGACTTTTGAACATTTCAACTCCCCCTCCTACTCTGCCAAGGACATGGAGGTCCTAGGCCTCCTCCATCGGCACTCCCTTACCACCCAATGCCTGGAGGGAGAATGCCTCATCTTCCACCTCGAAACCTGTCAACCCCATGGCATAAATGTAGACTTCACCAGTTTCCTCATTTCCCCTCCCCCCACCTTACCCCAGTTCCAACCTACCAGCTCAACACCCGTCGTCATGACCTGCCCCATCTGTCAATCTTCTTTCCCACCTATCCGCTCCACCTTCCTCTCCGGCTTATCACCTTCACCCGCACCTCCATCCACCTAATGAACGCAGCTACCTCCGCCCCCCAGCCCCACCCCCCTCCTACTTACCTCCCCACTCCCCGAGGCACCAAGCCTCATTCCTGATGAAGGGCTTTTGCCTGAAACGTCGATTTTCCTGCTGCTCAGATGCCGCCTGACCTGCTGCGCTTTTCCAGTCTTGACTCTAATCTCCAGCATCTGCAGTACCTACTTGTGCCTGACTTCTGACTTTGTCCACCCCAGTCAAACACCAGCATCTGCACATTATGTCACTAATAGATCAAGTTGAAAAATAAATCCAGGAAGTGACTCCATGGACATCATCTCACAGGTGGCAAAGCCGCAGGATGGTGTCAGGCATGGTAACCAAATACCAAAGCTAATAGCTGTATCAGAATATGTGTCAGTTGCCACAACTCAGTAAAGCAGTATCTACAGAAATCTGTTGTAATTGGAGATGACACCTGAACCAAATTCCCTCAAAGTAAGTGGTTTCTGACAGTTTCCATTGTTTAGAAACCAGTCTAGACTGGTTGCCGCATTCATTTGTCACTTTGAGAGATATTATTTGGATAGATTGTCTTTTGGAATTGCCACAGTACCAGAGATCTTCCAATGTACTATGTCCAACATTCTACAAGGATTAGATGATGTCACATGAATAATATCCTGGTCTGTGCAGTGATGACAGAAATCAGACCAAGAGTATATGCAATCAGGTAACATATGTAGGCAGAGAAAATTGATGTGAGTTGCCATTTGGGTGCAAGGACACCCCTAGTGCTATTAGGGAGGGAGTTCCAGGATTTCGACACAACAACATTAAAGTAACAGTAATACATTTCTGAGTCAGGATTTTGCATCGGATGGAGGGAAACTTGTCATATCTTTGCTATTATTCTCCTCCGACTTGATTATTTCAATGCTGTCATGAAAAGCATCTGTTCTTCGTCAACTTCAACTCTTTCAAAATTCTGCTGTTCATTTCTTATCCTGCCATCTTGCTGATTTACAACCTGAGGCCTCCAGTAGATAGCTTAAATTAACATTCTCATCCTTGTTTTACATTTCCAGATATTGTTAATCTCCTTAACTTCCTCCAGTATAACAAACTTCTCTCAAAATGTTTGTCACTCAGAATGTACCCTCTTGTGCAACCTCCCCCAAATTTCTTTCATCCGTCATCAGCAAAAATGTCCTTTCTCATCTAGGCTCCACTTTTCACTCTTCTCTCTTCCCTTAAAACTTCATTTCAGCAAGTAATTAAGACAACACATGGAATTTTGGCCTTTATTGCTATGGGAATGACGTTTAGAAACAGGCAAGTCTTATTGCAAGTGTGTCAGGGATTAATGGGGCTACACCAGGAGTACGGTGTACAGTTTTTGTCTCAGGAAAAGGTGTACTTGTATTGGAGGCAGTTCAAAACAAAATATCTTGGCTGATTCCTGAGATGAAGGGATTGATTTAAGTGGCTAACCAGGTTAGGCCTTCATTCAGCAGAGCTGAGAAGCATGTTGATTTAATTTAGTGAAGTAGACAAGATTCTAGCAAGTTTGAAAGGGCAGGTGTTGAAAAGATGTTCCTATTACTGGGGGAGTCCTGAAATAGGGGCCGTGGATACAAAAAATAGGGGATACTCCTTTCAAACAGAGATATGGAGGAATTTCCTCTTCCAGAGAATATTGAATACCTGGAATTCTTTACCCCACAGAGTCATGGAGGCTAGATCACTGAAAGTTTTTAAAGAGTGGATATATTTTTAAACAAATATTAGGGATTTGATGGCTACAAGAGGCTGGCATGAAAGAGGTATTGAGACCTATGGCAGACAGCGTGATCTTATCGAATGACAAGGAAGGCTTAAAGAGCTGAATGGTCTGCTCATGACCCTATCTCTTACGCTCTTAAACTACTTTTTGGGTCAATTTTCTCATTACTTCATCTCCCATTGGATTTGTTTGTGAAATAGCTTCAGAGCGCATTAAAATGGTGTAGTGACTGGATGATGTTTTTAGCAGCTTCCATTCCATTGTCACAGTGACTGTTGCAAGTTCTTGTCACTACATTTGATTGTTCCAACGCTCAGTTGCCTGACTGGCTTGCCACTTTGCATTGCACACTCTGTAAACCATGACATTATCCAAATTCACATCAAAAAGTCCTGTTCATTCACTATTCCAATATTTGCTGACCTACAATAACTCCCAGCCCAAGAACTTGTAAGGGCAGCTGTAAAGTCTTTACAATTGTTTTACCAATTCCTTCCATGGCATCACTTCTTCTCCTAACCTGCCCCATCCCTGCACTGCTCCAATCCTGACCTGCTGAGCATCCTGATTTTCATATCTCCATAATAATTGGCTGTGTATTCAGTTGACCAGACCCCAAACACTGGAATTCCCTCCCTAAACCTCTGCATCAAATCAGTCAAACAAATTAGTTTTTTTTTTCCTTTTTGTTAAAAGGATGAGGATGTTGCTGGCTAGACAGCATTTATTGCCCATCCCTAATTACCCAGAGGGCAGTTGAGAGTCAACCACTTTGTTGTCTGGAGTCACATGTAGGCCAGACCAGGCAAAGATGGCACTTTCCTTCCCTATAGGACATTAAGTATCTAAAGAAAGGTTGGTCAAGACAGTTTTGAAATGAACCATGTACTAGGATAGGCAGACACAGATTCAAATTAATTTTAAAAACTTTCATGTGGAGAACATGCCTGTTCACTTGCAAAGTCATTTTGGATTAGACTTGTGCCTCAGCCAATCAAGAATAAATTCAATCAGTCAATGAAAGGAGTCAAATGAAAACCAAAAATATTGGAGATATGTAGCAGGGCAGATAGGAATTGTAATGAGATTGTTTCAGGCTATTGATCTTTCGTTCAAACGATTCCATGGAATGGTCATTGACTTGAAAGAAAAAGTCCTTTTTTACCTCAGTCCCATAGAGCCTGCCTGACACGTTGAATTTTTCTAGCTTTTTCTATTTTTATTTTAGATATTGAAATCCAAAATATTCTGCTTGATCTGGATGAATGCACATATATGGACCAAATGACCTTCTTCAGGTACACGACATCTTAGCATTTCATGGATTTGATTTCCATTACACTTTGAGCTAATTACACATCAGAACAAAATAGCACTCTAATGTTGATTTGAAATATGCTGGGCTCAGATCTGATTAACAATGGTATCAGTCATGTAAGCCAATTAAGCAACAATGTTCATTTGTTCAGAAAGCAAGGAGAAATTAATGTGTTATGGCTTGTCTTGTGATTAAGCCTCAAGATCTTGACTGGTAAAGCAAGTCACAATAAATGGACTTATTCCTGTTACATTTTTGTAATTATCCTGAATGTATATTCAAACTTCCAAAATTGGGATATATTTACACAATTATAAGTATGAAATCTATACTGACAATGAGTTAAATGGCTTCTCTCTGTATTACAGTATTCTATGATCTTTCTGACTCTAAAGGGGAACTCCGCTTTTCCTGATTTTCAGCAATCAGGAGAGAGGAAGCTGTTAAAATGGACAGACTCCACCTTACTATTCCTTTTTCCCCTGATTCCTCATTTTAATTCCAGTGGTTTAAAAGTACTGATCCTTCAGTTCCCACTAGCCCTTCCCACCGGTCAGCCATCAATTTCTGCCTGAATGTGTAAGTGGCTGACTGGCAGCAAACACTTAAAATCCTTTTTCGGTCCAATTCTGCGTGCTTCATGTTAGGAATTAAAATTGGCCCTTCAGGTTTGGGAGGTTTGTTGCCTTCATAGGATTATTCTAGAATGCAGTTAAAATGTAATTACAGATAATTTACACACCGCAGACAACTATCGCCCACCCTTTGTACATTTTAACTTCTCTTTTTTATTATTAATTGATGTATTCTTAAAAGTGTTACTATTATCAGACCGAAGAGTCGGTACCATCATTTGCCTTGCCTTAAATATTTCAAGGCCTTGCAATTACTTACACCAGTGGGAAGTGATAATAATGAAAGCAAGCCATTGAATTGTCATTTTTGAGAGAAGTAACCTTGAGTGCAGAGAAGTGCTGTTTCCTTACTTCCGTTATCTTTAAAGAGGAGGATAGCATATAAATTCAGGTGGCTTTTGAATTTAACCATCAAGAGCACTAGACTGCAGTGAGAAACATGCCTGGTGTATCAACAGGCAATATAATTCAGTCTCAGATTATTTATCATAATTTTACATTCCTTTTACATAGTTATTCTACCGAATTTTTTTTTGCTTTTTGAATCTTGCAAATTCTTTCGAGGTGAGGAGGAAGACGCAGCTAGGCCTGAAATGTAGAAGTTATGTATAATAGCAATTTGAAAGGGTCAGATTCAACAATGTAGCTGTTAAGGGTGAACATTCAAAAATATTCTGCAGCAAATGATTCACTACGTGACTCTTCAATGCCATTCTATCATCTACATGAAATAAATCAGGAGTGTGGTAGAATAATTTCCATTTGTCTGCATGTGTGCAGCTCACTAAAGAATTCAACACCATCTAGCACACCACATTTAACAAGTAACCTCTAGTGCTTGCACATTACTGCTACAGCGTATACCATCCACTTGATGCTCCATAGGAATTCACCAAAGCTTCTTTAATATCATCTCCCAACCCCATGATCTTTAAACTGGAAAGACCTGGGGTAGTAAATACATGGGAACACCATCACTTCCAAAGTTCCTCGAAGAGCACACTATCCTGACTTGGAGATATATCACCATTCTTTCATTGTTGCTGGTAACACAATTCTGGACTTCCCTTCCTACCAAGACTTGGGTGTCTATATTCAACAATTAGTGCAATAGTTTAAGAAGGTCAATCCCCACATGATCATAGACAATTCAGGATGGGAAATTACACCCATGTCCATTAATGAATAAATAAAAACTGTATATTTTTCCCCTCTGCGTAACACATTGAAGAAACAAGCAAACTGTTGATGACAAATGCATTTTCTCATCTATGCTTTCTAAACCTGAAAGAAAGAATGAAACATTGCTTTCAGTGATGTGTGGAATCATCATTGATTCTATTCTCTCACTCACAGACTAAGTGTAGTGGGCAGTAATCTTTTCTCTAGTGGATAAAGTCATGAGAGGATAATGAGAACAATGTTGAGAAAGTGTACTTCAGAATGTTGAACTCACTGTTCAAACTATACAATGTACAATATCTTACCAAACATCAATGGTTTATGTTGATTGAATAAGCAATATGTCAGTCTTATTTGCAAAGTATTCCAGCGAATTTAGCAGATTCTTTATTAAATGATAGTGACTATATTTTCTTGGAAGTTGTAAATCAGTATTCACTATTGTTAACAGGTCTGTTTACATTTGAGCTGGATTTTCCCCACTTTTTGCAAGGCACTAGGAGGATAAGGGATTTCAACTACACTTCTGATACCCCTTCCAATCAGGGAAAGAGTTTGGTGACAGCAGGAAACCATAAGAATGTGGATCCACACATTAGTCCCCAGAAACTTTCTCTCAGGACACTCCATGGTGTGCACTCCATTCACCTTACAACCCTGTGACATCAATTCCTGCAGAGGTTTAGGCTGAGGAGCATGATCCTACACCTAGACAGGACACACTATGCAGACCTGGGCCCTCTGGACCCAAAAAACCCTGCAAAAGACTTGCCAAGTCTTCCAGGCTAACCGAGCCAAATACAGAGCAGAATCCCTCCATCCCACTGCACATAGTGGGAGGAAGAGGAAGAAGAAAACCTACTAAGGCCATAGTTGGCATAGATGACACTTCAATGTAAATAATCTTGTGCTTTTATAAATATACCTAGTGAAGTGTCACACATTTGATTATGTGAGCATTCTCTTTAGACATCATAACACCTTCAAGTTATCTGTACACTGTCAAAACCTGGCATTAACGGTCACAAGTGAGCTGGATATCGATGGAATGGAAACCGTTTTGCTGATGAATTCTGTAGTTTGGTGATAAGATGCTCTCAAAACAATGTGATAAAGTCTATAAGGCCTTGGGGGAACATAGCAATGGTGAAGAATCTGACTACCCGGACTGTTCCAATAGATGGCACAGTTCAGTGATGATGGCTGAGGACGAAGTTCCAGTTGATGTATCTTTTGGCACTGTCTGGTTTGCAACAGTGGTATTCTCCAAGTACTGGTTCCATCTCAGGTGAGTGATCAGATAATCTGTGAGGCATATCAAAAATAGACCAACATGTCAGTAATGACTTATCTGGTCCTTCACATCAACAACATGCTATGGCTTCACCCATTGTTTCATGAAAAGTTTATCTTTGTAAAGAGGCCATAAAGATGCCAATTTCATGGCTCAATAGGGTGCTCTGCAACCTCATGCCAAATCACCAAACAAATTCAGGTTGCTCTGGATGGGTAGGGTGACCTCATAGAGGTCTTTAAAATCATGAGGGACCTAGATTGGGTGAATAACCAAGATCTTTTCCCCAGGCTGGGGGAGTTCAAAACTATAGGGCATAGGTTTAAGGTGAGAGGGGAAACATTTAAAAGGGACCTGAGGGGCAACCTTTTCACACAGAGGGTGGTGTGTATATGGAATGAGCTGCCAAAGGAAATTATAGAGGTGGGTACAATTACATTTAAAAGACACTTGGACAGGTACATGGATAGGAAAGATTTAAAGGTATGTGGGCCCAATGCAGGCAAATGGGACTAGATCAGTTTAGGAAACCTGGTTGGCATAGATGAGTTGGGCTGAAGGGTGTGTTTCCGTGCTGCATGACCAATGTTACATCGGGGGAGTTACGTACAGGTGCAAATCTATGTGATTAATACTCCCCTGCCCAAAAAAAAAGGCCCTTGAACATCACAAGGTATGTTGTCACATAATTACAATTAGATGTGGAATTTTGCAGCTTCAAACTGTTGTGTCCCAGTGTCAGGAATGAAGTATGATGCAGGTGAGATTTGTAAGAGAGTGTCTGCAGAACCTTGTGGATCTGATAATGGCAACATGTCAACAGATCCAAAGTATGTTATGGTCATGATTGCTTGGGACTGAAATTTATGTTAATGATTGACAAAAGGGCGACCTTTCAGTAGAATTGATTTTTGATGGCAGATAAATGACATTATAGAACCTGTGAATATTTAACAAATAAAACTACCCCCAGCACGCAATCAGTTTTAAATCATTGTATTCCACCCTTAAGGGGAGAAACAGGAATTTGGTCTACCCATGTTCCTGTGATGGCAGCCATGCTGCCTCTTTATCGATCAGTTGAATTAGGTGTGACATAGCACAGCATCATTTCTGTGGTTTATGAGGAAGTTGCAGTCTCCACTTGAGTCTAATGATTGCCCCCTCCATCTTGCATATACCCTGTGTGTTCTGTCCCTGTGTCCCTGATAACCCCCCCCACCCCCACCACCATTTCCATCAGCATGTTATGTTAATGTTCCCCAAGCATTCCCTGATCCCAAGGCTTAACCCCATGGACTACCCTATGATCAGCCACCCATACATTAATGTTTCTAACCACAAAAATATAATTTTGTATGTTACTCTGCATTTGCCACATGTTTGCCCACTCGCTCAACTTGCCTAAATCACCTTAAAGCCTCCTTGCATCCTCTTTACAACTCACAATCCTACCTATTTTTGTATCAATGACAAACTTAAAAATATCATATTTTGTTTCTCTTATTCATTTTTATATAGAGTTGGTGTATAAGCACTGATCCTATGGTACATGACTAGTCACTCAGAAAAATTGCCACTCTCTGTCTCCATTGCACTATGCCAATATATTACCTCCTGTCAGACATGGTTTAAATCTCTAATGAAGGACTTTATCAAAAGCCTTCTGAAAATACAAATACCACCACATCCATTTGTTCTCCCTTATCAATTCTGATGGTTATATTCTCAAACTCTAGAGGGTTAGTTAAGCATGATTTGCCTTTCATAACCCCAGGTTGACTTTGTCAAGTCCTGTCAATGCTTTCCATGTGTTCTGTTAACATATCTTATAAAATACTCTAACATAAGAGGAGGTGATGGCCAAATGGTATTATTACTAGACTGTTAATCCAAAGGCCCAGGTAGTATTCTGGTGATCCAGGTTCACCAGAATATGGCATATGATGGAATTTGAACTCAATAAAAATCTAGGGTGAAGAATCTAAACTGACCATGGAACTGATGCCAGTTGTTGGGGGAAAAAAACCCACCTAGTTCAGTAATGTTCTTTATGGAAGGAAATTTGCCATCCTTACCTGGTCTGGCCTACATGTGACTTCAGATAATGAGGTTGACTCTTAACTGCCCTCTGCACAGCGAGGGATGGGCAAGAAGCATTGGCCTGGTCAGCAACATCCATATCCCGCGAATGAATTTTTAAAAAAATCTCCAAATTCTGATTAGGCCAAGTGCCTAGCTGGATGTGGATTGAGATCAGTCCAACCAGCACACCCTGACTGGTCGTTGTGCCCCATCCCTCCAACACAGACCAGACTCTTTGACTTTCAGACCTGGCCATTTGATTGAAGCATATGCAGTACACGTCTACTACAGCCAATAAGCATATTTGAAGTATTGGCACTGTTAAAATATATGTATCAAAACTGTCAATGTGTACAGCAATCTTACACAACAGCATTGTGATAATGACCCAATAACCTTTTTGTGATGTAAGCTGGGGGCTAACTACTTGTGAGGACTGTTAAAATTCTCTGAGCTTAGAGAGAAGAGTCTTCTTACTGAAACAAGTAAGGATTTAAGATCTTTAAAATACTGAAGATACTAAACTGTGTGTGGACTAATGAATTAGTTCAATTAAGCAGAGCCAGTAAACAAACGCATTAGCATAGAACTAGCTGAGTTGTCAGAGGTTTCTCCCTTTGCAAAGGTCATCAGACTCTGGAACAAGTTGCAAGTTCATGAAATGACCTGAATTCTCCACATGGCTTCGAAAAGGGAACTGGATGAGTTCCCAGCTCTGACAGAAATTGACTAAACAGCTTCCAGGAAACCACAGTGACAATTATGCGTATCACACAATACTCTACTTACGTCTTGTGCAGGATGATTGCATATCAGGAAATCAAAGGCAAATGTTCTGTAATGTGCTGCCCATTATAATTGCACACTGAGCATTGTTTGAGGGCTCTTACAGAACTACTGCCATTAACACCATTGGCTTTGGTGAGTTTCCAGCATTACTAGAAGCTTAAAATATAACTAGTGGCATCCCCTGGTATTGTTCTGTCTGGCACAACCCAACAATGTGCTTCTTGTTTGCGCCTCTCTATAAACATGCTCAATCAACAGTTTCATAGCCAAAATGAAAGGTCCAATTCAATTGCCGCCAGCACTGTAAAATCCCTGCTTGAATCAAAACAAATATAATTTCACATTGCGAAGTATGCTACATGCAGTTCAAAATTTTTGAATGTTTGTTGGATTTTGGATAGCTTTTATGTATGTTAATGCTTCTCTTATGACATTCAAAATTTAGGTTTATTTGCTATTTTGCCAGTATTTTCTTTTAAGTAGTATTTTCCTAAGGCTATTTGCATCTTAGTCAAGTGTAGTAAAGCATAGAAAATGGACTTTTATCTTTTCAGCTACTAACATACATATTATCACAGTTGGCATTGACTAATGAGGTGTGAGCCTGGACTGATTTAGAATTGTGAACTATAAGTGTATTTTATAATTTACAGAATGATTGACTCTTACAACACAGAAAGAGATCATTTGGTTCCATTGTGTCTGTGATAATTCTTTGAAACAGTTGGTGTTTCCCTAGCTATAGACATGCCAACCAACCACATCATCAATCAAAATGCAAACTCTTATAAATCAAGAGATTTGTTAGAAAAATCATTCATTAACAACTGTTTTCAACATAAATATGGATAGACAGTTAGCTGATAAATATCTGACAGGTCTTATGACCGCGTCTGAAATTTGCTGAATAAAATCTATTAAAGCTCCTGTTTCCTAATGTCATGTTCGGATCTGAAACCTGACAGAAGGCTTAGAGTCTGACAAGCAGGATCAGTGAGAAATACCATACACCCTGGTATCTCTCCTGTTTCTGGGCACCTTACTTTCCCCTTATGTTGTGTGCAAATCTGGACAGCAACATTCAAAAGACTTTGGGCTGAATCTTATGTTTTTATTTGGCTAATTCCTAGTTACATATAGTTTTTTTTTGTTTTGGAGGATTTTCCACACCAAGATCTATCAGGTTTTCTCACAGTATCTTATCAAAGTCACCTCATTAAGTACCTACCCTATCCCACCCCATGGCATTCCTCATGTCTGATTCTCACTGTGTGCTGTTCCTGTAACAACTCTCCACTCACCGATATCCTGGAATCCATCGGCATCCCTCGTGCCTGGAGCATCATGTCATGCACACAGACAAGTACTGTTAGTCTGGAGTTGCCCTGCATAGTTCCTGACATTTGCCCCAGACTTAGCAGACAGTGGTAAATTAGTGCCCTGTTGTATGGGCCATGACTAGCCTCCAGCAGTGAAGGCCACAACATCGAACCATGCCAACCTGATCCAAGGTTGCCACCCAAGTCAGTAGAGTCACAGTATCTCATGTCATGCATAGCACTGTTAGATAAAGATATATGACTCTCTTCACTCTGCCAGCATATGTGCCACTATCTTCTATCTGCTTACCCACTTCCCACCAAAGTTTAAGCTCTATCACTCTCAGTAATGCCTACAGCATCTACTGTCACTCACTTTCACTCACCCCAACCCCTCGTACCATTAACCCTGCTTGGTTTCAGCACTAGGTAAAACTTATCTCTCCATGCTTCAGGCTCTCTGCCTTTATTCCTGATGAAGGACTTTTGCCCGAAACGTCGATTGTGCTGCTCATCGGATGCTGCCTGAATTGCTGTGCTCTTACAGCACCACTGATCCAGAATTTGGTTTCAGCACTGCCTACTCACTTGCTCAGGCTACCTGCACCAAAGGTAACGACTGTCTGATCCACTGACAGGACAGAGTGCAAAAAGGCAATGCAAGACAGGGATGCTGTGACCATCCAGTTAGGGTCAAGGTGAATGAGTGAAGAGGCTGGAGATATAGCCTGGGGCAGTCCATGAGCTGGGTGTGTGTTCCTGAGTACACAGTGTTCCTGCTGCAGCGTGATAATAATAGTTGCTAGTGCAGTTTGAGGTGCAGCATCGAAGTGAAGAAGGGCCTTGTAAGTGAATCGGAGACAAGTCAAAGGTTTTTAGAAGTTAGCACATGCCAGGTGCTAATGTGTGTGGATGCGGGCAGCTTGTGGATGTGGAATATGCCCCAAGATAGTGGTGCCATCATGAAAGTCCTTCAGAGAAAGCAGAGAATTGGGTCCAGCAGCTAGTCTTTCTGATTTCCATACTAAGTCTTCTTGATGTTTGGCTTGGTGTGTTTGGTAAGATAGGAAGCTGAAGAAGTTGGGCCATGAACAAGGTACGTGAAAAGCAATAATCTCTCTGAATTGGAAACTTGACTCTGCCTAGTGAGAAACCCACCAAGCTGTTTGTCGAAAACATAAAATAGAGCAAGATGATCTCCCCATCAAAATCAGTCTCTCTGGTTCTCTTGTTCGATTCTGCCACAAACATTGCCATGGCCTACATTGCTCAGAGCCTTATAATATTTCACCTACTAGCTTTGTTAACAGAGAAAATTATGCTTAGCATTAAGTGATATGTACTTTCTCATTTTAAGTTGAAAGTAGTCACACTTAGAAATGTTCAACATGGGTTTACAATAGAAAATTTGGGTGGCACAGTGGCTCAGTGGTTAGCACTGCTGCCTCACAGCACCGGGGTCCCAGGTTCAATTCCAGCCTGGGGCGACTGTCTGTGTGGAGTTTGCATATTCTTCCCATTCTGCATGGGTTTCCACCAGGTGCTCCGGTTTCCTCCCACAGTCACAAAGATGTGTAGGTCAGGCATATTGGCCATGCTAAATTGCTCATGTTGTTAGGTGCATTAGTCAGAGGGAAATGGGTCTGGGTGGATTGCTCTTTGGAGGGTCAATGTGAACTTGTTGGGCCGAAGGGCTTGTTTCCACACTGCAGGAAATCTAATCTTAAAAAAAAAAGCAAAGTGATGCTTATAATCTGAAGTACAAACCAACAATGCTGTGAGCCACTCATTTGATCAGGCAGCATCTGTGGAGAGGGAGGAAAAGTCAATACCTCAGCTCCAAGATTTATGCTAGTTCTGATGAGAGGTCCCTGACCTCTGTCTCTTTGTGCACAAATGCTGCCATACGTGCTGCACATTTCCAATGTTACCCATTCCTATTGGAACAAACATAATGCCTTTTGTCAGCTCACCAAAAGGAAATCAAACTTGTCATGACACTTTCACTTTCTTCAGGAAGCCCAGTTGTTAGAGATCTGGTTTGGTGCAACATTGAGCACAAGTTCCAAAAACAAAATACAAAAGTAAGGTATGCTGAAAACATAAACAATTTACAGAACAAAAATAAAATCAATGTCTAAGAAGTAAATTGATAAATGTGGCAAGAAGCAGTTCTAACTAAAAAAAACATTATTTTGCCTTTACTTTTATGAAGCAGAACTAGAGCTAGACTAGATCTAAAATTCTGATCACCAGCAAAGACGAGTGGTCTGGGACAGAATGATGGAGTCGGGTTTAACTTGTGATCATCTCTAGTGTTGCATATTTGAAGCTGATGTCTATAGAATTCATGCAAACATGGGAATTGGAAACAGGTTACATTTTACCATCTCTCTCAGACACATTCTCTCATAATTTATACTGCTCTCTCTCACACACTCACTGCCACATTTATTGTCATATTGACTCTCTTTCACGCATTCACTGTCTCACATATCCTGACCAATTCACTCTCTCATACACCCAATCTTACACGTTGGCTCACTGATTCACACAATTGTATCTTTCTCACACCTTCTCCCACTTTATTTCACACCTACCTCTCTCATATGCTCTGTCTGTCTGTGTCTGTGTGTCTCTCTCTCTCTCTCTTTCTCTTTCTCACTCTCTCACTCACACCATTGAGAGAGGAAGTTGAGAAGGGCCCTGCAGGTTGGAGATGAGACACTACTAAACATTTTTGTTTACCTCACCTTACACTCAAGCAGTCACATGAGGTAAGAAAGAAAGGAGGAATTGGGAAATGTCCAACTGGCACAATGATTGCAAAGTTTTTTTTACCATTGTCCTATTTTTCCTAATCAACTTGTTAAGAAACATTTTTCCATACCTCTGGAGCATTTGGGGCTCGAGCCCAGGCCCCCTGGCGTAGGGTAATGGCACTATCAAAGTTCCACAAAGGGGCCCTTCAAAATACGCAACAACAACAATTACCGGCTGATTAGCCTGTCAATTGGGATGGTCTATTGGCTGCTTAGACATTGATCATCCGATTGAAAGGCACTTAGCAACGTACCTGACTTTCCAGTGATCATTCCCATCTACACCTCCCCCACTCACACCCAGGACGTACTGACAGAGAGAGGATCATTGATTGAGATTGTCAATTATTTATGTATAGGCCTCTGAGGTAAGCGTCAAAATGTGGTGCTGGAAAAGCACAGCTGGTCAGGCAGCATCCGAGGAGTCAATGTTTAGAGCATAAGATCTTCATCAGGAACCCCGAAAGAAAGCCCCAATGCCTCAGTGACTTTGGTAGTCATTTGTTAATGTTCTGACAAAGAGTTGGACACTACTTCTCAGAGCTTGCTGCTTCATAGCCCCACTATCTCATAGAAGGTAACCGTAAACATAGGGAAGTCTTAATAAAGGTCTAGCACGAAATTCTTTTAGTATCCAGAGACTTATACAATTAAGGCAACCTGATACCAAAACAATGGCATAACAACAGAAATCAATGTGGCCAGGGAATAAGGACATTTAACTCTGACAACCCAAGACCCATTCTACAAAGTTCCAAATATTCTGATGCAACCAGGCATTGTAGCTAAATGTCCGGCTATTATTAATTACATAATCACATGGACTCAACAATATTATCAATGATCCTTTTAGCCACTTTCTCTCTCTCTCTCTCTCTACATACACACACACACACGAGACGGATAAAGTAGGTTTTGCTGTTATGATGCCATAAGAACACTCCATTATGAAAATGTGAATATGGACTTGTGGGCATAAAACTTAACTTCTCAAAAGACTGAGATCTAACACCTGATCCATCTCAAAGTCTCTAACAACATTTACACATCAATGTAACCTGTAATTGGTTGCAAAAACGCAATAAATTATATCTTATTAATTGCAAGGTACTCATCTAGTGTACTTAGGTCTCCAAGCTAAGTGTCATTTTTATGTAAATATCATCAATGCCACTCCATCCTGTCAATTTACACCATCCGGGCAGCAGAACACTGAATAAGAAGAATGAAATAACAAGCGTGACCACACTTCAGCATTTAATCATCTGGAGACTAAAATGATTATTTCCCTGTGTTTAGGTCAATATTTTGGTGGAAAATCACATTCAATGATTTACATTTTTAATTTTTGGCAAATAAAATAAACTTCATCACAAAAATAAGTATATATCAATCCATATCATACATTCTCTTTGATAACATATGCCAAGCCTTTATAAGATTATAATATGTGCTGTCATGCTATTCATATTTCATGTAAAACCTGGGTGTAGGAACATTTCATCAAAACAGAAAAGGTAGAACAAAAGTAGACATTTAGCATCTTCACCATGTTCTGCTATTCAATGAGATTGTGGCTGTTCTGTAACTTAACTCCTATATGCATTTGACTAACAAAACAAAGGATCTACCTCAATTGTAGAATAACAGCAGATCTTGTCACATTGCCTGCTGTGGAAGAGAGTTCGAAACTTCCAGAACCATTTGTGTGAAAAGTTATTTCCTAATTTCACTTCTGAAAGGTCTAGCTCTGCTTTTTACTTTGTGCGTAGACGCACCAGCAACTGATTTTAAAAAAATGTTTCTGTATCCAGAAGTGCTCTTGCAAAAAACTGGACAGTTTCATTCCCACCCCAGCAACGATGAATAGTTTCTCGTTACTTAACTCACCTGTTCGCCTACATTTTGAATATTTGGATCAATTACCTCTTATTCTTCGAAATTCCAAGTGATGTTACTCCAATTTGTTTAATGTCTCTTTATAGTTTCACCCTTGCAGCCAGGTATCTTTCTGGACAAGCTGCAACACACTCCCTCCAGAGCCAACATATACTTTGTGAAACCTGGTGTCTAAGACAATTCCCAGGACTCCAAAGGTTTGTATAACTGAAGCATGAAATTTAACACCCTGTATTGCATTTAAAGAGAGGAAAGTCAGCATTCTAGTTGGATTTATCATTATCTTCAGTACCTGTTCACGATATTTTAAAGAACTGTGTACGTAGAAGCCTAAGTCTCCTTGGTCTTGCACTGTTTATATTTTTCAATAACATTTAAAAAGAACCCCGTTGAATCCTTTTTATGTCCTAAGTGGATGATCTCATGTTGTCTCTGTGAATTCTGCTCCCACTTTTGCTTTACTTTCATTCAGTCCATCAGTAGACTGCTGTAAATGAGTCTGAAAGGATTACAGCACGGAAACAGACGGTTCGGTCCAACCCATCCATGCCGAATTACCATCACAACCCAATCTAGTCCCACCTGCCAGCACTTGACCCATATCCTTCTAAACCCTTCCTAATCATATATCCATCCAACTGCCTTTTTAAATGTTGCAATTGTACTAGCCTCCACCACTTCCCCGGCAGCTCATTTCATACACATACCACCCTCTGCATGAAAAAGTTACCCCTTCGGTCTTTTTTATATCTTTCCCTTCTCACCCTAAACATATGCCCTCTAGTTCTGGACTCCCCCACCCCAGGGATAAGACTTTGTCTATTTATCCTATCTATGCCCCTCATAATTTTGTAAACCTCTATAAGGTCACCCCACAGCCTCTGTCGCTCCAAAGAAAACAGCCCCAGCCTATTCAGCCTCTCCCCATAGCTCAAATCCTCCAACCCTGGCATCATTCTTATAAATCTTTTCTGAACCCTTCCAAGTTTTACAACATCCTAATGATATGAAGGAGAACAGAATTGCACGCAATATTCCAACAGTGGTCTAACCAATGTCCTGTACAGCCACAACATGACCTCCCAAATCCTGTACTCAATACTCTGACTGATAAATGCCTTCTTCACTATCCGATCTGCCTGTGATTTCACTTTCAAGGAGCTATGAACTTGCACTCCAAGATGTCTTTGTTCAGCAACACTCCCTTGGACCTTACAATTAAGTATATACATCCTGCTAAGATGTGCTGTCCCAAAATGCAGCACCTCGCATTTATCTGAATTAAACTCCATCTGCCACTTCTCAGTCCATTGGCCCATCTGATCAAGATCCTGTTGTAATCTGAGGTAACCTTCTTCGTTGTCCACTACACCTCCAATTTTGGTGTCATCTGCAAACCTATTAACTATGCCTCTTATGCTCACATCCAGATCATTTGTATAAATGATGAAAAGTAGTGGACCCAGCACCGATCCTTGCAGCACTCCATTGGTCACAGGCCTCCAGTCTGAAAATCAACCCTCCACCACCACCCTCTGTCTTCTACCTATGAGCCAGTTCTGTATCCAAATGGCTAGTTCTCCCTGTATTCCATGAGCTCTAACCTTGCTAACCAGTCTCCCATGGGAACCTTGTCGAACGCCTTACTGAAGTCCATATAGATCACATCTACCGCTCTGCCCTCATCAATCCTCTTTGTTACTTCTTCAAAAAATTCAATCAAGGTTGTGAGACATGTTTTTCCACGCACAAAAGCCATGTTGACTATCCCTAATCTATATCTGTATGACTCTATAAGTGTGCCATAAGCAGCATCTACTCTGTGATGGTGACATATGGACTTCAGGCCTTAGGATTTCAAAGGAGGAGTGAGACCCAATATCTGGTCCCCCTCAAAGTCTCTGTTGCAATGCATATCCATAACAATGCTCATATAGCGCAGTGAGCTGGCAGGCTCATGCAACATGGTAGGTAATGGTAAGAATTTGATCTGGCTGCTCATACAGCAGTGGTGTGACATGTTCACACTTTACATCTGGTCATCTGCTCGTACACCACAGTCAACAGCAAAGGATAGTTGAAGATTTCAGAAAACAACAGAGGAAATCCTCTGACAGTTCTCAACACAGAAGAATACTTCCATGAGTGGTAAAAGTATTACAGAGCTAGAAATAGACATGCTGCAACAGGAGGGTTAGCAACTCCACGGAGAAGATATGGTATCTCCAAAGCAGATACGGGCTGCAGCACAAGGCAGTGTTCTGGAGGAGGTACCCAGAGTCTTTTAAGAATGGTTGTATCAAATTTATTGTTGAAGTAATATAAGTAACATTTATACACATGTTATAGTCACCACCTCAAAAAGTACAATCAGATTAATCAATTATGACCCACTTTTCACAAATCCATATTGATTCTCTCTGCTTAGCTGAAAAATTAAACTGTCTACGTACCTTATCATAGATTATTGTCTCAAACGATTTCCTCCAAATTCTTTGGTTTCCCTTTATTATCCTCCTTGAAGAGCAGGATGACATGTTCTATTTTCCAATCCAAAAGGACAATTGCTGAACCAAGTATACTTTGGCAGATTATAGTCTGGGCATTTATAATTTTCTCAACCATTCCTTTTAAAACTGTGGAACGAAAACCATCTGGTCCTGGTAATTTGTTGCATTCCAGTACCATGAGTTTACCATTACTGTCATCGTCCTTACATTAACTTTGCTGTATCCTTGATCCTGTCGAACGCTGTTCAGTAATGGTTATGCTGCAATTCTTCATGTGATTACTATGCAGTGTGCCTGTAATAACATCAGGATACTACCCCTTTAAGCATGATCAGTGTTGTTTGTAGGAAGTAGTCACTTGGCAAAACTTCAAAGCTTTAATCTGATTTTCTGCACAGTGTTCGACTTGTGATAAGGAAAAGGAAATGTGTCACTTGGAGTTGAGTACAATATTTAAAACAAAGCTCAAAGCCAAGTAGCTTCAGGGCCTCACAGAGCTACTCTCTGCAATTGACAGCCAATTGCTAGACAGAATCAGTAACCAAACTGAGCCTGCTGCCTAAGCAAATGTTAGCAGCAGAAGAGTCCCAGGACTTCAGTGCACACTAGCAAGGTCGTGAATGAGGCTGAATTTGACTGAGAATTGAATCTCTTTTGATAAATTTGGTGTTTGCACTGCAGCTATTTACCCCACATTCATGCATTCTGCTCCTTTGAAGAAAAGAAGTTACACTGCACAGGTCTTGGAACAAGAGGGTGGGTGAGGTGAACTTAATCAACAATCTCCTTTCAGCATCTGGTGTGCTGCTTCTTATTTTGTCTGATCCCTGTTGGAATTTCCTCCCTTCCTGGTCTTTGACCAATGACCACGCTGAGATTATCCATCTATCTCCCCTCCCTGGTCTGTGACACCCACATTGAGATTGCCCATCTATCTCCCCTCCCTGGCCTGTGACACCCACACTTACCTGGCCCTGGCACCTCCTTTCTGAGTGAAGGATGGAAAACAAATCAATTAATGCCCTCTGGTGAATTAAATGGTTGCAGGTCAATCAGTAATAGCACTGATATTGGCCACTGATTCTTGAAGGGGCAGGAGGAGAATCCCTGGTTTTAAATCCTGGAAATGCTCTAGATGAGACCTGTCTAGCATTTTGCAAAGGTTTAGCAATCTTGCTTTTGTATTTTGTGCATCTGTTTATAAAGCCAAGGATCCCTTACTTGTTTCCTGCAAGCTATTGTCTCTTCCTGCTATCTTCAAAGATTTGCATGCATGCAAGTTTGGGTTGCTCCATTCCTGCACTCCCTGTAAATCAGTACCGTGTAGATTATTTTCCTCCTCATTTGTTCTACTAAAATGAATCACTGTCCTCATTGCTGTGTTAAATTTCATTTGTCAATTAACCATTCGTTCATGCCCTCCTGAGATCTGACCTGTCTTTCCTCACTGTTGCTATTGATCCAAGTTTTGTGCAAACTGCAGACATTGAAATTATGTCCCAATAAGCAAATTTGGATCATAAGTATACATTTAAAATGGCAGTGCTCCTAACACCAGCACCTGGGAATAAAACTGAATAATTTACTTTAATTAGAAAATCAATCATTCACCACAACTGTCTACTCTCTGTCTCTTTATCAATTTTATATCCATATTGTGATTAGTCCTTTAATTCTGTTTGCAAGATTGTTTGTTTGCAAAAATAAGAGAAAGTGAGGACTGCAGATGCTGGAGATCAGAGTCTAGATTAGAGTGGTGCTGGAAAAGCATAGCAGGTCAGGCAGCATCCGAGGGGCAGGAGAATCGACGTTTCGGGTACAAGCCCTCATCCTGATGAAGGGCTTATGCCCGAAACATTGATTCTCCTGCTCCTCGGATGCTGCCTGATCTGCTGTGCTCTTCCAGCACTACACTCTCGACTCTGTTTGCAAAAATAGTCAAGCATTTGTTTTCACAGATTCCATTCTAACTTGTAAATTTCATAAATTGGTTAGTATGACGTCGAGGAAACAATTGCTGTTTAAGATGTTTAGAACACTCTCTCTAACATCTCAGGCAGGTGAGAAAAGTGGCTGCTTTGCTGGCAGGGAAACCAGTGCGCTTTGCAAATCTGGGACCTTGATAAGGGAGAAGGATTGCAGCTTCCCTGAAGCTTAGCACAGGTCCTGGTTTCTGCAGTCGGAGCTGTTCAAATCCAGATTCAGTTCGACAGTAGTCCCTCTGATAAGGAGACACAGGATACAAAATCATACCTTCCACCCAATTAAATCAATTAATGGGTAGGTGGCAACTGAAGTCTCAGGCCCTGGGAAAAACTGGTTGGCTTAAGATGCATGTTTTTTATCTGGATCCAAATTGTAATAACTACTTTTCAGAAGTAGATGAATGAACGTTTGAAGTGTCATAAAATTCAAGGAAATGGACCTAGTGCAGGAAAGTGGGATTAGTGTAATAGTAGTGCAGTTTTGGTGGTACAGACTAAATGGGTTGAAGAGCCTCTCTGCACTGTATGATTCAGTGACTCTGTAAGGAGCTGGCTGTTGAAGCCACTCCTCTGTTCTCACTTCTGGCCTCCATGAAAACTCACCTGCAAACCGCCATCCCAATAAAAGCAATTCACTTTCTCACCAATACAACTCTTCATGTAGAGCCTGAGTCTTCAGCGATGCTCTCCAGTTTACTGTGGCTACAGCTATTAACTGACCAGCATCTTGAGGCAGGGCAGGATGTTCATGACAATGCCCCTCATAAGACACCACTTAAAAACCTGATCGTTTGAGTTTTGATCCAGTGGGCTTTTATATTGGCAGGGCTGAGAGGGTTTATCACTGCTGAAGATGTCTGCCTCCTCAATTAATGCAGAGAGCTCTAAATTGAGCCTGACATTTAACATAGGTTGATTGGCTATGCTAAATTGTCTGTAGTGCTCAGGGATGTTCAGGCAAGATTAGTGATGGGAAACATAGGGTAGGGGGATGGGTCTGGGTGGGATTCTGTTCGGAGGGTTGGTATGGACCAATTGAGCCGAATAACCTGTTATCACAGTGTTAGGATTCTATGATTCTATGATATTGTGGCTAAATGGTTAACTGAAACATAGCCAGATGCATTATAAAAGACTGTGAGAAGTAAATATTTATTTGTCATGAACAGAATTATCGGAGCTTCAGTGATTTCCCCAAGTTCAAGTTCTGACATGAGATTGTGTGCACCACTTGTATGCAATAGCATCAGTTCTCTTTCTGACTGTAGTAATGGTGGGAGGGTTAGTTTATCAGTCACTCATATCTAACATTAAATGAGGTTCAATAATTGGGTGCAAAAACAAGCAAGCTGCCACCAGCACAATGATGTTAACTATTGCCAATGTCTAATTTATTAAATTCAGTGGAATCATATACAATCCTGGAAAATGTAATAATGGACAATTCTTACATATTGCTAAGAATAAATTAAATGGTGTTAAACATAAAGGGATAGAGGCAAAGTAATCTGTATAATGGAGAAAAGCTGTAGTATTTTAAAACTTTAATCATTTATGGGCTGTGGATGTTGCTGGCTAGCCAGCATTTATTATCCATCTGTAATTGCCCTGCAAATATTGATGAACTTCCTTCTTGAATGCCTAAAGTCTTCAGGGTGTAGGAACACCCACAGTGAAAGTGGAATAAAGTTTTAGAATTATTACCCTTTGACAATGAGAGAATGGTGATATAGTTCCAAGTCAGGATGATGTGAGACTTGGAGGGAAGCTTGCAGGTGCTAGTGTTCCTATACATCTATTGCCCATACCCTTCTGCGTAGGAGACATCACTGGTTTGGAAGGTGCTGCAAGATGCCTGGATGAGTTACTGCAGTATCCTCTTCTCGTGAGTTGTTCAATTGTCCACAATCATTTCTGACTGAATGTGGCAATATTGCAGAGCTTAATCTGATCCATTAGTTGTGCAATCACTTAGCTCGATCTATGGCATCCTGTTTGGTGTGCAATCAATCTCGTGTTACAGCTCACCAGGTTGACTGTAGGCAAGTTCTCCTGTGCTCTTCATTGAAACAGGGTTCAAACCTTGACTAGATGGTAATGGAGGATAATTTTAAATGTTTAATTTTTTAAAATACTTCATTTGAAAACTAAATGTAAAAGGAAAACATAAACAGACTATGCAAATGTGTAATTCACCAACAAGACGTCTGATATGACTACAGAATGATTCCGTGAGAATGGCAATAGCTGACTGTTATTTGACTTGTCGATGGACAGCTCTCCTAATTTTGGCCCATTTCCTTAGATTTGGAGAATAATTGTAGTTAGATGTTTGCAAGCAGAGTCAAAGGGACTGGGTTTTCAGTGTTCCCTCAGTCAACACCAGTGTTCCTTCCAGTTTCATTTTGTGGACTGTTTTTATAATGGTTTGCTCAGCTATTTCAGAAGCAGCCACAATGCTGTGGATCTGGAGTTACATTCAGGCCAGATCAGGTAAAGAAAGAAGATTTCCTTCTATGAAGGACATTAGTTAACCAGATGGGATTTTATGACAGCCATCACTTTTAATGCCAGATTTATCAATTTACATTCAACTAGCTGGGATTTGAATTCACATCCTCAGTGTGGTCAACTGGGCCTCTAGATTATTGATTCAGTGACATTACCACTATGCTACCTTCTTCCTTATAAAAAGTGAAAAAATAATACATTTTACTTAATTGTAAATCTAAAAGAAAATTGTAGTTATGGTTATATTAATGTTGTAGAGATTTACGGCTAACGAGAATAGAAGTTAAACTAAATAGAAAATAAATATACAATAAACAATATTAAATGTATTCATAAACATCTTTATCAAAGAAGAGTGGTTTCCAAATTTGTACTCCCTGTAGGAGACTCATCCTTTTGAAATAAATATTTAATATTTATTTTAATGTAGTGCATCGTTTTCTGACTATTAAACTTGGCTAGCCAGAAAATCACCTGTATTATATACTGGATCTTCAATTCAGCTCCCTACTGAATGCATAAAATTGGGAAATTACTTTATATGTATGCCCATATATGGTATTAATTTTGCAAAAGTTGTATTTCCTATATATAAAACCCACCTGCTCTCAAAGGTTTCGATAATGCTTTCGCCTCATAGTCTACCACAGTAAATATCCAATGTAAACGTTTCTAATCCAACTTTGACATAGCAATTGTCACAATACAGTTACTGGCTTTGACCATGATATAATTCTTGAAATGTGTATCTGAAGTTACTCTGTTGCTTTCTGGTGCTGCAGAGAATATGCACATACTTGAGAAAAACCTCACAGTGTTTTTGTGGCAGTGGTGGTGCTGGCATGGGAGAAAAGGAAGGGCTAATATGGAGGGTGGTGAGAAGTTATCTTTTGCTTTGTAAATGAGATTCATCGAGTCATTTCTGAAACTTTCTGGCTGGCAGTTAAGACTGACCTTGCTATATAATCTTATTTGCATTTAGTATGTTCAGATCATGACCATTCCAGGAGGCTACCCTATCTGCCACAGCAGCTCCCCAGAGTGCAGGAAAAATATGTAAATGCATGAATGCACTCCTGCCACTGTTAACTGACTCTGCAAGAATCTTGTTCATTTGTTCTCCCCGATGCTGCTGTTTTCCAACTCCCTATTCTCTGTTTTGCTTTACCAGGCATGCTGCGGTATAGCTGTAGAAGGAATTAAACCCATAGCGTTCCCTTTGAGATTTAGTTCTCTAATCAAAGTCCTGGTTGTCCAAAATAAAGTCAGCAATGGCTATATCACTGTGAATGTCTTGGCATCCCGACAGGAAACCTCACAAAAGTGGAGATCTCTGTGCAACTTAATTCCCATGTTATATTTAGTGACACCGGACGTCTGGAGAAGCATGTTAAGAAGTTGAGAACACATGATCAATTTAACTATTAAAAAGGTTATTGAACCTGAGGACTTGTTCTGAGGCATATGGTGCAGAATATGAATGAAGTGCTGCTTACACAGACTCTATAATACTGACTTCCTATTTCTTATGTCTTGACTAACAATGGATTCAAATGTTATAGGGGTATATTGGAATGTGGAGTTGTGGCCAAAATCAGATCAGCCACGATTTTATTGAATGAAGGTACAGTCTAGACGGCCATAGTGGCCTTCTCCTGCTCACAATTTATAAATTTTGAACAAAATTCCTCATTCAAATTACTTATGAAGTGCAGCAAATCAGGCTTTTTACAATGTCACATAGAGTTTGGTCTTTGAACTCTGAAATTCATGACGATATAAAGCTAGACTTTGCTCATTAAGAATCTGTTCTATTAATTGCTGATGTCCACAGTGTGGGGTAAGAGCCCTATACAACAGCTAAAATGGGGCCTATTCAGTTCAGATTACATTGCTGTGTGATTCACACCCCATTCCCTTTCCCATATTGGCAAAAAAAGTGCATGTTAGAAATTGGGGTGTTTGGTGGAGGGAGTCGTGCATTCATGTCCTTCCTGTTATTTTCAAGATCAGTCTTCCTGACTCTGAAAATCCATTTTTCTCAATCTGTCATTGTACAGATTGCAGAACTGCTCCTGCTTATTGGGCCCGAGAGGATGCTCAAAACAAATGAACAGATTTACCCAGTGAGACTCCTCACTAGATTGGCTCACTGAAACATTCATGACTATCTCTGGTTTTGCATAGAATTAAAGTAGCATTTGAGCCCCAAACATGTTCTTGGAACTGATCTTCATATTTAATAACAACCTCACAGGTCTCTGGATTGTGTCCATCTCCCCTGCTCTGGCAGTCATGTGTAAATTGGAGCTTATCAGATGTTGACTCTTGAGTGCCACCAGGTTTCCAATGTATGGGAAGAGTTGAAGTTGACTTAAAATGTAACTTTTTTTTTACACTTACATTTACTTGCTCTCCCTGTGAAGCTGTGACAATACAATAGAGCTTTCTCCCATTCCCTGGATGGATGCACCACAATTACGGCTCTTGAGAGGAACATGAGCCGAGAAGAACCAAACGCCTCTAAATGTCTTCTTGGAATCCATATTTATTAGAGCAGATTTGCCCTTGTATAGGGCAGTAGTCAAATGGGACAAACAAACATTCAGGCCAACACCCCCAAAGCAAAGGGACGTACACTGACAGTAGTTGTATAAGGGTAACATTGACATTGACCTTCACCAAGGTTCAAAATTTATTTCAGATGTTTTTCAAATTTGATGCAAGCCACCTAGATGGTAAGAAAGGACAAATATAAATGGAGTGCAGACAAAAAATGCTCAGAATGGATATACAAAGGAGATACAAGCAGGTAATAAAGTGGTAAAGTGCCTGACCCTGTTGGATGAATAACTAAGAACATAAGAAATAGTGGCAGGAGACAACAATTCAAATCTTGAAATGTATTGTGTCATTCAGGACATCTTCATTGTGATAGAGAAAAATGAAAGGTTGTTTCTATTTTAGTTAGTACAAGAAATCAAACATCCAAAAACTGCTTAATAAACTATAATGAACACCTTTTTAATTGACCTTTATGAAACTAATTTGTGATTAGTGCTTCTGTGCCATTATTTAGATGGACAGATGTGCTATTTATAAGAACAGACAGAGGAACTGAGGATTCCTCTCTAGGATTGCTGTCTGGAATGCCAAGGGAGAGACCTCTTATACCCAGCTCACTATTTAACAGATGGTAGTGTAGAAAGGCAAAGTTGAGGTAGAAAAACAGCTCACAATCTTTTCCCATATAACATTGAAAAATGTAGACGGTCATTCAAAAATCTTTCAGGCAGCATCATGATGTGATTGCTCCAATTATCAAAGCTATTTTTGTTTAATATGAGCAAAAACATTTACATCATGTCATATCATAGGTTTTGCCAGCAGATTAATAAAATCCTAGTCACAGTCTATAATGTTTTAATGGTAATTATTTAAAAATATTAGAAGCCAATAGAGAAGAAAAGCAAGTTGTCTATCACTGCTCAAGATGAATTTCACCTCTTTCCCTCTTAGTCCTGTGATTAAAGGTGTGTAATATATACTATTAGCATTTTTGGAATTTGAATCATTTTAAAAAGTGGAAGAGGATATATGTGGGTGACTGCTGTAAGGTTTTTATTTAAAAGCTCATCAAGCCATAAAGATCAGAGACCCAAATCCGTTTGTGTAGAAAACATTTGACTGCAGACCTCTGTTGTTAATGGAAAGATATTTATATTTTTGGGCATTTGACAGGCAACGTAAACATATTAAGGATATTTTATCCCCAAGTCAGTTCAGAGGAGTCAAAGATTAGATTCAGAAGCAAGCTTTTCAGTTTAGTTCAAAGAATGCCGCAGTTGAGTTCAGAAGCAAGCTTTAGATTTCTTTGCTTGAAGGAATGTATTCAGTTCAGCTCAATGAAAGCAGTCATCTCTTGTCTACTTAGCTTCCAGGGCAAGGGAATTTTATAGAAAGCTGCAAGTTATAGAATTTAAGAACATTTATGCTTCAAGATTTGTGAAATTGTGACTGAAGACTTGAAAAGGAATACCAAAATGTCTCCAAAGTCCAAGGAAACCAAGTTGGTGGGACCAGTTAAATAGAAACCTAGAGAGTTGGGATAAAGGTGTAGTTTCTCTGCACTTGAATCTGAAATGGTTGGTGCTGAGGAAACCGGTTGAAACTTGGTGGTGATATTTCTTTTAAAATCTTCCCCAACTGATTATATAGCTTTATTTTGTGCGCTTTTCATTTTTGGGGTAATAATCTTTTATTCTGTTGTTGAAAATATCCGCAGCTTCATGTGAATATGCTTAAGAAACATAATCATCATCAAATCCCTACAGTGTGGAAGCAGGCCATTCAGCCTATCAAATCCATACCAGCTCTCCAAAGACCCACCTGATTCCTGTATCCCTACATTTCCTATGGCTAATTCACCTAACCTGCACATCTTTGGATAGTGGGAGGAAATTTTAGCTCCCGGAGGAAACCCACACATACACAGGGAAAATATACAAACTCCACACAGACAATCACCCAAGGGTGTAATCAAACCTGGGTCCCTGGTGCTGTGAGGCAGAAATACTAACAACTGAGACATCATGCCAACTAAAGAAAAATTCATCTCTAAGCCATATTTCATTCTGGAATCTGACTCGTCTAGTATTAGCATCAGCTGGAATCATAACCTCAAGTTTTGTAAAAGCAACAATTTGAAAAGTTTAAAACCTCTGCCTCCTAGAGATTATGTTTGTGGGCAAACTTTTTTCTTTGTCACAGTTAGGTCTCAACTTCTCACTGTTTCTGCTCTAGCATTTAATGTGGGGCTGCAGATTGCTCATCAGTGATCTAATTAGGCTGGAGAGCAGTTAGGGAACTGTGAGGAAAATATGTCATCAGCTTATAGCTTGTATCTATTTCCTTTGTACCATGAGAATCCTTTCATGTTAAATTTAGGCTATAATAGAATTTTTTTACTGTATCCATGGGACATTGACTTAATGTCTTCATTAATGTAATTCTAACAACAGTACATCAATTCTTAGAAATATTTCTAATCTGGTTATGCATATTATTAACAGATTCGACTGAAGGCTGTGAGAGGGATGAATCAATAAGCATCACCTTTATTTTGAAAGCCAGATTATCAAACCAACTGAAAACAACACCGAGCAATATAATGATGGCTGAACTGCTCTTTGTGTAGACCCAATGAATGTTTCAATATGGTGAAAATCTGCCATGAAACAATGTTGTTTTTTTAATGTTTGATTTTAGTGGTATTAAAAAAAAACTGTCAGAATTTGACATTTGCCACATGTCAGACTAAATACATTGCATCACTTTGTAAAACATTAGCAAACAAAATGAAGAAATCATAGAATGATAGAACATAAAAGGAGGCAATTTGGTGTGTCATGTCTGTACTGGTTAGTTAGAAAAATAATCTAATTAGTCCCATTCCAGAACTCAGGAGCTCTGAAGAACAGTCACACTAAACTTAAAACATTTGTTCCTGTTTCTGTCTCCACAGACTAGCAGGGGGAAATGTACTACAATTTCCAAACCTAGCTTCAAGACACCAACAACAGCTACTGAAAACTACAACTAAAGATCTTGGTTCTGTGCGACCTTGCTCCACCCATTCAGGCTACTTCTATTGTTCCAACTTTAAAACAAAACCAAGGCATCACAAGGCTGTTTGCTTCATTGGATTCAAATAGACAGCTTTTTACCTCTGTCTTAATTGTCCCTTCCAAAAAACAGGATGAAGTATACCTCTTACAGCTACAGTGTCAACAAACGAGTACTGCAAGGATTGGTGCTTGGTCTCCAGTTCTTTACAATCCATATCAATGATATGAATGCAGGGATCAATTGTAATATTTCCATGCTTAGAGATAATATAAATCTTGGTGGGAATGTCAGTTGTGAGGAGGATGAAAAGGCCTTAAGGCGACTTTGCAGGCTGAGAGAGCAAGAGCATGGAGGATGGAATATAATGCAGTTAAATGTGAGATTATCTACTTTGAGGAATAAAGGTGCAGAGTATTTCTTAAATAGCAAGGAATTGAGAAGTGCTGATATCCAAAGAAACCTAAGTGTTCCTAAAACATCAGAAGCTGATATGTAGGTACAGCAAACAATTCAGAAGACAAACGACATGCAAGCCTTTATCACAAGAGGATTTCAGTATAGGATCAAATATGACTTGTTTCAATTGTATACAACATTGGTTAGATTGCATCCTGGAGTAGTGCCACAGTTCTGATCACTTTTCTTAAAGGGAATATAGTGAAGGTTTAACAGATTGACCCCTGAAATGGTGGGATTGTCCTATAAGGAGAGATTGAGGAGACTCAACCTATATTCCCCAAAATTTAGAGGAATGAAAAGTGTTGGCACAGAAACTTGTAAAATTCTTAAAGTGATGGGATCAATGCAGGAAAGATGTCTTCCTTGGCTATTTGGTCGAGAACCAGGGAACAAGTTTCAGAATAAAGAGCAAACTATTTAAGAGGAGGAACATCTCCAGAGGGTGGTGAATCTTTGGAATTCTCTATCCCAGAAGGCCACAGAAGCTCAAAATAACAAACAACCACAGACAGTGCTAGTGAAACTCAGCAGGTCTGCCAGCATCTGTGTAGAGGGAAACAGAATTATTGCTTCAAGTACAGTATGATTCCTCTTCAGAACTAACCCATTTTCTCTGGAGTATAATAAATCTTGGATTCATCAATAATTCCAACAATTCTGTATTTTATGAATGCTGATTTCAAAGCTCTACTAATCCATCGAGGTCATTGATGAAGTCATCATTGGTTCCCCTGGAAGATTTTTTTTTCTGTTAACTCTTGCTCTTTCAAGAATTGTATTGGTTCTCAGACTTAGTAATTGAAGCTTGTCGAGTTCATCAAAAAGAAGGTTTTTTATGCCTTGATGAGACCATAAGATGCAGGAGCAAAAGTAAGTTATTTGACATCTCAGTTCTGCTCCGTTAGTCAGAGGTTATGGCTGATCTGATAATCCTTAACTCCTTATCTCCATAATCCTTGATTTCCTTGACAAGTTGTAATATCATCACCTGTAGGGCCTCTTGAATACAATAATGTAGTTATTTGTTCAGCTTGAGATTTAGTATCTAGCTTGGAAGAAATGTTTTTGTATCTATTCTTCTTTTGTTATTTGTCCATGATATGTGGGTATCCTGGCTAAACCAGCATTTATTATCCATTCCTACTTGCCCAGACTCTGGAGTTATATATAGCCCAATGGCAGATTTCCTTTCTGAAGGGCATCAATGAATCAGACAAGTCTTTATGATGATTGATAGTGGTTACATGGTGACCATTAGGCTAACTTTTAGCCCATCTGATTTTAGATCTGCCAGGTAGTATTATTTCTCCTACCAAGTCTCCCTAATGGGATTATGTATTCTTATTATTTTTGTTTTAATTCTGTAGTACAGTAATGCATCTCTTATTTCTGGCTTTAAAGGCTTTTGATCTCTTGATATTTTAAAATCATTTTTCTCTCCCAAGTAGATTCTAACTTCCTCAATATAACAGTGTGATTTTATTTTTCTTAGCTTAATTTCCACAATATAACAATTCTATATCTCTGTACTGCTCAGTGGGGCATTTCCCAACTTATTTGAATAAAATGGAGGTTTCTCACCTTTTCTTGACAAAATTCATACTTTCCTGCTTTTCATGGCCCTTCGTTTTCTACAGCTTTCCCAGAGGAAGTTTATGTCTGCAGCCTTAATAAAGCCCTCCCGATGTTCCAATTATGCATGTCCCAATCTTACCGCGGCCTCAATAGTTTTCTCACTATCTTCTTCTGTTAGTCTTCATTTATGCTTTTAAGTTGCTCCTTTATCAACCTAATTCTGGATTTATGGTGCTACTGACATTCTTACCTCTGTTTAAATTTACTTCTATGATCCTCGATTCCTATTTTGTAACTATGCTTTTCTGTTCACCACGGCAAAACATTTGTTCTGAGCTGCAAGTATGATACTCCACCTTTTGAGTTCTAGCCTTCTCAGCCCTATTTGTCATGTTAAATTAAAGATTACCCCTGCCCAACAGCAATTTTTAATAGCATTCACAGAGTTCCAATGTTGGTTTGCTTCCTTGCTGAACCTTTTACCCAATGGAATTACTAACTGTCAGGTCTAGTTCTCAGTTGCTTCAAAGCGCCTCTTGTCTGATCTGAAATAAAAGGTTTTATCATTAAATGCATTTTCCCCTTTTTCTGATCTTTCTGAGTTTCTCTGTAGAATATTTGACTGCTGCAGCTGCCAACTGTCTGTACAAGTATTTACTAGAGTTGTAAACTATGCACCCAGTATTACTCTCTGGTCCAGTGGAATTCCTTCCTGTTAGCTCCACTGAATATCTAATTGTTGTTAGCTTGTGGTTTAAAGTAACAGTTTCCACTGCTGTTACCACATTGTGTTGAATTGTCGACAACTACCAGCTTGTGGTTTGGGTAATTTGTTGCCACCAACTTCTTACCTTAATTAGTCAAAGGGCCTACTTGGCTTACGGTGATAGAGAAACAAAACATAAATGAGCTGTAATAAGAAGAGACTGTTCTCATGAAGAGGATGTAGTTTATTGTGTGATGGTAATCAGGTACAAGTAATGTTAATAAATAAATATCATTATTTCTAAGATTATTAGGTGATCTGTGGATATAAATTTTCAACTTCACAAAGTCCTAAGACCTTCCTTTCTTCCACCCAAGCGCTTAAGATATTATCATATGGGGTGGAGCATAATACAGTCTTCAATATTAATACTTTCAGAACTATTACCTTGAACAATAACCTCTGGTGTTTTAATGAAATATCGAGGAAGCGTGTTGGCATTTCATATACAGTTCTGAAGCTCAGAGCCTCACATTCAACCAACCTTGGTAATTTAAAGGGAGTCAGTCAATTTTCCATGCTTTGAGTGATCCATCAGCTGCACCTGGCAACTGTTTTCATAGCACTCCTTGGGAGCCATAAGGAAGACGATTTCTTCCACCCAGTCCTCTTATCATCAGATAACAATCACCCACAAACCATCTTTCCACCCTCAAAAGATGTCCCTGGAGTTGGGGATAAAATCTACCTCATCTGGTTTGGTCCTGGCCCTGGCCTTACTGAATTGGTTAAGTCTATATTCACTGGATGGATATGCGATGACCTTATAGAAACAATTGCCAGGACCGGTTGCTACCTCCAATCAACGTTGTTTCTGATAACTTGATTTCTTCAGGGTAAACGCAGGAAGGATATTCTTGATTACCAGGGGGTCCAGAACCAGAGATTATAGTCTAAGGATAGGTCATTTATAACTGGGAAGAAGAGAAATTTCTTCACCCAGAGATTGGTCAGCCAGTAGAATTGTTTGCCACAGAACGCAATTGATGCTGAAACATTGAATGTTTTCAAGAAGTTAGATATAGTGCTTGGGCTCAAGGGATCAAAGGATATTGGGACAAAGCAGAAACAGGGTGCTGAGTTGAATGATCATCCATGTCCATATTGATTAGAGCAGCGAACTCAGAAGGCTGAGTGGCCTTCTCCTATTTTCTACGTCTCTACATTTTAATGATCTCTGGAATATTTGCTGTCTCACTAAAGGACAAGCTGGTTAATTAGTCTAACTGCTAGGGCCGAAAAATCTTAAATTGTGGTGGTAAAATACTATAGCTTATCAGTTCCCACATGCTGTCATACCCCATTGCTTCTAATGCATCATGAGATCCCTCTTAGTTTTCTGGAGTAGAAGTCAATCATATAATCTCAGGTAAGAGGCAGGCTTTCCAGGGCTGAAATCAGGAATCACTTTTTCCCATAAAGGGTAGTTGAAATTTAGAAATCTTTATCCCCAAAACACTGCAGAAGCTGGAACAAGTTACCCATGAGTGAGATAGAATTTCTTTTGTTAGGTATGGCTATTAAGAGATATGGAAGAAAAGTGGATAGATAGAGTTGATTTACAAATCAACCATGGATTAAGTGAATTGCTGATTGATTTGAATGAAGTTGTGAAGTTTAAATGTTCTGTTCTTGAACTTTGTGTTCCTTTGTTTTTGGAAAGTGTGTTATCATAAACAATAATACACCACCTGGTGGAGAAGATGCTTATTTTGGACTGGTTTATAAAGGCCTAATACTGAGCCAGTAGTCATTTAATAGTCTCATATTTTTGAACAATGTTTCAATGTACATTTATATATCTCAATGATACACTGAGGAAAACGGGTCCAAGCCATAAATTGCTAACATAATTTCCCCATAGGTTGCTATCTAATCTCCAACCCAATTAAATTACTGATGAACAACCTCAGAAAAACTCCCTTTAATTATTTTCCAATTAAATGTGCTCCTCTGTACTGCTATGATAAAACAAGGCAACAAGAAGCTGAAACCCAATTGTGATATGTCGAAAGTTTTGATCGCAATTATATTTAGGCTCTTGATGTGATTCCATCTTTAGATTTTCAGCTGTGGCTTTGTTGGCAACAGTTTTGTTTCAGGTTGTGGGTCCTGATTCAGGACTCGAGTAAAATAGCCTAGACCAGTAAAGATAGCCAATTGGAGGTGATATCTTTCACATGACATATTAAACGGAAGCTCTGTAAAGATAGACAAGGTACTATTTGAAAAACTGAAGGGGGTTATCGCTGATGTCGTGGATAATCTTTATGCTTCGAACCAACCTGACAGAAGCAGCTTATCTGGTCATTACCACAATGCTATTTGGGAGATCCTGCTATGCATAATTTGATTGCTGTTTTTCTTACATTACAACAGTGACTACACCCCAAATGTATTTTCTTGGTCATAAGAACATCTCAGTAATCATGAAAGGCACTATGAAATGAAAATCTTACTTTTGGAGTGACTTAAAGATATTATAAAATCAGATATTCAGACAGGTAGTGGAGGCATATTGACACAAATGTCCACAAAGATAATTTGTAGATGCTGACCAGATATCCCAAGCCAATCTAGTCCCATTTGCCAGCACTCGGTCCATATCCCTTCTTATTCATATACCCATCCAGATGCCTTTTAAATATAGTAATTGGACCAGCCTCCACCACTTCCTCTGGCAACTTATTCCGTACACGTACCACACTCTGTGTGAAAAAGTTGCCCCTTAGGTTCCTTTTATATCTTTTCCCCTCTCACCCTAAACCTATGCCCTCTAGTTCTGGACTCCCCGACCCCAAGAAAAAGATTTTGTCTATTTACCCTACCTGTGCTCCTCATGATTTTATAAACCTCCTACAAGGTTACCCCTCAGCCTCCAACGCTCCAGGGAAAACAGCCCCGGCCTATTCAGCCTCTCCCTATAGCTCAAATCCTCCAACCCTGGCAAGATCCTTGTAAATCTTTTCTGAACCCTTTCAAGTTTCACAACATCCTTCCGATAGGAAGGAGACCAGAATTACATGCAACATTCCAAAAGTAGCCTAACCAATGTCCTGTACAGCCGCAACATGACCTCCCAATTCCTATACTCAGTGCTCTGACCAATAAAGGAAAGCATACCAAAAACCACTCTCACCATCTACCCGTGACTCTACTTTCAAGGAACTATGAAATTGCACTCTAAGGTCTCTTTGTTCAGCAACACTCCCTGGTTATTATACCATTAAGTGTATAAGTCCTGTTATGATTTGCTTTTCCAAAATGCAGCACCATGCGTTTATCTAGACTATCCTCCATCTGCCACTCCTCAGCCGATTGACCCATCTGATCAAGATCCCATTGTACTCTGAGCTAACCTTCGCTGTCCACTACACCTCCAATTTTGGTGTAATCTCCAAAATTACTAACTATACCTCCTATGTTCACATCCAAATCATTTATATAAATGACGAAAAGCAATGGATCCAGCACTGATCCTTGTAGCATACCACTGGTCACAGGCCTCTAGTCCGAAAAGCACCCCTCCACCACCACCCTCTATCTTCCACTTTCGAGCCAGTTCTATATCCAAATGGCTAGTTCTCCCTGTATTTCATGAGATCTAACCTTGCTAACCAGTCTCCCATGAGGAACCTTGATGACCGTCTTACTGAAGTCCATATAGATCACGTCCACTGCTCTGCCCTTATCAATCCTCTTTGTTACTTCTTCAAAAAACCCAATCAAGTTCATGAGACATTATTTCCCATGCACAAAGCCATGGTAACTATCCCTATTCTGTTCCTGCCTTTCCAAATACATGAAAATCCTCTCCCTCAAGAGTCCCTCCAACAACTTGCTCCCACTAATGCCAGGCTCACAGGATTTTCCTTACCACCTTTCTTAATTAGTGGCAGGACGTCAACCAACCGCCAGTCTTCTGGCACATCATCTGTGACCATCAATAAGAATATTTCAGCAAGGCACCCAGCAATCACTTCCCTAGCTTCTCACAGAGTTCTAGGGTGCACTTGATCAGGACCTGGGGATTTATCCACTTTTATGCATTTTAAGACATCCAGCACCACCACCTCTGTAATATAGAAATTTTTCAAGATGTCACCATCTATTTCCCCACAATCTATACCTTCTATGTCCTTTTCCACAGTAAACACATGCAAACTACTCGTTTAGTATCTCCCCCATCTCCTGCAGCTCCATACATGGACTGCCTTGCTGATCTTTGAGAGTCCTTATTCTCTCCCTAGTTACCCTTTTGTCCTTAATGTATTTATAAAATCCCTTTGGATTCTCCTTAACCCTATTTGCCAAAGCTATCTCATGTCCCCTTTCTGCCCTCCTGGCTTCCTTCTCAAGTGTACTCCTGCCTTTATACTTGAAGGATTCACTCAATCTCTGTTCTCTATACCTGGCATACGCTTCCTTCTTTTTCTTAACCAAAACCTCAATTTCTCTAGTCATCCAGCATTCCCACACCTACCAGCCTTCCCTTTCACCCTAACAGGCATATACTGTCTCTGGACTCTTGTTAGCTCATTTCTGAAGGCTTCTCATTTCCAGCTGTCCCTTTATCTGCGAACATCCACTCCCAAACAACTTTTGAAAGTTCTTGCCTAATATTGTCAAAATTAGTCTTCCCCCAATTTAGGACCTCAAGTTTTAGATCCAGTCAATCCTTTACCATTACTATTTTAAAACTAATAGAATTATGGTCATTGGCCCCAAAGTGCTTCCCCACTGACACCTCAGTTATCTGCCCTTCCTTATTTCCCAAGAATAGGTCAAGTTTTGCACCTTCTCTCGTAGGTATATACATATACTGAATCAGAAAATTTTCTTGTACACACTTAACAAATTCCTCTCCATCTAAGAGAGATTATTTTCTAATTTCACTCACAGCACTAGCAACACATATCAGAATACTAAATGCATTTTCGCACATCTATTCCACAGTCTGCCTGACTTTTTTTGTCCATTAATTTAAATGGACAGAATACTATATGCTTTTACACAGCCCTAGGTATTATAATGTCTCTATTCTTGGTGGTCTTTAATGATTTAGGTCATTAACAATCCATTATCAGAGCCAGAAATATGCCTTTTCTCCTGTAACTTCCATTATAATTGTCACAATTAATTTTTGGTAAATTTAATTCTCCCAAGCCAACTACATTTGATTCCCTACATATTTTCATTACTTAATTATTAAACTGCTAGTCTAATTCTTCTTCCTCCCCTGGTAATCCATAAATATTGTTTAACCTGATTCACAAATTCTGATCTTCCTGAATAATTTTTCAATACTTCTCTTGATTGTAAAGCATTACTTAATCTCTGGAGATGATGTCACGTGGAATGTAAATGGGGAGAACAACTTCCATGTTCAAGCCTGAACTACATTGACTGGGTGAGCTATTGGTTGTAACTGTGTTGACTATTAATAATGAAACATATGAGGGGGTGGGAGATCCAGGCAATCACGAAGCTGCAGCAGTACCTTAAATGAGAAGGGCCTTAAGAATCAAGGGCAAAATGAAGCAGCAATTTTCCCCAGTGTGGGACAGTTCTGTAGCAGAAAGTGAAGATGGACCAAGAAGATGAAGTAATTCCATTTTCCTGAAAACTAAAAATACAGAAGAGACTGCAGAAAGGCCAATACTTTGTCAATCCTATAATATTCTAGGCTTCCTGCTAGACTTTGATTTGTGTAGACCTTTGAGAAATTCCAAGGGGAGTGATATTAATTGTGGTGCTATTCTTCCTTTTAAAGTCAGCTGCCAACTCTGTACTTCCTTATTAATTGCTATCATGCTTACACCCAGGACACAATTACTACACTATTTGTTCCTTTACTTTCTCTTCTATGTTGCCGATTTTATATTGTTCTACCATCCAGTGTTATATCCACACTAAATCCTTGTCACATCCTATTATATTACGAAACTTCAATCAATACTGGATACAACCAAGCTATTAAAATAGCTAGTGGAAAATTATATAACCTTTGGTATTTGAGCTACAAGACAGTACCATGTCTCAAATGAATAGTTAATTAATAACTAACCTTCATAAACACTCTGGGAATTTAAATTTTAAACAGTTTTTAAGGATAGATCAAAATAAAAAGACAACAGAATTTCAGTACTGCCTGTCAAAAGGGTTCATTCAAAACAAAAAAAAGATTAAAAACCAAATGAGCAGGGATGGGCAGAGGAAGATGAAAGTGATTTACCCTATCGCCATCCTATTATTATCAAAAGGATGGTCCCAAACTCTCAAGGTGTTAAGTCACTGTATAATGTTTGAACACTTTTATTTGGAAAAGGAATTTGAATGAGTCACAAGATGAGAGCGAGATGTCTTAGCAAACAGTTGAAAAGTAAACAGATAGTATTTCACCAATGCAATCAAACAAGCTGCAATAATACAAGCAGCTAAGGTAAATTATCTGTGATATCTTGTAAGCAGGAGTTCATAATAGAGAGAAGGACTCTCCCAGCTTGTTAAAACTAATGTTCATGAGAGAACTAGCCTTTAGGAAATTCAGCCTGAGAGACCTTGTTACCTTTTGAAAACCCTTTTCTTTACAAGAAACTTGTCATAAAGATCAATACGCTAAGAATTAACAGGCCTGCCATGAAAGAGATAGCTGACCGTAAAACAGACTGAGATAGTTTAATTTGAACACTGATCACTGGCAGTGAAGGGAACATAAATTCTTTGTATACCCTGTAATTTCTAAATTTCAAAAAAAAAGACAGATGTTACTTTTTGACTTATAGAGTCATAGAGATGTACAGCATGGAAACAGACCCTTCGGTCCAACCTGTCCATGCCGACCAGATATCCCAACCCAATCTAGCCCCACCTGCCAGCACCTGGCCCATATCCGTCCAAACCCTTCCTATTCATATACCTATCCAAATGCCTCTTAAATGTTGCAATTGTACCAGCCACCACGACTTCAACTGGCAGCTCATTCCATACACTTACCACCCTCTGCATGAAAAAGTTGCCCCTTAGGTCTCTTTTATATCTTTCCCCTCTCACCCTAAATCTATGCCCTCTAGTTCTGGACTCCCCGACACCAGGGAAAAGACTTTGTCTATTTACCCTATCCATGCCCCTCATAATTTTGTAAACCTCAATAAGGTCACCCCTCAGCCTCCAACGCTCCAGGGAAAACAGCCCCAGCCTGTCCCTCTAGCTCAGATCCTCCATCCCTGGCAACATCCTTGTAAATATTTTCTGAACCCTTTCAAGTTTCACAACATCTTTCCGATAGGAAGGAGAACAGAATTGCAAGCAATATTCCAACAGTGGCCTAGCCAATGTCCTGTACAGCCGCAACATGACCTCCCAACTCCTTTACTCAA
>NC_057715.1:27989165-28018876 GCF_004010195.1 Chiloscyllium plagiosum | reverse complement strand
CTCCAATTTTGGTGTCATCTGCAAACTTACTAACTGTACCTCTTATGCTCGCATCCAAATCATTTATGTAAATGACAAAAAGTAGAGGGCCCAGCACCAATCCTTGTGGCACTCCACTGGTCACAAGCCTCCAGTCTGAAAAACAACCATCCACCACCACCCTCTGTCTTCTACCTTTGAGCCAGTTCTGTATCCAAATGGTTAGTTCTCCCTGTATTCCATGAGATCTAACCTTGCTAATCAGTCTCCAATGGGGAACCTTGTCAAACGCCTTATTGAAGTCCATATAGATCATATCTACTACTCTGCCCTCATCAATCTTCTTTGATACTTCTTAAAAAAACTCAATCAAGGTTGTGAGACATGATCTCCCACGCACAAAGCAATGTTGACTATCCCTAATCAGTCCTTGCCTTTCCAAATACATGTACATCCTGACCCTCAGGATTCCCTCCAACAACTTGCCCACCACCAAGGTCAGGCTCACCGGTCTATAGTTCCCTGGCTTGTCTTTACAGCCCTTCTTAAACAGTGGCACCACATTTGCCAACCTCCAGTCTTCAGGCACCTCACCTGTGACTATCGATGATATAAATATATCAGCAAGAGACCCAGCAATCACTTCTCTAGCTTCCACTCAACAAGAAAATTTCTGGAATGTGAAATTTCAAATAAACACAAATAATGAGGAGAAAATTAAGTTGTTTCTTTGTGGATGATTGAAGGCATAAGTTCATTTAGTTCATTTGTACTTGCTGTAAATGAGAAATTCTTAGAAAGAGCCCACTATCTGCCAGAAAAAGGAAGATATTCAAGCCTAGCAGCAATTTGTTTCAAATTACTCGGTGATCTGGGGACATTATAATTCACCATTGTTTTCTTACTGTCTTAGTCAATCAATTTTTATCTTTGCTCTGATGAGTATAAGATATAAGCAATATGTCTCTTTTTTGAGCAATAAACAAACTCTGTATTGGACATCGACTGCTTTTAATCTAATCACTCTCCTTGGTTAACTTCAATCCCACTGCAGTCACTGTTATAACTTTGGAAATACAGCAAATCAATTTTGAACACAAAAGACTTAAAAACAGTAAGAGCATCATGACATTACCATATTATATATTGTAATTAAATGATGTTGGTTAAGACCAATTTTTTTAAACCGACTTCCTCCACAAATATTTTAATAGTAATTAACCTCCCTTTATATTACTGTAATTCTTGGCCAAACCATAACTTGGCACAATGCTGTATCTAAGCCTTTCTAAACTTTACAAGATTCAGAATTTATATCAAGATTTACATTAGAATCCTGTGGTTTATGACTCACCAGAAATTGAATTCATTGAGGAGAAAGTGAGGTCTGCAGATGCTGGAGATCAGAGCTGGAAATGTGTTGCTGGAAAAGCGCAGCAGGTCAGGCAGCATCCAGGGAACAGGAGAATCGACGTTTCGGGCATAAGCCCTTCTTCAGGAAGAAGGGCTTATGCCCGAAACGTCGATTCTCCTGTTCCCTGGATGCTGCCTGACCTGCTGCGCTTTTCCAGCAACACATTTCCAGAAATTGAATTCAACCAGCCAAAAAAAAATTCTGTGGCTACAAGAATAGGTCACACCTTAGGAATTCTGTGGTGAGTAACTTACTATCTTCCAAATGCATGCCCACCATGTACAAAGCACAAGTCAGGAATGTGGTGGCATATTTTCTATTTGCCTGGATGGGCATAACTCCACTCAAAATGCTCAAAACATCCAGAAGAAAACATTCACACCCCCTCCACCATATTCAACATTCATATTGATGCACAGTGGTAGCAGTGTGTACCTTCTAGGAGATGCATTGCAATGAATTATCAATTCTTCTTCAGCAGCACCTTCTAAACACACAATCTCTATAACCTAGAAAGACCAAGGCAGTAGAGATGAATTCCCCACCAAGCCACTTAGTATTATGATAGGGGAGGAATGGTGATATAGTTCCAAGAGGGATGGTGAGGACAATAGGTATGAGCAATAAATCCAGTGACACTCATTTCCTCTGAAAACATTTTAAACAATACACTTGAGCACATTTCCAGAATACAAACTTTTAAAGCAGTGTGCAGGAAGCACACTTGTGATTTCAGAATATATACTCCCAGCAGGTTAAGCTGCACACCAGAGAATTAATTCAGAAAAATTACCAGGATATATCTCCCATGAAAATTCCAGATGTCCTGAAGAAATTACAAAAACAATGTAAGCACAGATTCTTTCCCTGACAAGAAATATTAATAAAGTGTAGAATCTACAGCCAACCAAATCTGTTCAATGTTCAATCCAAAGATATGCAGGTCAGGTGAACTGGCCATGCTAAATTGCCCATAGTGTTAGGTGCATTAGTCAGTTGGAATGGGTCTGAGTGGGTTACTTTTTCGGAGGGTCGGTGTGAACTTGTTGACCTGAAGGGTCTGTTTCCACACTGTGGGGAATCTAATCTAATCTAATCTAATCATTCTTTGTAACTCAAGATTCGTAATGTCAATAATGGAATGTTTCCAATTCAGCCAATTAAGAGAAATTGGTTCTTTTTTTCAAATTGGTACACTTAATTTGTAAAATCTCAGTTCTTGAAGATTAAAAGCAAGACCATTTGTGACGATTAGATTTTGGGCATAACCATTTCCACCTAATACAGCCGTTGAATTCTTTAATTCCCCTTCTTCTCACAGAATTCATTAGCTCTCTTCTGGTTTGCAGCAGGGATTTCCAGCACCACATCAATGATAATTCCTATTCTCTGCAGGCCTACTCGAGATAATGAAGTTAAGCTTAATGAGATGATTTTAAAAGTGAACTGACCCAATTTGCTAATCTGTAAATGTCACACACAATTCTTCATGAGATTACTGGATACAGCTGCTCTCTTTCAATAGGAAATCAGCAAGTTTTTTTCACCATACTTAATAGCCATTCAAAAGTATTGACATTTTTGTAAGCATACCATTGGGTAGGTTGGTACAGAGTGGATAATTGTGTGGGATTCACTAAACAATTAAGTTCCTAATTCTTGCGAGACATTAATATAATGGAATAAGTGCAAAAATGCAACGGCTGGGATATCTGGCAGAAAACCCCTTGGGATGTCTTTTTAATATATGTTAAATGGAATAAAAAAGCATGGTTCAAAAATATGACTTTAAAATATTTTGCGTGTGACCCACAGTAGGAGGTCAGCTCTGATTTCAACATAAATTGAAGTTTCTAGAGAAATAGAAGCATCACCTTTAATCCTGTGATCCTTGTACTAAGAGCAGAAGAACCATTAAGACAAGACAATGATTTTTTTTTTCACCTCTCAGCACACCCTGAAAATTTTGTAGAAACATACTTAACTAATTCTTAAATCCTTAAGACTGTCCATTTCAATGGCAGCTTCTAAGTTTTAACAATAATAACTTGCATTTCAATATAGAAAACATCTCAATGAGTTTCAGAAACGTTTTATCAAAGAACATCCGACACCAAGACATTATTAGAACAGATGAATAAAAGCCTGATCAAAGTAGAGGTATAGAGTTTGAAAGAGGGAATATCAGCTCTAAAGCCTGTGCAGCTGAAGATATAGGCACTAATGGAGTCATGAAAATATTAATTCAACTGTTGATCCCTCTCTCCCATTTCCCTCCAACCCAAGCTCCAGATCATTGACATGCTGCTGAAATTAAGCGCACAATCATTTTACCTAGAATTTCATGGAATGCTTTTATCCAGAATTAATGCTAAAATGTACCAAAATGTCAGTATTAAACATTAATTCCTATCACCACCAACATACTTTAGCTGTATTGTGTAACAGCAAGATCCATAGCAACAATTCAACAAAGCTCTTTCTACAGCATTTTCCAAACCTTAATTTCTATCACTTTGATCAATAAGAACATGGCACAGTGGTTCAGTGGTTGTGCTGGCTCACAATGCCAGGGACCCAAGTTCGATTCCATTGTCGGGCAAATGTCTGTGTGGAATTTGCACATTCTGCCTGTGTCTATGTGGGTTTACTTAGAGTGGCCCAGTTTCATGTCTCAGTCCAAAGATGTGCAGGCTAGTTGGATTAGCGATGGGAAATGCAGGGTTACAGTGATAGGGTAGGGGGTGGGTCTGGGTGGGATGCACTTCAAAGAGGCGGTGTGGACTCATGGGCTGAATGGCCTGCTTCCACACTGTAGGCATTCTAAGATAAGTTCTATGCGATACAAATTGCTGACATACCAAGACAGGCCAACCTCACTTAGAATTATAATACATTCCTTCACTGTTGCTAGATTAAGATCATAGCAACACTGTGGGTGTATCTACACCAAGTGGGCTGGACAGTTCAAAAAGTTGGCTTATCATCACCTTTTCGAGTACAATTGGGGATTGAAAATAAATTCTCGTCTTGCTGGCAACATTCATAGTCCATGAACAGATACAATAAAAATGTAACAATATTTATATCAGATGTTTCTTACAGAATGTCAGTATTTTTTGTAAAGATGCCTTCCTTTGAAACACATTCTTGGTTACACAAACTCATTTATCCTCAGGTGGATGCTTTTCCCAATAAAGATTTTCTCAAAAGTAATAATAATGAAATAGATTTAGAAAAGCCTAATTTAAAAAGTCGCTAATGATTCATTGCTTAAACTCTATCCTAATAAATAAATTTTAGTCTACTGAATCACATTACTCATCTCATGCATTCCCTAATGAGGTGTTATTGAATGGAAAATTTACATAGAAACAAATTGGAAGCTCATTCTTCAGATGTGCGAATCTTTCGCTTTCCAACTGCCCCCAGAACACCTGTGCACCGCAAACCAATTTCTCCCTTTAGCTCACATTCTTATCCTTTTATCTAGAGTAACTCCTCCAAACCCAGCTTACCAATGATGTAAGTAGTCCAAGCTTGCATTGTCAATAATACACACATTTAATAAGTTTGCCTCATGTAAACATGTAAATAAAAATAATTGGCAGAAATGTACGTGAACCACATTTTAATCAATGCTTGAGAAAACAATTCAAACATATTCTCATTAATTCCATTTATTAATCACTATTGCATTTCATTTTAAAGGTTAATTGAGAAGTTAATTATATTCAAAATGTATTAAACAAGAATAAAAATAAAATTGTATAATTTGGCAATAAAGTTGGAAGAAGTAAATGTGGAAGATTCTTGAATGCTTAATCAAAAACTGAAATGTTGTAATTGTCCCAAATTTTTGTGGTTGATCAACTTCAGGTTTAGTGTTGAAGTAAATCATTTTCAGTTTTTCACTGTACTTAACATGTTTAGGAGGTATAAGACTTATAGAATCATTGAATCCCTACAGTGTTGAAGCAGAGCATTCAGCCCATCGTGTCTACACTGGTCCCCGAAGAGCATTCCACCCAGACCTAACCCTCTACTCTAACCCTGTGTCCTGCAATTCCCACAACTAATCCACCTAGTCTGTGCATCCTGGACACTATGGGCAATTTAGCACGGCCAATCCACCTAACCTGCACATCTTTCACCCAGAAGTCATGGAATCACAGAATACCTACAGTGTGGAAGCAAGCCATTCAGCCCATCGAGTCCATATGGACTCTCTGAAGTGTAATCACCCCATCCCTTAACCCTCCATTTCCCATGGCCAATCCACCTAACCTGCACATCTTTTGACTGTGGGAGAAAACTGGATGAAACCCGCACAGGCACGGGGAGAATGTGCAAACTCCATACAAACGGTCACCCGAGGGGTGAATCAAACCAGGATCGCTGGAGCTGTGAGGCAGCAGTGAAAACCACTGAGCCATCACTACCTGAGGCCCGTAAAGCTACTTATACCAATGTGGTAAATGTAGTAATTCTAATAATGCAGAGCAGTGATCAGGCACGGGCAAAGACTTCGGACTGTCTAACCCTGAAAATCACAAGCCCACATAAAAGAAACCATAGGGCAACAGGAGAAATTGTTACCAGCATAAATACTACCTCCACAGACCATGAGAATGGAAACAATGTTGGAGTAGTTTCAAAAGCCACGCTGATGTTTAGAAAAGGTAATCCAGAATGCCAAACAATGACAGCCTTTACATATCTGCCTCATAAAGCAGCCCTGTTAACACTAATGATTAGTGAGTTTCTCCTAAATTAGCCAAACTTCAGTTTCGAAAGTACTAATTTATTCTCCCTAATAAGACTCAGAAGTTAACTGTTCGATAAAACTTAAGCGTTCACTTTTAAAGATTTAATTCTTACTGCCATGGACTACTCCAAGGTTCCAAAGGAATAAATGTTCACTCATCACTTTGACACTGGGGTTGGAATTCATCAGTGCCTGTTTTCAAGCCCCAGCTACATAAGGCGATGCAGGCAGCATGTGACCCCAACTAAGAGGCTTGAATTTGAGCTGCCGCAGCCAGTTACAAACAACTTTGATAGAACAAATGCTGATTGTTGGGTTACTTACCACATTAGCATTGTTCAAAGGTAGGTAACTGAAAGGGGCTTGGAGTAGACTGTGGAGGATGGGACTGCTGATGAGCAGAGCAAGAACTGTCTTAATGGACACACAATACAGAAATGGGGCATGTTATTTTTGGCAGGTTACATATTTGTCTCTTTCTAGATTGGTCATCAAAATGATGGGATTAATTACAACACATCACACAAATCACTTCCTTAAACTATAAAGAATTTTTAACACTATGGTTTTCTCGAATTTACTAATGAATACTCTTTTTTTATCTTAGTCCCTGCACATTTTGTGGAGTTAACATTTCTTCCTCAATTCATATTAGTGGACATTGTTTACTTGGGCTCTTACTTGTTCTAGCTGCACTGTTAGCACCGAGAATGATACAGCAAGTTAGATTATAACTTCCTCTTGACATTGTCTGCATTTCGACCTCCAGTTCTGGTTAATATTATTTAGAGTATTTCCTTAGAACTCAGGGACAAATAACCATATTTTCCGTTTTTCAAATGAACTCACTTGAGTCAATTTTTCATCGCCTCTTATGCTAATAACATCCTCAAAATAACTGAATACAGTTGGAACTGTAACTTAATACTATACATTAGTGTGAAGCAGCCAATCCAATTTGAATGCAAATACTTTGAAGTGAATTTATTACTTAGCTTTTAACTTAGTTTTTAATGAAACCTAGGACCAGATATTGGCATTTTAATACAAAGGATTGTGGGTGGACAATGTTACTGCACAATCCCAGTAGAGTACAGTTGAACTGAATTGATAATATTTCTCTCATTAATTTTCCATGACAATAATGCACATTGATTAATTGAGGACAAGGCACAGATTGGGGAATGAAATAAGTAAGGAAGTTTTATCTTTAGTATTGAAACCTGTGTGTAGCAATTCGTCATAACTCAAAATAGGATTAAATAAACCTGCTAGCTACTCAGTCCTTGAACTCAGAATTACTTCAAGAGATACATGTCAAGAGAGATTTTAAAGCATATGATAATTAGTAGAGAAAATATTTAAACAAAAGCAACCTGTATAATTATTAAATCAGTACCCCAATAAATAATTAGATAGATTTGATCACACGTAAAGGATATTATTGTCTCTTTACAGGTAACGCTTTAATACTAATTATAAAATGTAGATTATAAGTGCTAGCCCCTCTATTAATTTATGGACATTTTATTTTGAACCAAGCTGCAGTGTTGAAGCATACAGAACATGAACACAGTATTACTTAAGAGTCATTTGTTAAAGGTTTCAAATCAATATGAAGTTGTTATCAACAATGTCAAATTTAAGATTATTTAAATTGTATTGTGAATATTGGATACAAGTTTAAAATTGAATGCCTGAAACAAAATTAAGTATTGTCAGAGCATTTCCTCCACATAGTAGTGAATATTAAAGTAACAGTCTGAGGGATTATTCTATGGGGTGTTTTATTTGGTAAGAAATTAAAATGTTAAAAATTTGAAGTATATACCTTGCCAATCTGCAATCCATCCACTTCTAGTTTACATGGAGGCAGGAAGGTTTAGATTTAGATTTATTTAGTATTGTCACTTGTATCTAGGCACAGGGAAAAGTGGATAATGTTGCCATGTTTTAGCACCATCTTGGATGACAGTATAACTAGCTTAATAAATTGTATAAATGGTAAAATACTGAATAAATTAATATTGAATTGATGTTATTAAAACTGAAACAGCTTCAAAGGTTTGTCTTTCCCTCTTTGTAGCCTTCACCCTCTCTCCTCCCCCAGTCACCACCCTCGGAGTTTGTCCCAAGGGTCCTGACAATGTGCTCTTTTTTTGCCTATACTGCTTCCATGTCCGCTGCCTCTGAGCTGGAGAAGGTCACATTGTGTGGGTCCTGTATCACCTCCGAACCTGAACATTTACCAATAGGGTCCTGACTTGTCTCCAAGGCTGCCACCCGAGATGGCAACTAAAGCAAAAAGAAAAGCTACCAAGCTAGAAAGACAACCATGGAGCCGTGAGGATGCGGCAGAACCCACCACATGATCCATGAGCAGTTAACCCCCACGCTGCCGACCTTGCACCGCCATCTTGAAAGATGAGGGGTGGATAATTAATCCACTCCCAGAAGACAGATCAGTCATTAAAATATTTTAAGGAGACCGCATAGCTTCAATTTTTCTACTTTCAACCATTATTGAATGGGTTTCCCAAGCTTCTGGACACTTTGGCAGTAAAACAAATGTTGACAGGAGCCAGATCTGTGAGGTAACTGTCATCACAACACATTAGATTAGATTAGATTACATTACAGTGTGGAAACAGGCCCTTCGGCCCAACAAGTCCACACCACCACGCCAAAGCGCAACCCACCCATACCCCTACATTTACCCCTTACCTAACACTACGGGCAAGTTAGCATGGCCAATTCACCTGACCTGAACATCTTTGGACTGTGGGAGGAAACCGGAGCACCTGGAGGAAACCCACGCAGACACGGGGAGAACGTGCAAACTCCACACAGTCAGTCGCCTGAGGCGGGAATTGAACCCGGGTCTCTGGCGCTGTGAGGCAGCAGTGCTAACCACTGTACCACCGTGCCGCCCACATCTGTGGACCAAGGTGAGCATCTGTATTTCCCTATGAATTTTATACAACCTGACAAACTGGTTAGCACGGTGGCTCAGTGGTTAGCACTGCTGCCTCACTGCGCCAGGGACCTGGGTTCGATTCCAGTCTTGGGCGACTGTCTATGTGGAGTTTGCACATTCTCCCCATGTCTGTGTGGGTTTCCTCCAGTTTCCTCCTACAATCCAAGATGTGCAATTCAGGTGAATTAGCCATGCTAAATTGCCCACAGTGTTAGGTGCATTAATTAGAGGGAAATAGGTCTGGGTGTGTTGCTCTTCGGAGGGTCGGTGTGGACTTGTTGGGTTGAAGTGCCTGTTCCTACATTGTAGGGAATCTAATCTAAGCTAAGGTACAAGTACCAACCATCTGCAGCCTTCAGGATTTATCTTGACAACTGTAAAAACATTGAAATGCCACTCTGATTCCCCAACCCCCTCCGTGAAATTACTTTTCCACCAATCTCTTGCAAACCATTCATTTATCCTTCTGATTTCTGACTCTCTCTGATCTTGCCCTTCTGATTCTCTTGTCTCCATTTTCGAAACTTCAATACACTTTTGATCTTTATTCCAACTTTCCTATTTCTGTTCCTCACCTGGCAGTCAGTTCCAATTTTCCAATCCATCCTCTACCCATCCCTCTCTCATAATCCCAATCATAAACTTATATGTTCCTGAGTTGTTTCCTCGCTTGCAACATTTTCTGCCCAAAGACAAGTCAGACCTATCAATTGATACAAATTTCAGATTGGAAAGCTATTGAAAAAACAACAAAATCAGAAATCAGACATCATCTGTGGAGATAAAGAGAGTTAACCTTCTGGGTCCTGTGACCCTGCTTCAGAACCGAATGTAGCTAGGAAATACTCGGTATACCTGTATATGCTAGAGAAGGGATGGAGGAGGGGGAACAGTGAATGATAGGTAGAGATGGAGGCCAGAGAGAGAGAAAGATAGTTAGACAGACAAAGAGGTAAATAAAGGTCAGCCTGGGAGAATGAATAGTTGCTAATGGGGACTGTTAGTGGCTGACAATGGGTTGTTTGTCAATGTGCAGCCCATGTGATGACAAAACTAAGGGTGAGGGTCAAGGGTAAAGACATCGGAGAAGGTGAAAATAAGAACACCGTGCTATACCACCAAAACTCAATAATGCCTATGGAAATTCAAACCATGACTCTTCCCTTCTGACTTGGAAATCCTGATAATTCTGAATCCTGTTTCAGATAAAGAGGCCAGAGGTAAGGTTGGGGAATTGGAGTGAGAATCAGCAATCACAGTGTTTCAGTATTTGAAACATACAAGATACTTAGAAAACTTGGTAAGGTAGATGTAAAAACGTTGTTACCCCATGGGCGAGCCGAGCACCGGGAGGTAGCGTCTCAGAATAAAGGGCTGCACATTTAAGACAGAGATATGGTGAAATTCCTTCTCTCAGAGAGGGAAACTAATAACTGGGGAACATAAATTGAAATTAATTGATGGAAGTATTAGAGGGGTTTATATGTAGGTTTTACACCATGTCATTGTAAAAATACTGGGATATACACTGGTCCAAACCATAATCTACAGGACTACGGGTCAAGTGTTGGAAAGTGGGATTAGACTGGAAAGCTTTTTTCGGTAGAAGTGCGTACTGCAGATGCTGGAGATTAGAGTCAAGATTAGAGTGGTGCTGGAAAAGCACAGCAGGTCAGGCAGCATCCGAGGAGCAGGAAAATTGAAGTTTCGGGCAAAAGCCCTTCATCAGGAATGATTTTCCTGCTCTCCGGATGCTGCCTGCCCTGCTGTGCTTTTCCAGGACCACTCTAATCTTGACTGGAAAGCTTTCTTTCTTGGCCAGCACAAATACATGCATCAAATAACCTCATTCTGTGACGCAATCCAGGTTTCCAGAGAATGTACTGTTGAGCAAAGCCATATTCAAAGGCAGAATAGTCTTGTAGATATATTCCAACAAAAAAGAATTGTGCACAATAATGGCTTGGAGGAAACAATTTTAATTAAGTACAATAAAAGGAAATGTTCATCTCTGTTATTATGATGATGAAATGAAGTTTTAAGAGGGAATATAATTACACCCAGGCTTGTATATTTTGTGATTCTCTTGTATTTTTATTGCCCAAGAGCTCAACCTCGGCACCTTGAAAGCAATGTAACAATGAATTGATTTTAATTAATTTTTGCTTGAAAATGTATCAAACTATATTTACCATGTGTTAACGATGTCTCATTGTGTAAATTTGTTTGATTACAATGGCTTAAATTATACAAGTTTTGTTTTCCTTTCACAAATCATTCTGCACGTTGAGGCATTGTTGCCTTTGCCTTTCATTTCAGTTCATTTCCATTCCTCTGCTGGGGTGAATGTGCAGAATTGCATTTTACTGTAGCACTTTGAGAACTGGCTGATCCAGGTGCAATATGAAAGTGGCACCAATTGAATAGCACCTGAGCACTGGCTCATGTAGATTCATTTCACTGATAAATGCTCTCATCTGGGTCACCTTCCACACAATTCAACCCAAGAGAGAAATCAGACAATCACAAAAATGTATATAAAGTAGAGGAAATATTGGATTTTGCAATTCAGCACTGTGCGAATAAATTGAATGAATAATTTCTATGGAAGGATATTCATTCATTTTTTTGAAAAAGAAGTCTGATGTTAAATATATAAATATATAATGAGCTAAGGTCTGCAATTTCATAAAAAAAAGTGTCACTGATAATAACTGGTCAAAGTAAGGTAGCAGCAATGGTCTTGTGAACCACTGAATGATATTAAAACTATCTTTCATAGACTGCTCAAAGCAATTCCATTTAGAGCATCTATGCCTTTGGTATCCTGGATTACAGAAATGCTCCTTTTCTTTGATGTTCCAGTTGAGAAATCAGCCAGGAATTCTCTACCACTGTCAATCACAAACCGACCTTCTCTAGTCAGTATGCATATTGAGATTCCTACAATTAATGAGGGGTAATTGGATTTACTTTGAACTATATAGTGGCTATGATCATATCTAATGTTTTATTTTAAATTACCATTTCCCAAGGAAAAGAATAAAAACAGAATATCAAGTACATGCACAAACACATGTCTAAAGTTATTAAAAAAAAAGGTGAGTGCCAAGTGTAACAAAGATAAAAAATATGAAGATTAAAAGACCTTGGAGTGTCCTTGAAGTGCTGGGTTTTAACCTGAGACCATGGATATTTCATCAATATCTTGTGTCCCCAGCAGTTGCAGATATTGTAGATATCTCAGGGATCGAGTTTTCTCCAATTTGCTTTATCAGTATGTTTGTCAAGACACCAACAGTACTATTAAGATGGGAATTACAGGAAGTTGGCTCAGTATCAGTGAAGGATTGGCAACATCGTTCCATATTAGAATGGTTTAGGAGGGAATTTACAAGTAGTGGTGTTGCCATGTACATGCTGCCCTTGACCCTGAAAGGTTGCAGATTTGAAAATTGTTGTCAGAGGAACATCAAGTTTCTGCAGTGCATCTTGTAAATGGTACAAACTACTGGCACTCTGCAGTGGGGTGCATGGAGTTGAAAGTTGAAGGCATTGAATGGGGTACCAATCAAGTGGGCTGCTCCATCCTGGATGGTGTTGAGCTTCTTGAGCATTGTTGGAGCTGTACTTATCCAGGTAAGCAAGAGTGCTCTATCACTCTGACTTGTGCCTTGTAGATGGTGGACAGGCTTTGGAGAGACAAGTGGTGAGTTACCCAGTGGTGAGAATTCCTGGCCTCTGAGCTGCTCTTGTAGAGACAGTATTTATATGGCTAGTCTTGTTCAGTTTCTGGCCAGCAAGCAACTCCCAGTTTGTTGACAGTGAGGAATTCAGTGAGTGGGCGGCACGGTGGCACAGTGGTTAGTACTGCTGCCTCACAGCGCCAGAGACCCGGGTTCAATTCCCGACTCAGGCGACTGACTGTGTGGAGTTTGCACGTTCTCCCCGTGTCTGCGTGGGTTTCCTCCGGGTGCTCCGGTTTCCTCCCACAATCCAAAAATGTGCGGGTCAGGTGAATTGGCCATGCTAAATTGCCCGTAGCCTTAGGCTAAAGGGGTAAATGTAGGGGTATGGGTGGGTTGCGCTTCGGCGGGTCGGTGTGGACTTGTTGGGCCGAAGGGCCTGTTTCCACACTGTAAGTAATCTAATCTAAGTAATCTAATCTAATCTAATCAATGACAGTAAATCAAATGATGGAAGTGAAAACATGATAGTTCATATTTTACCACTATCATAGCATCACATCCAAAGTACTGTGTGCAATTTTGGTCTTCTTATTTAAGAAGACTATAAATATGTTAAAAGCACATGCCCTCTTGTGAAGAAAGGTTGGACAGCCTGGATTTATATCCGTTGGAGTTTAGAAGGGTGAGTGGTGATCTTATTGAAACAAGTATGACCTGAGAGGACTTGACAGAGTGGATGTTGAAAAAATGATTCCCCTTTTGGGAGAAACCTAAACCAATGGACACAACTTAAAATTAAAGAGTCTTCCTTTTAAGTGGGAAGGACATTAAACAGGGAAATTGGAGATTCCAGCAACAAACGTATATTTGTAATAATGAGTTTATAATTATTTATAATTATAATTTTATTTATAATTTAGTCTGCATGGAGATTGGACAAATCAAATCAGTAACAATACTAGTAAGGAAGAGTTCCTGGAGAGTGTATAGGATGGTATTGTGAATCAATAAGTTAAGGAACCAACTGAAGAACATGCCATCTTATCCTGGGTATTGTATCCCAAATGTATTGGTGACAGGAAGCAGTCAGGAAATGGTATTATGAAATTGTTGGGATTAAAGTTTGATAAATCCTCAAGTACCAATAATCCACATCCCCAAGCACCTAAGAAAGTGGCCCTAGAAATAATGGATGTATTGGCGGATAACATTCAATATTCTATAGACTATGGAACAGTTCCTATGGATTGGACAGTAGCTAAGTTAACTGCACAATCTTAAAAAGGAGGTAGAGAGAAAACAAAATTATAGATCAGTTATCCTGGCATCAGGAGTGGTGAAAATGTTTGAGTCCATTACAAAAGATTTAATAGCACAGCATTTGTAAAAGCAGGGACAAGATCAGACCGGGTCAGCATAAATTTATTCCTGAACTAACCTACTGGAGTTTTTTGAGGATGTCGCTGGTAGAGAAACAAGTAGGTTTTGTTCACTTGGACCTTTAGAAGGCTTTTGATAAATTTCCACAGAAGAAATTAAAAATTACAGTTAAATTAAAGTGCATGGGATTGGGGGTGGTATACTGACATCGTTAGAGAACTGGTTGGCAGACAGGAAACAAACAGTAGGAACAAATGGGTCTTTTTCCATGTGGCAGCCAGTGACTACCAGGACATCGCAGGGGTCAGTGCTTGATCCCAGTTATTCACAGTACATTTTACTGAATCGGATGAGGGAACTAAATGTAATATCTTCCAGTTTACAGTCGTGACAAAGCTGGACGGGAGACTGAACTGTGAGGAGGTTGCAGAAATGCTGCAGTGATTGGACAAGTTAAGTGAGTGAACAAATGTATGGCAGATGAAATATAATGTGGATAAGTGTAAAGTTATAGCACTTTGATAGCACATTATGATTTGAATGGCAATAGATTAGAGAAGGGGTAGTTGCAATGAGATCTGTATGTTCTTGTATATCAGTCACTGAAAGGAAAAATGCAAGTACAACAAGTGGTGAAGAAGGCGAACCTTTATAGTGAGACATTTCAAGTACCAGGAGCAAGGATATCTTTCTGCAATTGTACACAGCCTTGGTGACACTACACATGGAGAATTGCATGCAGTTTTGGTCACTTTAAATGAGGAAGGATATTCTGGCTACAGAGGGAATGCAGCAAAGGTTGACCAGACTGATTCCTGGGATGGCTGGGCTGATGGATGAAGATAAGTGAAAGTGAGGACTGCAGGTGCTAGAGATTAGAGTCAGAGTGTGGTGCTGGAAAAGTGCAGCAGGTCAGGCAGCATCCGAGGTGCAGGAGAATTGACGTTTTGGGCAAAAGCCTGATAGACTGTTTCAGTTGGGACTGTAGCAGTGGAGTTTAAAGAATGAGGGGAATCTTACAGAAAGTGATAAAATTCTGACAGGACTAGACAGGGTAAATGTAGGATGGATGTTCCCAGTGACTGGGGAGTCCAGGATTAGGGGACACAGCCTAAGGATACAGGTAAGTCATTTAAGGCTGAGATGAGGAGTTCAGGCCACAGTCAGCTCGGGAATGATCTTACTGGATCATGCAGTAGGCTTGAAGAACTGAATAGCCTACTCCTGCACATTATCCATACGTTTCTGGTTTAGTAAATTGAAAGCTTGTTACCAACTCCACATTTTCACCATGGAAACTATTAACAACTAATGGGAGATTGTCAATTTCAAGGGCCTGTCTGCAATCTGAAGGGTTAAATACTTGCCCCAACAATCGAAGAAAGACAGTAATGCTTTAAATGTTCATTGGGCTTTTGAATTGAAAGTTTATTTGATGAGATGGATGACAGTTTCCTTTCTCTCAAGAAGCATTTCCAAATTCTTTCGCTGTTGGTGCGTCAGACAGTCCATGGGAAACCTCGTCAATCCCTTGACTTCTCTCTGCCCCTGTAGAGTAGTGCAATGGAGAAAGCAGCACATGTTGAAATATTGCACTTGCAATGAGGTGCACAGGGAGGAACCCAAGCACAGAAACCTCTGTGGAGAGGAGGGATTTTTTTTTTCTACCTGGTTCAATGCAGGCAGTGTTCAGGGAAACTAACCCCAACAACCACCTACAACAAAGCATACAAACATGAAGAGAAAGGAGTAGTATGTTGTTCTGACAGGATGCGATAAATAGAACAAGGCTGGTGCACAGTAGATGGATGAAAGTGTGTTTCGAGCTGTAAATTCTCTGTGAAATAGGAAAATGCAGGAGCATTCCTTACAACAACATTTAGCCAACTTCCTCTGTGAAACTTATTGAAACCCCATTGTCTGATTCCCTATGCCCATGATCCTGACTGCCCATCTTTTTGATTCTTGACTCCTGATCTCTCACACTATCATTAACAGTAACACCCTTACCTCAGCCACTCGGGTCTTGCCAGACCTCCTGATCCCAACCCTTGATCAACTTTCCTTCTTCAAGATGGTGGCAGAGTAGCAACGCAATGTGTGGCTCCCCAGCCAGGGTACCCAGAGCTCAGCTACACTATCCATTTTACTTATTTTTTCTGTCCATGCTTTTTAAAAAAATCTTTCCATTTGTAATGGTATCTTACCTTCTTTTAACGACTTCAGCAGAAGGTGTTTTCTCTTGGCCCGGACCCTCTGATGAGGTGGCTTCCAGTAGCCTGGAATGACAGCAGGGCTTGGTGGGTGGCAGGGTGCTCTCCTGGTGTGGTGGTCTTGTCCAGAAGCGGCAGTCTTGGCCTAGCATGGTGTTCTTGTCCAAGTGTGGAGGTCTCTTCAAGTGCAAAGGCCTTCTTTGGTGGCTTCTGGGTATTCTAGCAGCCCAGCATGAAAGTCTAGTCTAAGTGCAGAGGTCTCATCTTCACATAGAGGTCTCATCCTACTTCAGATTCGACTTCTGGGTCTTCCAAAGGCCTGGTGTGCAGGTCTAGTCCTGGTGTGGAGGTCTTGTCTTGACATGGCAGGGGGGTCTCAGCCCACCTCTGCTTAGTGGTTTGGGCCAGTTTTCTAGCGTATCCCGAAGCCAGGAGCCGTTAATTGAACTGTGATGAATTTTTACTGTTTGTTTCTTATTATTTATGATTTCTATCATTAATTTAAACACTGTGATATGGCGACTTCTAAAACCTTTTTTTGTAAAAGTACACATGACAATAAATTGCTATTCTACCCTATTCCATTCTTTTCTATTCCAGCAGATAAAGCCCCTTATTCTGACTCCTGCTATGATAGTCCACCCAATCCCAATGTCCTTCACGACAGACACGCTCTCCAACTTGTTGACTGAGTTAACACCCTGGTCCCAGACCCTGATGCCATCTAGTCTCATACTTCGATTCTTAGTCTGATCACAGAACACAGAGCATTGCAGTGTAGTACAGGCCTTTCGGCCCTTGATGTTGCACCAACCTGTGGAACCAATCTGAAGCCCTCTAACGTACACTATTCCACTTTAGACCATTTAAATGCCCTTAAAGTTGACGAGTCTACTACTGTTGCAGGGAATGCATTCCATGGCCCTACTATTCTCTGAGTAAAGAAACTATCTCTGACATCTGTCTTATATCTAGCACCCCTCAAGTTAAAGCTATGTTCCCTTGTGCTAGCCATTACCATCCAAGGAAAATAGCTCTCATTATCCAACATATCTAACCCTCTGATTATCTTATATGTCTCAATTAAGGCACCTCTCAAACTTCTCTCGAACGAAAACAGCCTCAAGTCCCTCAGCCTTTCCTCATAAGACCTTCCCTCTATTTCAGACGACTTCCTAATAAATCTCCCCTGAACCCTTTCCAAACCTTCCGCACCTTTCCTATAATGCGGTGACCAGAACTGCATGCAATATTCCAACTGCGGCTGCCGCAGAGTTTTGTGCAGCTGCAGCATGACCTCATGGCTCTGAAACTCAATCCTTCTACCAATAAAAGCTAACATACCATATGCCTTCTTAACAACCCTATCAACCTGGATGGCAACTTTCAGGGATCAATGTACGTGGACATTGAGATCTCTCTGCTCATCTACACTACCAAGAATCTCACCATTAGCCCAGTACTCTTTATTCCTTCGGCAACATCCTTCGGCACTATCCAGGCCTCCACCGACCTTAGTGTCATCCACAAATGTACTGAGTCATCCTTCTATGCCCTCATCCAGGTCATTTATAAAAATGACCAACAGCAGTGGACCCAAAACAGATCCTTGCAGTACACCACTAGTAACTGAACTCCAGGATAAACATTTCCCATCAACCACCACTCTCTGTTGTCTTCTTTCGGTTAGACAATTTCTGATCCAAACTGCTAAATCACCCTCAATTCCATGCCTCCATATTTTGTGCAAAAACCTTCCCATGGGGGAACTTTGTTAAACGCCTACTGAAATCTATATACACCACATCAACTGCTTTACTCTATCCACCACTTTGGTCACCTTTTCAAAGAACTCAATAAGATTACTGAGGCAGAATCTAACCTTCACAAAACTGTGTTGACTACCTCTAATCAACTTATTCCTCTCGAGATGATTATAAATCCTATCTCTTATAACCTTTTCCAACACTTTACATACAATCAAAGTAAAGCTCACAGGTCTAGAATAACCAGGGTTGTTTCTACTCCCCTTCTTGAACAAGGGGACAACATTTGCTATCCTCCAGTCTTCTGGCACTATTCCTGTAGACAATGACGACATAAAGATCAAAGCCAAAGGCTCTGATTTCTCCTCCCTGGCTTCCCAGAGAGTTCTTGGATAAATCCCGTCTGGTCCCGGGGGAATTATCTATTTTTGCACTTTCCAGAATTGTTAACACCTCCTCCTTGTGAACCTCAATCCCATCTAGTCTAGTGGCCTGAATCTCAGTATTCTCCTCGACAACATTGTCGTTTTCCAGTGTGAATACTGACGAAAAATATTCATTTAGCGCTTCCCTATCTCCTCAGACTCCACACACAACTTCCCACTACTGTCCTTGATTGGCCCTAATCTTAGGCGAAAGTGAGGACTGTAGATGCTGGAGATCAGAGTCAAGTTTAGAGTAGCGCTGGAAAAGCACTAGGAATCCTTACGACAGGATCCTGCCTGCAACATTTATTTTCCTGCTCCTTGGATGCTGCCTGACCTGTTGTGCTTTTCCAGCATCACTCTAATCTTGGCCTTAATCTTTCTTTAGTCATTCTTTAATTCCTGATATACCTATAGAAAGCTTTAGGGTTTTCCTTGATCCTATCTACCAACGACTTCTCATGTCCCTTCTGGCTCTTCTTAGTTCTCTCTTTAGGTCTTTCCTGGCTAAAGTGTAACTCTCAAGTGCCCTAACTGAACCTTTATGTCTCATTCTAACATAAGTCATCTTCTTACCCTTGACAAGAGATTCAACTTCTTCAGTAAAAATGGCTCCCTCGCTCGACCTGTCTGACAGGTAAGTATTTATCAAGGACACACAGTAGTTATTCCTTGAATAAATTCCACATTTCAATTGTGTCCATCCCCTGCAGTTTTCTTCCCCATCCTATGCATCCTAAATCTTGCCTAAACACATCATAATTGCCTTTCCCCCAGCTATAACTCTTGCCTTGCAGTATGTACCTATCCCTTTCCATCACAAAAGTAAATATAACCAAATTGTGGTCATTATCACCAAAGTGCTCATCTACCTCAAAATCTAATTCTAACACCTGGCCTGGTTCATTACCCAGAACCAAATCCAGTATGGCCTCACCTCTTGTTGGCCTGTCTACATATTGTGTCAGGAAACTCTCCTGCACACATTGAACAAACACTGACCCATCTAACGAACTTGAGCTATAGCTTTCCAATCAATATCAGGAAAGTTAAAGTCCCCCATAACAACCACCCTATTACTGTCACTCATCGGAGGGGAGTTGGAAATGTGATAGGTGGAAAGAGGTCAAGGTGAGGGTGATAGGTCGGAGTAGGGTGGAGGCGGAGAGGTCAAGAAGAAGACTGCAGGTCAGGAAGGCGGTGCCGGGCTGGAAGGATCCGGCTGAGACAAGGTGGGGGGAGGGGGGATGAAGAAACTGGTGAAGTCCAAGGATATCAAAGGATAGTAATTGAGGTGCTCTGGATATTAGCTGAAGGGTCTGACAATGTCAGGATATAATTACATTGACCTGTTTGTAATCTTGTTACAAGCCAGTAGAGAGGAGAATACTGCATTGCTGAGTTCACTAAGTTTAATAAGCTGTAGTCTAGCCATTATTTAATGCCCATTATATAGTGATTGGTGATTATGATAAACCATAGTCACTTTTACTGATGCCAGCTATTCATTTCCTGATTGTTTCTAAACTGTACTCAAATTCTTTTAGTGGGGTATACACTTTAGTTAAATTAGTCCAGGCTTTTGGTTTCGTAGTTCTGTGGTATAATCATTTCACTACCATACACTTGTTGTAAATAGACACTCCCTGAGGTCAGATTAGATGTTATGAGCAGCCTGAAGTCAATTAAACTGAGATTCAATTTCTCTCTAAATTGACATCTACTTAAAAAAGATGTCTTAAGTGTGCCAGACATATGCTAGGCAGAAAGTTTCAACATATATAGTTGTCAATATATTAACACATTCATAATTAATGCACTCCAACCATTGATTTTGAAATATTTCACTCTTTATCTACTGCTGATGTCTTTATCCACATGGCAGAAGTAGGCATTTCAGACAAATGCATTAACATATCTGCATCCAATATCAACCTCATTTTCTATTTCCCAACAAAAAATCAATTCTTCTATTTTATAAATGTCTCCAAGATAATATCTCAATGAGAAATTAATAATCTAGGCTTTACTAAATCATCCATGGCACCAGAATGTGACAACCCATATTCATTTGTATAAGTGAGTGACAGAAATGACGTTAACATAAAACAAAGATTTCTGGATTCTGCAGATCTGAAACAAACAAAAGCACAAATAGTTGGAGAAACTCAACAGATCTGGCAGCACCTGTGGAGAAACAATAGAACTAATATTTTGAATCTGGTGACTCTTCAGGAATTATTTTGTTGGAGAGAGTAAACCTGAATTCAACTAATTTCTCACAAGATGCCTTAACATAGTCCCAGGTGGAAAGTACATGTGTTTTTGCATTTTTGTGCTAGGTGGATGCAACTGGTGCTTTGTAGATATAAAAATAAGTTTGAAATATCAGTTTGTGGGATGGATAAATGACAGATGCAGCACCTATTCCCCACACTATCATGATTTTATGGTGGGGGTTGGGAAGCTGAGGAACATGAAGAAAGTCCTTCAAGTGTCAAGAGCTACCCAAGAGGAAACCTTGATACAGATCCATACCCACATCACTTGTTGCCACCAGCATAATCTCATTTTAACTTTACATTCATTCAAACTAAACTGGAATAAATGGCTCTGAATTGTATCTTAAAGTAGCACCTGCTGCCCCTGAAATGACCAGGTCAAACAAGCAAGTTCACACCAAAATGCCAGGGATGCTTGAGCCAATCCTTTAGATCTTCAGAACGGGATATCTCAGTCTGCAACTCAAATTGTGAATGTAAACCTACCCATTCAGGTGGATCATGAAATCATACAACACAGAAAGAGACCTTTTGGTCCAACTCATCCATGTAGACCAGACGTTCAAATCTGACCTAGTCCCATTTGCCACCATTTGGCTGGTATCCCTCTAGATCCTTCCTATTCATGTACATGTCCAGATGCCTTTTAAATGTGGTAATTGTACCAGCCTTCACTAATTCCTCTGGCAGTTCCTTCCATACAGGCACTGTCCTCTGGATGAAAAAGTTACACCTCAGGTCCTTTTAAAATCTTTCCACTCTCACCTTAGACCTATGCCTTCTAATTTTGGACTCTCCTACCCGAGGAAAAAGATCTTTGCTATTCATCAAATGCATGCCCCTCATGATTTTATAAACTTTGATAAGGTCACTCCTCAGTCTTTAATGTTCCAGCGGAAAAAAGCCCCAGCCTATTCAACCTCTCCCTATAGCTCAAACCCTCCAGTACTAGCAACATCCTTGTAAACCTTTTCTGCACCCTCTCAAGTTTGATAACATCCTTCCTATAGAAGGTATGTTAATTAATTCAAGTATTCACAAATTTTAAAAGTTTGAATCCTGTTTTAAGTATCCTGACTTGAACTAAATGTTCTCTGCAGGCTGTGTAAATGTAAATTGGCATATGCTTCTTCACAGTAAAAACCAAAGATGCTTACAGCTAAGTACTTAAAAGGAGTAGTTTCTTTACGCATGAGGCTTGTTAACATACGGAACAGGCTACCAGCTCAAGCAATGTGTGCCAACTCACTTAAAATGATCTTATTGCAAATAGCTGCATGCCTGAGGTGTGAGGGAAGTGAACACAGTCTGTGCAAGAAAAAAAAAGTAAATGATTGAAGAGCAACATTGTTAGCCATATGGTTATAAGTTCCTAAACCTATCTCTGCACTTATTATTAGGCAAGTACAAGGTTACAGAGTCATTACATTTGAAAATAGCACAAACATGTTGGATTTTGTGCCACTTTGTTTTCTTCATTGTCTGCAACAGCGTTTATTGCCTATTCAAAGTTGTCCTGGAGAAGATGGTGGTGAGCTTCCTTGAACCATTGTGATTCATTAGGGAAAGTAGACCCACAATATGATGTGGAGGGAGCTCCAGGATTTTTAACCAGTGACACTAAAGGAACAACATTATATTTCCAAGCCAGGATGGTGAATGTCTTGAAGGGAAACTTGCAGATGATGGTACTCGCATGCACTGGTCCTTCTAGACAGGAACGGCTGCGGATTTAGAAGATGGCGACTAAGGAGTCTTGGTGAATTTTTGCAATGTATTTATAGATGGTACACACTGCTGCTACTTAGCTTTTGTAGTGGAGGGGGTGAATGCTGGTGGATGTGGTGCCAATCAACCAGCCTGTTTTATCCTGGAAAGGAGGGTTCTTGTGACATAGTGATCAGAAACATAGAAATATCAAATTTTACAGTACAGAAAGAAGCTATTTGACCCATTATGACTCTACTGGCTCCCAAAAGAACTGCGAATGGCTGTGAATGAATTTGTTCGGCTTCAATGGGAAATTATGCTTGATTAGCATTGATTACTTTTCTGGACAGCTTTAATTTAAATAATTGTGTATTATATTATTAAAAATGTCAGTAAATATCAAGAGTTTCTTTTTCAGCTCATAGAATTTCATTTTATTGGCTTTTATTGGTAGAGGAATTGAGTTCCGGAGTCCTGAGGTCATGATGCAGTTGTATAAGACTCTGGTGCGGCCGCATCTGGAATATTGTGTGCAGTTTTGGTCGCCATACTATAGGAAGGATGTGGAGGCACTGGAACGGGTGCAGAGGAGGTTTACCAGGATGTTGCCTGGTATGGAAGGAAGATCGTATGAGGAAAGACTGAGACACTTGGGGCTGTTTTCATTAGAGAAAAGAAGGTTTAGGGGTGACTTGATTGAGGTGTACAAGATGATTAGGGGGTTAGATAGGGTTGACAGTGTGAACCTTTTCCCGCGTATGGAGTCGGGTATTACAAGGGGGCATAGCTTTAAATTAAGGGGGGTAGATATAGGACTGAATTTAGGGGTAGGTTCTTCACTCAGCGTGTCGTAAGTTCATGGAATGCCCTGCCTGTAGCAGTGGTGGACTCTCCCTCTTTATGGGCATTTAAGCGGGCATTGGATAGGTATATGGAGGATAGTGGGTTAGTATAGGTTAGGTGGGCTTGGATCGGCGCAACATCGACGGCCAAAGGGCCTGTACTGCGCTGTATTCTTCTATGTTCTATGTTCTATGTTCTAACATCTGGCTGGGTTCATTACCCAGTACCAAATCCAATGTGGTGTCGCCCCTTGCTGGCCTGTCTACACACTGTGTCAGGAAACCCTCCTGCACACATTGGACAAAAACTGACCTGTCTAAAGTACACAAACTATAGTATTTCCAGTCAATATTGGGAAAGTTAAAGATCCCCCATAACAACCACCCTTTTACTCTTGCTCCTATGCAGAATCATCTTTGCTATCCTTTCCTCTACATTTCTGGAACTATTCGGAGACCTATAGAAAACTCCTAACAGGGTACCTCTCCTTTCCTGTTTATAAACTCAACCCATACTACCTCAGTAGACAAGTCCTTAAGCATCCTTTCTGCCACCGTAATACTGTCCTTGACTAACAATGCCACACCTCCCCCTCTTTTACCATCTTCTCTGTCCTTACTGAAACATCTAAATCCCAGTACCTGCAACAACCATCCCTGTCTCTGCTAAATCCCTGACTCCAAAATGGCCACAACATCGAAGTCCCATGTTGTAAGTTCACCCTCTTGACGTTGAAGTAGACACACTTCAAACCACCTTGCTGCTCTTGCGATCTTGAAACCTTATCTCTGACCTCACTACTCCCAACCTCCTGGACACTGGAACTACAATTTATGTTCCCATCCCCCTGCTGAATTAGTTTAAACCCTCCTGAAGAGCATTAGCAACCTTCTCCCCCTGGATATTGGTAACCCTCTGGTTCAGGGGTAGACCATCCTGCTTGTAGAGGTCCCATTTACCCCAAAAAGAGCCCCAATTATCCAGGAATCCAAAACCCTCCCACCTGCACCATCCCTGGAGCCATGTGCTCAACTCCTCTCTCTCCCTATTGCTCGCCTCGCTAGCATGTGGCACGGATAACAAACTAGAGATAATAACTATTTGTTCTAGCTCTAAGCCTCTACCCTAGTGCCCTGAATTTCTGCTTTAAATCCTACCTATGTCATTAGTACTTATGTGGGGCTGACCGCCCTCCCCCTCAAGGATCCTGAAAACACGACTCGAGGCATTACGAACCCTGCCACCTGGGGGGCAACACTCGTCTTTCTCGTTCCCACAGAACCTCCTATCTGTCCCCCTAACTATGGAGTCCCCAATGACTAATGCTCTGCTCCTCTCCCTTCTTCCTTTCTGAGCAACAGGGACAGAATCTGTGCCAGAGACCTGTATCTCATGGCTTACTACTGGTAAGTCGCCCCCCCCCCCCGCCTCCTCCTGCAGTATCCAAAATGGTATACTTGTTATTGAGAGGAAAGGCCACAGGAGATCCCTGCACTGCCTGCCGGTTCCCTCTCTGTCCCCTGAATGTAACCTATCTGCCTTTTTCTTGTACCTGAGGTGTGACTACCTCTTAATAACCCCCTCCACCTCCCGAATGATCCAAAGTACAGTCAGCTCCAGTTCCCTAAAGCTGTTTTTTGAGGAGCTAGGGTTAGGTGCACTTCCCGCAGATGAAGTCAGCAGGGACACTAGTGGTGACCCTTACCTCCCCCATTCTGCAGGAGGAACATTCAACGGCCCTAACCCCCATTCTCACTGTTCTAAATTTCCAACGAGACTGTAGAAAAATAAAGAATAAAAAAAGACTATTTACTTTACCAGTCTGGCACCCAGAAGACTTCTTTTTTGGGTTAGAGGAGGAGGATAGGTGGGACACATTACCTAAATAGTATTTCGGGTAATACAACCACTCAAACATATTCCTTCACTTATTCAGTAGTCCCATGTCCGCTCCTGCTCAGCATGTGCTCTGCCTATTCACAAGCTAAGTTTTTAAAGCCGAGATTTACCTTCCAGCTGTCCCAAGTCATCGCTCATACTCTTCCTGCTGCTAAACAAAAATGGAGGGCCCCAACGCTCGAGATAAGTTTTTAAAGCAGTCACTTGTGATCCTCGGACTCATTTACCTGAGATCCACTGTGAAGGTTAGTATCAGCTCTATTTCTCACCAGCTTTCATGTTAATAGTGTACTTCACCAGCTCTATTCGAGTGATGTCTGCATTTTACTATTAAAGCCAGATCAAACTGTAGCTTGCTTGCGCAGTGATTCCTCTTTGTGCCCCTGAACCCTACATGTGCAAGAGTCTACAGCATTCTATCTTTTACAGGTTACAGTTTTATTAAGGCCAATAGACTCAGAAGCAGAGTTAGGCCATTCCACTAATCAATGAGATCATGGGAGATCTAGTAATGTTCAATTCCACTTACTGTCTTTTCCCCATAAAGATGGTTACCCTTGCTGATAAAAAATCTGTTTATCTTGAAAATACTTAATGACTCAGCCTCAGCAAAATTCTATGGTAAAGAGTTCCACAGACACTACCTGCTAAGGGAAATAGGTTATTCTAATCCTAATTCTAATTCTAATTGGGTGGCACGGTGGCACAGTGGTTAGCACTGCTGCCTCACAGCGCCAGAGACCCGGGTTCAATTCCTGCCTCAGGCAACTGTCCGTGTGGAGTTTGCACATTTTCCCCATGTCTGCATGGGATTGCTCCGGTTTCCTCCTACAGTCCAAAAATATGTAGGTTAGGTGAATTGGCCATGCTAAGTTGCCCTTAGTGTTAGGTGAAGGGGTAAATGTAGGGAAGTGGACTGGTTGGGCCGAAGGGTCTGTAAGTAATCTAATCCATTCTATCTAGGTAACTCATGATTTTATGCACTTCAACTAAATCTGCCCTCAGTCTGTTCTTTTTATACCTCATCTTTACAATTCTCTATTCCTGGAAGCATCCCATTTTGCATCTCCTCTGCTCACTTATTAGTATCATCATATTCTTCCTTTACTGCAGTGACCAGAATTGTAATGCAGTACTCTAGTAGTCCAACTATCAGTTTATACAGTTATGTCATAATTCCCTTGTTCTAGCCCTCGACTGATAAAGTGAAGTATCCCATATGTCTTCTTGATTACTTTATCTCCTGGTCCATCTGGCTGCAGGGATTTGCAGACATATACTCCAGAACCTGTCATTTCTCTAGAGGTTTCATAATCATAATACATTAAATTTTCATTGCTTTATTTGCCCATCCAAAATATAGCTTCCACATTGAATTGCTTTGCCAGTTTTGTTCAAACCTACCAGTTCATTAATATCTTCTTGCATTCTGTACCTTTTCTTACTCACTATCAAGTTCACCGCCAACTACTTTGTCAACTATTGACTTTTCAAACATGCCTCCATATATTTAAGTACAAATCTTTCATATTTCATAAACATTACAGGGTCTAGTAATGATCTCTGCACAACCACATGAGTTGTTGTGGTCCCAGTCACAGAGACCATTACTCTACTTGTCATAGAGTCAATTGGATGTATCCTGTCACTTTCCACTGGATCCCATGAGCTTTTAGTTTGCTGGTCAGACTGCCATGAAGAACTTTGTCAAAAGCCTTGCTGAGATCCATGTAGACTACATGAAATTAACCACCCTTAGTTACTCATCTTGGTAAAAGAGTGAGTCAGGCATAACCATCTTAAACTGTCCTTGATCAATTTGTATCACTTGAAATGGAGATTGTCTGTCCCTTCCTCCTTTTTGGACAATACAGTAGCAGCATTCCTCCAATCATCTAGTACCATGCCTGGAGTGAGATTAAAAAATGGTAGTCAGAACCTCTGTCGATTCTTCTCTTAGCAGCCTGATGATGTATTCACTTTTAAGAGTGCAAAACATTGATATCTTCTCCCTCACAATCCTACTCAATATTTCACATTTCTGATCTATAATGATTATTTCCCTTGGCAGTCTCTCTGGAATCAAGAAGTTGTGATTCCACTTGTGTTTTTTGACTTTGAAGACCCTAACGTATGTGGGCAGGGTAATGCAAGAAACATAGGTTTTGTGGGGTGGGGGGGTTATATAATCTTTCTGCTGCCTGGACCTGGCCTCTGTATGTTCAAGTCATACAGAGTTCAAGATCAAGAGAGTTACTTGAGTTACTTGATGCCTCTCTGAATTCTCATTCCCTACTTTAGGTAGGCACAGGCCAGAGATTTCCACAAGTTGGCAGATATGTTGGATCTCTTCAGTGATGCTATTAAGGATGTCCCTCAACTATTGTCTATGTCCTTCTGAAAGCTGTTTGCCCTGACAAAGTTCCATATTCCATATACTCCATCTAATTTTCCTTAACTTAGGAGTCGTCTCTCAACTACAGCAGTCAGAGATGACAAAGATCTCAAATGGCCCAGCTTAGCCTTTGGCCAACTGAGAAAGAGACTAACAAACACAGAAAATGCTAGAGAAACTATGAAGGTCTGGCAGCATCTGTGGAAATAGAAACAGAGTCAACATTTCAAGTCCAGAACTGCTCTTCTTCAGGTTAGTTCTTCAGTTATGTTCCATGCGCTTTGGAAATTTGTAAAATCTACAGTAAGTAACTCATGATTTTGGAAAAATACCACCAATGATGCTTACTCAAAATTCTTCAAATATTCAAGTGCGAAATTGTCATTATCCTCTCTGAATTTATTGTTTCTTGCTGAGACACCATTACCCAAAGCCTGCTTCGCTGGGTGAATCACACTGTTTATAAGCCTGATACAGGGGAACCTCAATTACCAAAGGATACAAGTAGACAGTATTTCAGTCAGTTAATCAAATTCTGGATAATCGAATGCTGGATAACATAGCTTAGCCGAGCATTAGGACCTTGTGATCTTGCCACATAATCCAATATTCAGATAATCGAATGCTAGATAATCAAGGTTCCTCTGTATATCCCTTCCTCAGTGTAGCATTCTTGGTCAGCCAAAGTTGTTAATCATGGCTGTCCTCATGTCTCTATCTCTAACAGCTTTCCCATGATGCCATAATATAACACTGGGACCCTACATCTCTTACAAAATGCTCCCAGCTCCATAATCCCTATCTTCCAATGCCAACAACTACCAACGGTCCCCGTGGCATGGATGGGAATAACAATTTGCTGGTGTCTGATTGATTGGCTGTCCTAGTACACTTAATAACTCCAGACATCTTTTGTTGAAACTGCAGGAGCTTGCCTGACAATTCTCCCACCAGATGGACCAATTAAATGCAGCCCTGGGTTTTTGTATCTCTTTCTCTCTCATACATTCACAAACACTGAAGTTAGACAGTTACACACGTCTCAGAGGATGTAATTAGTGAGCATGAGGAAAGAATATCATCTCTGTCCAACATTAATGCCAGACTGCGCATCATTAAGTAGCCAGGCATTGTATAGTTACATAGTGGAAATGCTTATGTGTAATTGCTTTGCAAGATATCTAGGAAGAATTTGAACTGCAAGCCTAGGTTTCGATGTGTACCCTGCTTATCAATGATAACATTTTGCAATCATGTCTGGTCTGGCCATGCATAAACAAGAGTTAGGAGACCACTTGATGGGTTAGACACTGTGGTAAGAATGCTTGAGCCATCTAGATATCCTAAATACCCTACCATTGCTCCACCAGTTTCTTTAAAGTGTATTGTTTTCATTTCACTGATGTAATGGACCAGTGGGATTGTCAACTTGGAGGGAGTAGCCAATGTCCAAAATATAATTTCCAGGAAAAAGCACCAAACAAAGTGAACGAAAGTCATCCAGCCCGCTGGCTAATTTTCCAGAAAATAGGGATATATGCTTTTCAAAATGGAAGGAGAAATTGAGTCTACAGCCTTGAAGGGATTGCCATGAATTTTGCACTTTCCCTGTCTTCCCATAAACCTTTACGAAGCCTTATAACCGCTTTAAATTCATTTTTAACTTCCATGCTCTCACACGTGAAAATGTTTGATACTCACATTCCTTTAAGTCTGAGCTGCAGATATGAAGTAAAGACAAAACTACAGATCCAAATTCTAGTGTTTTATCGTGGCAGCATTTTATGCAGACAACTCAGAAATAATTCACGACTGGGTGGATTACTTTTTAAGGTAGGTTCTGCATCAGTGGTGCTGGAAGAGCACAGCAATTCAGGCAGCATCCAACGAGCAGCGAAATCGACGTTTCGGGCAAAAGCCCTTCATCAGGAATAAAGGCAGAGAGCCTGAAGCGTGGAGAGATAAGCTAGG
>NC_057715.1:27959548-27988968 GCF_004010195.1 Chiloscyllium plagiosum | reverse complement strand
GAGATGTTCCCTAAAGTGCTCTGCTAGGAGGCGCCCAGTCTCCCCGGTGTAGATGAGACCGCATCGGGAGCAACGGATACAGTAGATGATATTAGTGGATGTGCAGGTAAAATTTTGATGGATGTGGAAGGCTCCTTTAGGGCCTTGGATGGAGGTGAGGGAGGAGGTGTGGGCACAGGTTTTACAGTTCCTGCGGTGGCAGGGGAAAGTGCCAGGATGGGAGGGTGGGTCGTAGGGGGGCGTGGACCTGACCAGGTAGTCACGGAGTGAACGGTCTTTGCGGAAGGCGGAAAGGGATGGGGAGGGATTACTTTTTAAGTGCAGTCACACTTTATAATTTCATGATTCTATTGAATGCCCTTGTCAATTTTAATGTGCAGCAAGTTGCTAGACATAACAAACCAATAACAAATCAAATAAAAGCAAAATACTGTGAATGCTGGAAACTTGAAATGAAAACAGAAACTGCTGGATAAACTCAACAGGTCTGGCAACATCTGTGAAGAGAGAAACTGAGTTAATGTTTTGTGTCTGGTATGATTCTTCTTTGGAACTCAAGTCTTTGGACTCAAAACATTAACTGTTTCTCTCTCTACAGATACTGCTTGATCTTCTGAGTTTCTCCAGAATTTTCTATTCTTCTTTTAAAGCAATGGGCAGCATGGTGGCACAGTGGTTAGCACTGCTGCCTCACAGCGCCAGAGACCCGGGTTCAATTCCCGCCTCAGGTGGCTGACTGTGTGGAGTTTGCATGTTCTCCCCGTGTCTGTGTGGATTTCCTTCGGGTGCTCCGGTTTCCTCCCATAGTCCAAAGATGTGCAGGTTAGGTGAATTGGCCATGCTAAATTGCCCGTAGTGTTAGGTAAGGGGTAAATGTAGGGGTATGAGTGGGTTGCGCTTCGGCGGGTCGGTGTGGACTTGTTGGGCCGAAAGGCCTGTTTCCACACTGTAATGTAATGTAATCTAATCTAATCAATAGCTAGATTTTGCTTCTTCTTGAGTTAATTGAAGGGATAACAGACAACAAGAAAACTCCCTGTTCTTCTGAGAATAATGACTTACTGGGACATCTTAGATCCATCTGAACAGGAATTAAGACTTTATTCAATGCTTCATCTGAAGGAAAAGCAATCTCTATGTTCTCCTTTAAGATTGGTGCAAAAGTTTATACTGGCACCCTTCCTCTTTTAATGCAGCACCAAGCAAAGCTAACATCACCATGAGCTACAAATGTTACAGAAGCTAACCCATAGAATGCTAATGTTGTGTAAATTCCCTGTCAGAGTAAGGACACCCCAAAGAATCAGATCCTAGTATTACCTAGTGTGGTGATGAAACATCTAAAAACAAACCTTCCAGCTCAGCGAGCAAACCTACATCTAGAATCAAATCATTTCCAATGTTCTGTGTCACAACACAGTAATCTCATAATCAATGCTTTGATGAAAGTGAATAATGCCCATTAAATTTTTGTATGTTAATATCAGCACAAAAGAACAAAGGGAATAAATAGTAACCATTGTTAAGGGAATATGTTGCAGGGCCAAGGTTCATAACCCTTGCCACAAATATAACTTACTTTACAAATGAGTGCCTTTAGTATAATAAAATGTCCCAAGGTGCATCACAGGCCCATTATAAATCAAAATATAACACTCAAACCTCATAAGACGATATTAGGTCTGATAATCAAAAACTTATCCAAAGAGATAGATTTAAGGAGGGTCTCAAAAAATATCCAACCAGTCTACGTATGAAAGACATTCTACCCAAATGCTCTTGTCAGTGAAGCGAACAAAGGGACACAGAATTTGGTTTGTGTTTCAAATGGATTTTATTAACAAAATATTCCTTAGTAAAAAAAAAGTCAGCATTTCCAAAATTCCCACAATACTAACTCTATCTAGCTCTATCCATCTGAGGAAGGATATTTTGTGCGATGAACTAAGTGTTTGAGCTGATCCATTGGAATTTCCTTCCTCTCCAACTAAGGGAAGGCTCTCTTTCATGAAGATGGGTCTCGCAAATCAAGGAAGATATTTTCCTGGATCTTCTTGGGTTGCTGCGTGGTCGTCTGCCACGAGACTTTGCTGAGAGTCTTCTGAGGGAGTGGCTTCCAAATGTGTGTTTTTACTCCCCCTCTTGCTGGACCTTCCAGAATGTTCAATGGCCTTTGACCAATGGGGTAATGAGCTGGATTCAAGTCATTCAATGTGGTCATGCAAACATCCTTCATTGTTGCCATGTCAGGAGGTATAAAATACTCTTAAACAGGCAGTCAAGATGCCAGAACACCTGATCAATCTTTCTTCAATATAGAGCTCTTGGGCTGGTTATAACTGGTTCCTCTTGAATCTTTGTAATCTCTTTGACTTTTGGGTCCACTGTTCACTGTAACTGATTGCTGCTGGCTGCTGTTTAATTTAGTTTGGCCAATTTCTGTGGCCCTGAGTCAATTTAGGATGTCCAAATTTAGACTGATAGTTGCTCAACCACAAAACAAAAGCAAGGTAGGGATGGCAAAGGAGTAAATGGAGAGTATTCCAGAGTTTGACACCCAGACAACTGAAGCACAAACACTTGAGTGGTGGAGTAATTAAAATTGACAATGCCAGAATTAAACAAGCACAGAAATCTCAGAGGGGCATGAGGAGATTCAGAGATAAGGAGGTAAACAAAGAAAACAAAGATGGGCAGTTTAATATCAAGGTAAAGATTGACAGAGAACCAATGTTGTTCAGTTAGCATTGGGTGATAAGAAAACGGAATGCTGTGAGGTAAGAAATGAGCGGCTGAAGTTTGAACAGCATCATGGTTACAGTGAATAGAATGTGTGAGAACAGCCAGGAGAAAATTTGAATAGTTGAGTCTACAGGTAACAAAGATATTGGTGAGGGTGGTTTTGGCAGGAGGTAAACTGAGGCAGAAGCAATGTTCCAATAAAGATTCATATCTCCTCAGTGTGAAGCAAATGAAAAAAAAGGTGGGTGGATTTGAACTGACGAGTCTGTGGATTTTATCTGTAATTTTCTAGGGGTTTCATGCAGTTGCACAGTACCTGAGTTACACCAAGTGCATGGAGTAACACATCTCATGTAACAGGTCAGGGACTGACATTTTACCTTATTACCCACTGAAATTGCTATAGCTCTTTAACTTCGAACCACACTTTACAATATCTATAAGTAATAGGGACGTCTATATCAGCAGTCAGAAGATGACAAGCCCTTCCTTGTTTAAACAAAAAATTCATTTTTTTGCTTTGCTTTCCCTCAAAGCTGGCTCCTGTCACCAAAGGGGCCTCTGGGAAATCCCAGTGATTCTGGATTTGGAAATCGCACATAAAGAAATCCTTGCAAAGCTCAGTGTGACCTTTCTTTATTGCAGTAGAAAAAAAGACTTTAGTAGCAACATGCCTTGGGCAACATATCTAAATCTTGTAATATACAACTGAAAAGTGCTGGCAGCATTACTTGAAGGCATTTGAAATAAGTCATTAACATATAGAGTGAAGTGTGCAGTCACCTTCACAGCCATCACTGATCGATATCTGTCTAGACAGACATTGTAAAAATGCTGAAACTTTTGGCTTCTGTTAAAAATCTGATGCTCACATGCAGCTACTTTTCTTGTGAAGTCATTTATGTGACAAAAAAACTGGAGAAAAGGTAATTTTAAAAATCAATTATCTTCAATTCTACTTCCTACATAAGCAAGTATCAATAAGATCAAAATTCTATTATCCAAGGACTGACTGTTTAAAGGAACTCATTTGGAATTCTCTGATTAAGCTCACCAATGGGAAATAGTCAAAAATGAGGTCAGTCATATTGAACATCTGTGCAAATTACTCTGCAAGTTTTCAAGTATATGGCTGAAGCAAATATTGTTCTTTTTTTAAACTTAGTAATACCTTTTAATCAGGAGGCTTTGGCTTTCTTCAACAACTTTTGTGCCAGGAACAGAAACAGTTCTCCAGAGATGCTGAACAACCTAATGAATACTCTTTCCATGCCCAAGCTTTGGAGGTGGGACTTGAACCCAGGACTTTTGGCACAGACAGAGGGGCGCTACCAACCAAACCATAAGATCTTCTAGATGACACTGACTGAATCGGTCTTTCTTTGCTGATTTATTGTGTCCATCTCATTGGATTTCCTGTGGCAGTGGTTTTGCTACCGGCACTGCTTTTAGGTTAGGCTGATGGAAATGATAAACCTGATTAGATAATGACCAGTTCAGCAATTGTAAGCTCCTGTCAAGGTGTGGGTGATGTGAACATCCTTTTAGTTCCTCATTGAGATGATGGCAGAACCAAAAGGGTGTCAAAATTCAAGCAACCCATTTGCCATAAGGTCACGCATTGTTCACTATGGTAATGCAGGGTATTTTCTATGATCAGGCTATACTTTGGGCATTTCATCAGGGCAGGAGTTAGTGTTTACTGTCTGTGCATCTTCCTTGCCAATCACACCATTTAAAGGATTTGTGTCACTCCCAACTCTGAATTCACCATCAAGGATGAGCTCATCTCCCTTTGGGCACATAACAGCAACTCACCAAGTCTGGAGTAGAATTTCTCTTTGGCCTCAACAATGGCTGCTCGTTTTCATGCATTTGTACTGAAGACTGCGGTGTCCTGCTTCTGGGTTGTTAAGCCAAATGATCATGAGCTATTTATTTATCTCACAAGACGGTTTGATGAGATGACCAACAAGCTTGTTTCTTGATGATGAAACTAATCCCATGGAGTTGGCTTTCTTCCTTAGATTTATTCTTCAAAAATGGCCACCTTGTTATTGAGCTGATTTTCTCATGTGTAACATCTCTTATTCAGGGCAATAATGTCATTGTTTGATGACTGAAGTTCTGGGGCTATGATATTGGTGAGAGTTTGCTGCTGGACTTTCCATGAATGTCGTGATGATCAAGGTCCCAAACTTCATTTTGAAGGGGTGCAAAATATCTGTTCTTTTACGTGGACTGGCTTTTGCACACCGATGAATATTTAATCCTGGAGGAGCAAGATGTAGTGGTAATCTAGGAAATTTGGAATCCAGGCAGTTCTGAACAGACACACACACACACACACACACACACGGTTACATGATTACTTGTAGATGCTTTGCAGCGTTGTGCTGGGGGCAAATGCTTATCCTGAATCTAGCTAATATTTATCATGCTTGTTTGCTGACAAGTCTTCTGAAAACTTGACACAACCAAAGCAGAATTGGATTAGCAAAACAAACACTATAAAGGGCTCATTGTTGCCATATTAGTTCTGACAATGATTCCACTCTAAAACTTTAACCTGTTTATTTTCTATTTCAGCTACTGACCAGTTTGTTCTAAATTTCCAACATTTTGTGTCAAAGTTACAATGCATGATTTTAATGGAAATGAGAATGCAACAGGTAAGCCAAGCTGGTGAAGCATTATTGCCCACTTTGCACTGAAGAACATAAAAAATAGGGTGAAGTAGGTTTATTTCAATGCAATATTATAGGTAAGGCAGATGAGCTTAGAGCTGGATCTGTACGTGAGACTATGATGTTGTGGCCATTACAGAAACTTGGTTGACAGAGGGACAGAAATGGCTGCTCAACATTCTAATGTTTCATTGTTTTTGAGGAGGTAGAGAGGGAGGTAAAAGAGGTGAAGGAGTTGTATTACTAATCAGGGAGAATTTTACATCTGCACTCAGAGAAGACATACTGGAGGGGTCATCCACTGAGGCAATATGGGTAGAGCTCAAAAATAAGATGAGTGCAATCACTCCAATAGGATTGTACTATAGGCCCCCCAACAGCCACCGAGACATTGAGGATCAAATATGTTAGGCAGATTATGGAGAGATGTAATAACAACAGGGTTGTCATAGTGGGTGACTTTAAATTCCCCAATATTGACTGGGACTCCCTTAGAACAAGAGGCTTAGACAGGGCAGAATTTGTTGAGTCCATCTAAGAGGGTTTCTTGAAACAGCATGTGGATAGTCAAACTAGAGGAGGGACCATACTAGGCCTTATATTGGTAAATGAGCCTGGCCAGGTGATTGACCTTTTAGTAGGAGACCATTTTGGAAACAGTGATCACAATTCCTTAAGTTTTAAGATCACTATGAATAAGGATAAGTCAGGACCTTGTGACAAACACTAAATAGGGGAGGACAAATTGTGTCAGTATTAGGAAGAAGCTACAGTGTGTTAATTGGGAGGAACTGTTATCAGGCAAGTCCACATTTGGCATGTGGAAATTGCTTAAAGACCTGCTGATGAGAGTTCAGAACCCACATGTTCCAGTAAGGAGAAAGGACAGGATGGCAAGATAAGGGAATCTTGGATAATGAGGGAGGTTGTGAATTTAGTCTAAAGGACAAAAGAAGCATATGTAAAGTTTAGGAAGCTAAAACCGGACAAGGCCAGTGAAGAATGTAAAGACAGGATGAAAGAACTCAAGCAGGGAATTAGGAGAGCAAGAAGAGGCCATGAAATGATCTTGGCAAGTAAGGTTAAAGAGTATCCTAATACATTCTATGCATACTTCAAAAATAAGAAGATAACTAGGGAGAATGTAGGACCACTCATGGATAAAGGCGGGCACTTGTGCTTGGAGGCAAAGCATGCAAGTGAGATTCTAAATGAGTACCTTCCATTGGTATTCACTCAAGAGTAGGATATGGAGGATAGTGAGATTTATGTGGAGCATGTTAATATGCTAAAGCATTTTGAGATCAAGAAAGAAGTGGTGTTTGATTTCTTAAAGTGCTTTAAGGCGATGCAATGGTATCTCTCAAAGTTATTGAGAGAAACAAGAGAGGAGATTGTTGGGGCCTTGACCAATATCTTTGTATCCTCATTAGCCACTGGAGAGGTCCTGGAGGATTGGCGAGTAGCTAAGGTTGTTTCTCTGTTCAAGAAGGGAAATAGGGATAATCCAAGAAATTACAGACCAATGAGTCTCACATCAGTGGTTGGGAAGCTATTGGAGAGAAATCTTTGGGATAGGATTTAAGCACATTTGGAAAAGCATGGCCTAATTAGGGAAAGTCAGCATGGCTTTGTGCAGGCAGGTCATGTCTTACTAATTTGATTGAGTTTTTCAAGGTGAGAAAGATAATCAATGAGGGTAAAGCAGTGAATGTTGTCTACATGGATTTTAGTAAGGCTTTCAACAATGTCCCTCATGGTAGGCTGATCCAGAAGATTAAGATGCATGGGATCCAGAATGACTTGGCCTCATAGATTCAGAAAAGGTTTGCCCATAGAAGGCAGAGGGTAATGGTGGAAAGGTGTTTTTTTAGGCTGGAGATCAGTGACTGGTGGTGTTCCACAAGGATCCGTACTGGGGCCTCTGTTGTTTGTGATATATATAAATGACTTGGATGAAAATGTAGAATGGGTGGATTAGTAAGTTTGTAGACAATACAAAGATTGATGGAGTTGTGGATAGTATAGAGGTTATCAAAGGATGCAACAAGATATAGATCAGTTGCAGATATGGGCAGAGAAATCACAGTTGGAGTTAATCCGTGTGAGGTACTGTATTTTGGGAGATCTAATGTTCAGGAAAAGTAAACAGTTAATCTCAAGACCCTGAACAGCATTGATGTACAGAAGGATCTTGGGTTTCAAGCCCATTGCTGCCTGAAAGTGGCCACACAAGTAGATAGGGTGGTAAAGAAGGCAAATGGCATGCTTCCTTTTTTGGGGCTTGGGGAACTGAGTACACAAGTCAGGATGTCATGTTGCAGTTTTATAAGACACTGGTTAGGTCACACTTAGAGTATTGCATTCGATTCTGGTCGCCAAATTACTGGGACGATGTGGAGGCTTTAGAGAGGGTGCAGAAGAGGTTTACCAGGATGCTGCCTGGATTAGAGAGTATGAGACTATAAGGAGAGACTAGAAAATCTCGGGTTGTTTTCTCTGGAGAGGCAGAGGCTGAGGGGAGACTTGATAGAAGCTTATAAAACTGTATAGGGTTGACGGTCAGAGTCTTTTACCCAAAGTTAACATGTCTAATACGAGGAACATGCATTTAAGGTGAGGGGGAATATTCAAAGAAGATGTGAGGGGTGCATTTTTTACACAGAGGTTGGTAGGAGACTGGAACATGCTGCTAGGGGTGGTGGAGGAGGCAGATAGAATAGGGATGTTTAAAAGACTTTTAGATAAACTCATGAATATGTAAGAAATGGAGGGTAATGGAACAAGGGCAGGCAGAAGGGATTAGTTTAATCTGGCATCATGTTCAGTACAACATCGGGCCAAAGGGCCCTTTTCTGTGCTGTACATTTCTTTGTTCTATGTTCTGTGTTCTAACTCAAGAGTCTTCAGCAGGTGAAATATCTTCCCAGGATCTAATCTGTCAGAATTACGTTCTTCTAACAATTAACTTCAACAATGAACAACTCACACCATTTTAAAAATGTTTTGCTTTCCTACATTTCCTTCCAAGCTAGGTAAATTTGCTTCTCTGCATATAATATTCTATTAATCATACATACTTAGTTAAACTGCCTGTATTTGTTAAGGTATCTTTTTGTGTACAATTATTGCACAAAATCAAGATCTATTCTTTTCTGTTTTTACTGCCGATTTCCAGCATTTGTAAATTTTTTTTTAAAATTTTTGTTCACATATCAAGTCCTTGAATGGAATATACTGCACTCGGCAATTATAAGATAAATTTAAAACACAATCTGTTACTGCGGTAATAGTATTACATCTACCTCGCAAATGTTCCATTGCAAACCACTGCCAGGCACAGAACTGATGCCTCACTTAGGCACTTTAATCTTCAATAATACTTAGATGTTAGGAGAGCATTTGGCTTTGAATTGTTGAATTAAATCTTGAAGGCTTGTGTATGAAATAGTACAGATAATATTATTTACAAATGGAGATAAGTTGAACCTTCAAGTCCTTCACAGCCACCCTTTACTATAATTGTTGATGTAGTCTGGATATAAATCAACAGAAACAGCATTTCAAGTAATGCTTATACATAATGTTGGTTGAGTTCCAGTCAGCTGAAAAGAAAACACAAGTCCTTCATGGTATAATTAGTTTGCTTTACTCTTGGGAACTGGTAACAATGGCTTCTAACACATAGTCCCAAGTAATTTAAAAAGCAAAACCAAAGTTTTGAAAAGACCTGGAAGATCCATGCAGAATATTTGACATCACCTTATGTTTATGTTGATTTTTCTGGTTTATCCTCAATAACTTCTGTGTTCATTTTCTTGCTGAGCACATTGCATTTTGAAGAGGAATGATTCTCATTGCTGTAGTCAGCTCTTTGCTTCACTGTTCTAAAGAAATACATCAGTATACAAATCTCCCATTATCCCTGGAGGTAATGGCGGTAGGGGAGCAGTGGGTATTAATTGTAAATAAAGAATTATAATACATATTCATTTTCACGTCTTAGAAACATTTGGAAGTATCTAATGTACCATTGGATATTCTGAAGTGCAAATGAGGTCATGCAGAGTGATGGCAATGGCATAGGTTCAATTCTTGCGCTGATGAAGGAGCAACGCTCCGAAAGCTAGTGCTTCCAAATAAACTTGTTGGTCTATAACCTGGTGTTACGTAATTTTTAACATGATACACCCACCCATCACATGATGGGCGGCACGGTGGCACAGTGGTTAGCACTGCTGCCTCACAGCGCCAGAGACTCGGGTTCAATTCCTGCCTCAGGCGACTCTCTGTGTGGAGTTTGCACGTTCTCCCCGTGTCTGCGTGGGTTTCCTCCGGGTGCTCCGGTTTCCTCCCACAGTCCAAAAATGTGCAGGTTAGGTGAATTGGCCATGCTAAATTGCCCGTAGTGTTAGGTAAGGGGTAAATGTAGGGGTATGGGTGGGTTGCGCTTCGGCGGGTCGGTGTTGGGCCGAAGGGCCTGTTTCCACACTGTAATGTAATCTAATCTAAAACCCCAGTCCAATAGCAGCTCCTCCAAATCATGCATTGGCTGTGGTTGGGATTCTCCTTCCCAACCACTCCCTTCACTTGACACATGGTAATCCTCAGATTGAACTACCACCAGTCATCTCTCTCTATAATGAGAGAGTAGCCCTATGGTCTGATAAGACCTTACTGTTACATAGACATATGCAATCAAATGAGTAACTCTAAACAACTAATCTGCTTTTAATGATGTTGCTTGGTGAGAAATGCTAGCTGGAACTCTGAGCAAATGCTGTGCATTTTTTGTAAAATCCCTTAGAATCTTCAACATCCAATAGGACAAGCAACTTTCCTTGCTTGTAATATTCCATAGGTTGTGAGTGATTAGCAATTTCATTTTATTTCTTCAAACATTTGAACAAGATCAAAATTTAAATGTCTGCATTTTAAAAAAAATTGCAGTGGGAAGATGCGCAATTGTAGAGAGATCAATGAGAATGAGAAATGCTAATTGTAAAAGCAACAATGAAGTAAATTCTTCGCATGTTGAAGAATGGGGTGCTGGAAAAGCACAGCCGGTCAGGCAGCATCTGAGTAGCAGGAGAATCAACATTTCGAGTTAATCCTGATGAAGAGTTTATGCTCAAAATGTTGATTCTCCTGCTCCTTGGATGCTGCCTAACTGGTTGTGCTTTTCCAGCACCACACTCTTTGATTCTGATCTCCAGCACCTGCAGTGCTCACTTTCTCCCACTAAATTCTTCACATGGTTTGCTTCTACTTTCTGTTAGCAGTAACATTATCATTGTGCTGGGAAAGATGATATGTACATGATGATAATTACGACAGCTAACATTCAGCAGCAAAGCAGTGACATTTACTGCTAACCTTAAAGAAATCTGCATGTCTTCACTCTCTGTTCAGCAGTTATCCCCCTTCTGAAATACAAATTTTATTTTTATGAGATATGAGCATTGCTGGCTAGCCACCATTTATTGCCTGTCCCCAAATGAACTTGAGAAAGTGGTGTTGAGCTGTGGAAGCTTTGTATCATAATGAACAAATCTGATGTTGTAGATATATAAAATTATCTTCTCAGGGCCAAGGAGAGTGTTTAAATTAACATTCCATTAAAATATAAACCTCATTGACAAGAACTAACTTTTTCAAAGGCTTCTACAGAAAGATTAATGGCATAAGAATGAAAGTTCTCAGCTTTTCCCTTTATTGCTTTCTGACTGTGCTTCTACAGTGATCCCCTGAAACATCACTGACAGAAGCTTTTCCATGTCCATTTTCATTGTGCATGTGCGAATTCCAGAAACTGCCATCTGTTTCAATCCAGAATGTCTAACATGCCTGAAAATGTGGCCAGTTTTCAGGTCCTTATCAATACCATGACAGCATGGATAGGGTAAATAGACAAGGTATTTTCTCTGGGGTTGCTGAGTTCTGAACTAGAGGGCATAGGTTTCGGGTGAGAGGGAAAAGATTTAAAAGGGACCTAAGGTGCAACATTTTTACGCAGAGGGTTGTGCATGTATGGAATGAGCTGCAGAGGAAGTGGTGGAGGCTGGTACAATTACAATATTTAAAAGACATCTGGATGGTGTATACATAGGAAGGGTTTAGAGGAATATGGGCGAATTGCTGGCACATGAGACTAGATTTATTTAGGATATCTGGTCGGCATGGATGAGTTGAGCTGAAGGGTCTGCTTTCATGCTGTACATCTCTATAATGGACACTATTTTCCAAAGTATGCAAAAGTGAAAGCAAATGAATTCAACACGCGGCGTGACATCGAACAATTCTTCCGCCGCCTTCGCCTCCGTGCCTACTTCTTTAACCAAGACTCCCGCCCACCCTCTGACGACCCCTTCTCCCGCCTCCAACACACCCCATCCACCTGGAAAGCTCCCACGCCGATCCCTGTCCCCGCCCCCAGACCTAACCCCGCCCCCACACCCACTCCAGCCCCACACCAGGTCCTAGCTCCCAGCCCTGCCGTGTTTTCACTATCCCTCCAGACCTACCCCGGATTGGACACCAACAACAAGACTGCTGCTGCAGCTGACTTTGTGGGGTTAGTCTCCAAAGACCATGCGTGCACACACATACATATGCACGCACAAGCACACGCACACACACACAGACACACACATATGCACACACACATGCACACGCACACACAAACACAACTTTTGACTGCACCTTTTGACAGGTTTCGCCTCTGCCCTGAACAGGACAATGTTGGAGAGATTATCTGGGGAAGGGGGTGGGTGTTTAGGGTACATCCCTCTGTAGAACTCCAGGGAAAGTGTGAGGAAGGAGAGAGGGCGGAGATTAGTCATTTGCAGAAGGTGCCTGTTTAATCGCTGTAAACAAAATACGCGATCACCATTGGAAACTTGCCTTTGATGTAATGTTTCTATTGGGACCTCGAGATCTCCTTCAGATAATCCGATTTTCAGGTAATTGGTATTCGAATAATCGAGGTTCCTCTGTATATTCTAAACAGATGTAGCCCTTATACTGATCCCTGTGGAACTTCACTGGTCATAGGTTGCCAACCTGAAAAGAACCCTTATCTCCCCACATTGTTTCCTGTCTGTTAGCCAATTCTTTATCCATGCCAATACACTATCTCCAATACCAAGGGACCTTATCTTATGATTTAATGGGGTACCTTGTTGAATGCATTCTGGAAGTCTAAATACAACACATCTATTGGTTCCCCTCTATCACTCTGATTGAGATTTCTTCAAAACACTCTAATAGATTAGTCATACATGATTTCTCTTTCATGAAGCCATGTTGACACTTTGATTAGATTGTGGTTTTCCAAATGTTCTGTTATTACTTCCTTAATCATTGATTCCAATACTTTTCCAAGAAAAGACTTTAGGCTAATCAGCTGATATTTATCCACCTTTTGCCTCTCTCCCTTTTTGAATAGATGAGACACTTAGCAATTTTCCAATCCTGTGTACTTCTCCAGAATCCAAAGATGTTTGGAACATTACAACCAATGCATCCACTGTCCCTGTAGCTACTTTGACCCTCAGATGCAACACATCAGCGCTAGGTGACTTACCTGCATTTAGCCCCATAATCTGATACTATTTTCTGATGCAAAACTTTTGTTTAGCTCATCTGCCATTTCCTTGTTCTCCAAAACTACCTCCCCAGCTTAGTTTTCTAAGGAGTGTATGTTCATTTTGACCTCTCTCTTCCTTTTTGGATATTGAAAAGATGTCTTGTTGTCAGCTTTAATATTTCTCATTCATTTGCTTTCATAGTTTGCTTTATCTTTATTATCTTTTCAGTGAACCTTTGCTGAATTCAGAATTTATCCCAGTCTTTAATGCTATCACTGGCTTTAGCCTCCTTCTATGCTTTCTCTTTCAACTTATTACAGTACTGTCCTCAACTTCCTCAGTTAACCATGGTTTATCACTCTCTCTCTTAGAATCTTTCCTCCACACTGGGATCTGCATGTTTACAGTCATTCCTGATAATCTATCTGCCTAGTTCATTCTAGCTAACCCTAATCTCATGTCATTGTAATTCCCTTTATTTAGGTTAAATGCAGTTGTTTCCAACACAAGTTTCTCACTTTTGAACTGAATATTAAATTCTGACATGTCAGATTAGATTAGATTCCCTACAGTGTGGAAACAGGTCCTTCAGCCCAACCCGACATTCCGAAGAGTAACCCAACTAGACCCACTTCCCTCTGACTAATGCACCTAACACTATGGGCAATTTAGCATGACCAATTCACCTGAGCTGCACATCTTTGGACTGTGGGAGGAAACCCACGCAGACATGGGGAGAACGTGGAAACTCCACACAGACAATTGCCGAAGGCTGGAATCGAACCTGGGACCCTAGTGCTGTGAGGCAGCAGTTCTAGCCACTGTGCCGCTCACTAGGATCACGACTCCCTAGGGGATCATTTATTCAAAGGTCATTAATTAAACCTGCCTCATTACCTATTACTGGATCCAAAATAGCCTGCTTCCTAGTTGGCTTCATGACATGTTGCTGTGGGAAAATATCACTAATGCACTCTAGGAATTTGCTGTTGTAGCTGCCCTTTACAATTTGATTAACCCAATTGACAGGAAGATTAAAGTCACCCATAATTATTGCTCTATTCTTTTTACATGCTTAGGATCATAGAATCTCTACAGTGTGAAAACAGGCCATTTGGCCCAACAAGTCCACACCGACCCTCTGAAGAGCACCCACCCGGAACATTTCCCTACCCTATTACCCTGCATTTACACCTGACTAATGTACCTAACCTACATATCCCTGAACACTATGGGCAATTTGGCACAGCCAATTTACCTGATCTAATCATCTTTGGATGTATTATTTGTTATTATTGCTATTGTTATTATTTGCTGTTATTTGTTGATCAATAATCAACCCCATCACTAACCTGGAATCCTGCACTCTCCTTTGCCTTCAATCTTATAATTCTTTATGCAACTGAACCCACACAAACTCAATCACTACTATCTGATTAAAGCTCTGTTAACAGACCTACTGATGTGATTCACCAGGAGTGTTGTTGCAGCATAAGTCGGGAGTTTGTCCCATTGAATCAGTTCCCTCCTGTTTGGGTCTGTTTGGGTTCAGTTCCATGGCAAATTATAAGATTGAAGGTAAAGGAGAGTGTAGGATTGCAGGTTAGTGATGGGGTTGATTATTGGTGAACAAATTCCTGAAGAAGGGCTCATCCCCGAAACGTCGATTCTCCTGCTCCTTGGATGCTGCCTGACCTGCTGCGCTTTTCCAGCAACACATTTTCAACAAATAATAGCACCAGTACTAGTGTTAATGCCTCATGAATTCAAACCTGTTTCTTCCACACCAATCTTTCAGCCACGCGTTTACCTCCTTAATCTTGCTGACCTTGTGCAAATTAGTTCATGGCTCAGGGAATAATCCAGAGACGCTCATATTCCAGCAGAACCTCTTTCCTCTTTCTGCCTATATCATTGGTACCTACATGGAGCATGACAGCTGGATCCTTCCCCTCCCATTTCAAGTTCCTCTGCAGTCCAGATGAGACATCCTGAACCCTGGCTCTTGGCAAACAACACAGGACGCTTGACTAAAAACAAAAAGTGCTGATGATCATAGCAGATCAGGTCCCATCCACAGGGAGAAAGCAAGCTAACACCCGAGTCTAGATGACTTTTTATCATCTGGTGGACAGTCATCTAGACTCGAAACATTAGCTTGCTTTCTCTCCATGGATGCTGTCTGACTGCTGTGATCTCCAGCATTTTTTGTTTTCGGTATAGGCTTCGGCAACTGCAGTAATTTGCTCCTTCTGGAGTCTTGATCCTAGGCACGAAGAACCGTGTCTATTCCTCTGATTGTACTATCCCTTACTATACTGGGAGATGTAATTATCAGGATGCTAAAAATTAACACAACTTCACAGATATTTTCATTCTAATATAAATGTACCAGGCTCTTGCCCATAACTTGTGATTAGTAATCAATTATTAATATGACTTTGTAGTGTGTCTGTGAGGCTGTCAATCAGAGTATTCTTCGTGATAATTACTTTGAACAGTGCTCTTGGTTATTTTAATATATGAAGACAGTTTAACAATTTAACAGAACTATGTATTCATAATTGAAAATATTTGGAAGAGTGAGCTCCCTTTAGATTTCCTTACCCTTTTCAAAGTTTGACACCTGATTATCCAGTTGGCATGAAAATGTCTCATGCAAATGCTTGGAATTTATAGATAAAGTTCTAATTCTTGATTGAGAGTGTGCAATTAAATAAGTTAAGAGGAGATTAAGAAGACATCTTTTACTCTTGTACATAAATACAGTAACGCAAAGCTACTGGGGTCAGTTTCTTAGACCTCTTAGCACCAACACTGGTGATAATGGCTCATGATGCTATCTTCCACTAAAGAATGGAGATTCCCCCGATTGAATTTCTCAACGACACATTCTCGTTTAGACTGCATGCCCTCTATCAGAATTCTTCAATTTGTTAAGGAGGCACTCTGTTGCTAGTTTTAATCAGACGTAAAAAAGAACCCCTGTAAGTGGTGCCATGCTGGATCAGATGCTCAATGATAATAGAATACACCTTAAAAACTCACAACAGCCAGTTGCAAATGTAATGAATGGTGAGCACCATTAGTTCATCACTGAATGCAGAATGTGCAGTCATTATGTTCAACATTCTTCTAACCCTCACTCCAAATACAGTCCACAAGTCTTCTGACCAGCATTCAATAAGCAGCCACACAAATGTTTAACACACAAGATGGAGCTTGGGGTAACATATTAGCATTGATAGAATCTTAATTAATGGACAGAAAGTGGGAATAAATGGGATTTTTAAAATTGGCAGGTTGTGACTACTGGTGTGCAGCAAAGATCAGTGCTAGCTCCTCAGCTATTTATAATCTTTAGTAATGTCTTAAATGGTAACAGATTGTAATGAATCAACATTTGCCAATGATATAAAGTTAGTTAGGAACATAGCTGAGAAGAGGCTATAAAGAGGTTACAAAAACATACAGTCAAGTGAGTGAGCAATGGGATTGTTGTTACAGTGTTATGTAGGGAAGTACGTGAATATTGGTAGAACAGGTCATTTTGATATAATTCATGTTTCGTCAATGTAAGTTGGCTATAACATGATTGATGAATTGTGGACACTGTTTGGAAATACACAAACTTTCTAATGAACGGGTATAGTGATTTTATACAGCGATCTTCTTCAGCCTGATTTTTCATAGCATGAGGTTGCAGAGGAGCACAACTATCATGTTTTAACAGAACAACCTGTAAGAATTGAAATGCTTTGAAAAGGCACAAAACTTGTAAATGTTGATGTTCTGGGTGACTTGGATGTCATCTATAGGGAACACAAGAAGTCGGCATGCAGGTGCTGTAAGCATGTTTCAGTAATAATTGAGCTTCAGTTAAAGTGTGCAAATATAACGTTTGAAATGAAATGTGATGAAAGAGAGAGAGATCAGCTGCATCAGAGCAAGGCTTTACACATTACCCATTAAAATACGGACGATATATACAGCTTCCGAGAGATGTGTTTATCATTTAACAATGGGAACTGTCTCCATGGACTTTGAGAGAGCCTGAAGACAGTTCTAAAGCTGTAATCTCCATTGTGACAGCATCACCAGTGGCAATAAAGGCCCTAGGTTCCTTGCAGAGGAATCACCTGAAACTTCTGACAATTTACTGATTGTAGATGCAGCTACTGAATAACTGGTACATTATTCAGCTTGGTCTCCACTCTTAGCTTCTTCTGCAGCATGACACTGTGTCTTAATTTCCTCATGTTGCTAAACTCCCCAAAAGCTCATTGATAAAAAGAAGGAACTTGCATTTAAAAAGCAACACTCACCACCTCGTTGTTGGCCTTTAAGTGCACATGAAAAGCTTCTGAATGATGATATTACCCAGGCAACCCGAAATGGGTGTTCTGTTTCATCTCCGCATTGCTAACCAGCATTTAGAGATCGTGCTTCCCAGGCAATATCTGTGATACTTTCATTGGCACGAAGTACAAAATGGGAAGATGGTAGTCTAGTTGTAATGCCACTGGAATAATGCTCTGGAAAAATTACTTCAAATCCCACCATGTCAACTGGTGAAATTCAAGCTGAACTAAATAAATCTGAAATTGATTCTCATCTTCACGTGGCTATGCTAGTTATTACCATTTACTCTGTAGACCCATGTGGTTGACTGTGTCTTGTGGGAGGAAAATATGCCATCTTTCTCTAGAATAGTTTATATATGACTCCACAGTATTGTAGATGACTCTACTCTCTGGAATGGTCTAGCAAGCCATGCAGTTCAAGACCCATTAGAGAGGGGCAACAATTGCCAGCCTTATCTGTGAGGCCCATTTCCCATCAAAGAATAAAAAAAAGGGGAAATTTCAATAAAACAAAGGGTAGGCTTGTGTCAGGCTTCCAAGACTGCTCCTCAGCCAATTGCTGACCAGAGGGACCCACATTATCAGGTAACCTGCATTGCGCTTTGCCCTAAACCCATTGGTTCAGTCCCCAACCTAAAATGTTTGTGATCTCCCATTTTCAGATCTGATCCAAACCCACGTAGGTCTGTAGTCCCACCTAATGCTCCCTACTCCCCAACCCTGCCATTGTTGGCCCAATGTTCCTCTCCAAAACCTATCATCTCTGCGGTCTCCTCCCTCAGGGATCTGATTTCCACCCTTCAACTCTAATTCTAAGGTCTCAGATTCTACTGCCCTCTAGGCCAATGAGTTCACATCCCTGACCCCTCAATTCCACATTCCAGACTCTGATCTGCTATTGCAAATTCCCTGCAAGGCCTATTAGATTGTGGAATTAGCAGACAATCTAGGATTATTTATTCCCCATCCCAATGACCCTAACCTGATTAGAATATTGCGTTATTTGCCAAGTGATAGGAGCTATTTTGTAATGAATACTTGCAATCAGAGTGCCATATCTCTCACAAAGGCTCAACAGTCTTTGCACTAAAGTGATAATGTATCATTTTGCCGCTGACACCAAGAACTGCAAGAAACACACTTGATGAAATGTCTAGCATTTGCGTCAAACAGTGTGATTATTTTGACCTTCTGAGATTGTAATATCAATCTACCCACCCTCTGCCTCCACCATATGAACATCGGAGAGCAGAGGTTTCTGGGAAAGGAGGGATTGTTTTATTTCTCTCCAGCCATAAAAGTGAGTGTTTTCTAAACCCGAAATCCTTCTCTTCTAGCGCCTCCCACCTAAACACCAGGGACACATCAGGTAAGCTTCTCTTCTTTTGTACTTTCTGATAAGGGGACTAGCAGGGATGGCAGTGCAGGGAGAGGAATGTTCCTCCTCCATGATGTTTGAGATGAAGGATGCCATTAGTGGTCCCCCCAAGAACATTTGCAGGAAGTGCACCCAACTCTTGCTCCTCCAAGACTGCGCTATGGAACTGGAGCAGGAGCTGGATGAACTTCGGATCATTCGGGAGGAAGAGGCTATGATAGATAAGAGTTACAGGGAAGTAGTTGACACCTAGGCATGAAGAAAGCTGGGTAACTGTTCGAAGAGGGAAAAAACAGTCAGTGCAGGAATCCCCTGTGGCCGTTCACTGAAAAACAAGTATATCGTTTTGGATACTGTTAGGGGCACGATTTACCAGGGGAATGCAGATCTCTTGCACAGAGTCTGTCCCTGAAGGGAAGGGGAGAATGGAGGAGAGTGTTAGTCATTGGGGACTTAATAATTAGAGGGTCAGATAGAAAGTTTGTGGGGAACGAAAGAGACTCGCGGTTGGTGTTTTGCCTCCCAGGTGCCAGGGTCCGTGATGTCTCGGATCATATCTTTGGCTCCTGAAGGAAGTAGGTGACCAGCCCCAAATCGTGGTCCACGTAGGTACCAAAGACACAGGTAGAAAGAGGGATAAGGATGTAAGGCAGGATTTCAGGGAGCTAAGGTGGAAGCTTAAAGTGAGAAAAAACAGGGATGTTATCTCTGGTTTGTTACTTGTGCCACGTGATAGTGTGGCAAGGAATAGGGAGAGATATCGCGTGACACGTGGCTGCAGGGATGGTACAGGAAGGAGCGTTTCAGGTACATGGATAATTGGGGCTCATTCTGGGGGAGGTGGGACCTTTACAAACAGGTTGGTCTTCACTTGAACTAGAGGGGTACTAATATCCTGAGTGGAAAATTTGCTGGTGCTATTCGGGTGGGTTTATACTAGCTCAACAGGGTGATAGGAACCCGAGGTGTTGTTCCAGTGTACAGGACGATGAGAGTAGGGAGGGCATGGACAGAATTTCCCAGTCACAAGAATGTGCTGGCAGACAGTAAGCTAGTTTGAAGTGGAGTTCTCTGCAGATAAATGTGAGGTGATTCACTTTGAGAAGAATAACAGGAAGGCAGAGTACTGGGTCAATGGAAAAATTCTTGATAGTGTGAGTGTGCAGAAGGATCTTGGAGTCCATGTACATAGATCCCTGAAAGTTGCCACCCAGATTGATAGTGCTGTTAAGAAGGCATACAGTGTGTTAGGTTTTATTGGTAGAAGGATTGAGTTCCAGAGCCGTAATGTCATGCTGCACCTATACAAAATGCTAGTGCAGCCGCACTTGAAATATTGTGTACAGTTCTGTTCGCCCCATTACAAGAAGGATGTGGAAGTATTGGAAAAGGTGCAGAGGAGATTTACCAGGATGTTGTCTGGTCTGGAGGGAAGGGCTTATAAGGAAAGGCTGAGAGACTTGGGTCTGTTCACATTGGAAAGAAGAAGGCTAAGAGGGGATTTGATAGGGTAGACAGTGAAAGTCGTTTTCCTAGATGATGACATCAGCTTGTATGAGGGGGCATAGCTACAAATTGAGGGGTGATAGATTTAAGATAGATATCAGAGGGCAGGTTCTTTACTCAGAGAGTGATAAGGGTATGGAATGCCCTGCCTGCCAATGTCACTAATTCAGCCACATTAGAGGCATTTAAACAATCCTTGGATAAGCACATCGTTGATGATGGGATAGTGAAGAGGGATGGGCTTGGATTAGTTCACAGGTCGACACAACATCGAGCACCAAAGGGCCTGTTCTATATTGTGTTGCTCTATGTTCTATGTTCTGTGAAAAGGAGGAACAGGATTGGGTCATTCTGCCGTTTGAGCCTGATCCACCATTCAGTAAGATCATGGTTAATCTGGTTTTAACTTCAACCCTACATTCCTGAATATCCCCTAACATCTTTCATTCACTTGTACCAGATCAACCTCATTCCAAACTCACTCCCCTCCCTTGGTACAGGCCATTCTGTTCCTATCTGTGACCATCAATAACAATCCTCAGTCTAATTGGAAGCAAAACCTGTTAATCAGTTAAAAATCACACAACACCAGGTTATAGTCCAACAGGTTTAATCGGAAGTACACTAGCTTTTGGAGCGACGCTCCTTCATCAGGTGATTATGATTGTGATTCATCATCAGATGAAGGAGCATCGCTCCGAAAGCTAGTACTTCCAATTAAACCTGTTGGACTATAATCTGGTGTTGTGTGATTTTTAACTTTGTACACCCCAGTCCAACACCGGCATCTCCAAATGATGCCTGTTAATCAGGTTGGTTTCTGGTCAGAGAATTAGTTGGTGATGCCCTGGAAATTAAAAACTACAAAGAGTGTAGCAGAATCCCAACTTCCAGAGGTTCCTCTCTTCCTTTTGAGTTAGGCAGATCTGGTAAGCAAAAATCAATGTCAATGTATCAGTACAAGCTTATGAGTAAGGTGAAAGTTGACAGTATGATTGGCCCCTTGGAGACCTGGACTATCATTTGATTTGATTTGATTTATTACTATCAGGTGTACTGAGGTACAGTGAAAAGTGTTGTCTTACATGCTTTACAGGCAGACCGTACTATACAAGTCCATCAGGGTAACAGAGCAGAGCGCAGGATATAATGTTACAGCTGCCGAGAAGGTGCAGAGAGAGTTCAATATTAACATTAAAGAGGTTCATTCAGAAGTCTGAAGAAGCATTTCTTGGATCTGTTTGTATGTGTATACAAACTTTTATATCTTCTGCCCAATGGAAGATGGTGGAAGAGAGTATAATCTGAGTGGTAGAGGTCATTGATTGTGCTGGTTGCTTTCCCAATGCAGCGGGAAGTATAGATGAAGTCAATAGATGGCAGGCTGGTTTGCGTGATAGACTGGGCTGTGTTCACTACTCTCGGACTTGAGAAGAGTAGTTGCTATACCGTGTTGTGGTGCATCAAAATAAGATGTTTTATATGGTGCATTCATAAACATTTGTAAGAGTTTTTATGGACATGCATCCTGAGGATGTGGAGGCATTGCTATGCTTTCTTGGCCATATCATCCAAGTGGGTGGACCAAGTCAGATTCTTGGTGATCATCGCTCTCAGGAACTTCATGCTCTCAACCATCTCCATCTCAGCACCACTGATGCAGATCGGGGCATGCTCTCCACTCCACTTTCTGAAGTCAATGACCAGCTCTTTCATTTTGCTGACATTGACGGAGAGTTTGTTGTCTTTAGACATGATGTTAAGCACTCAACTCCTTCCTGTACTCCATCTCATCATTGCTTGATATCTGACCTACAACAATGGTGTCATCAGCAAATATTGTTGATTGTTCAAACATTGTTTGAGCCATTGTTGATGGTACAGTAGCGCCATCCAGGGGTTGAGCAAAGTATGCATATAATGAGGCTCATGAGCCAACATTATCATTATGTAGAATATTCTTCCCATCTTGAGGTTTAATTGATATAGCTCAACTTATCAAAGTATTCACTGTTGGTAGATGTGAGGTAAACCATTTTGTTAAATAGACAAAAAGTATTAATTATACATTGGCCAAGCAAAACTTGGAATCTCTACAGTAGAGCAAGCCATTCAGCCCATCAAATTCACACTGAAACTTCGAAGAACATGCCACCCAGACCTGTACGCCTACCCTAACCCTGCAATCCTGCATTTCCTATGGCTAATCCACCTACCCTGTGCATCTTTGGACTGTGGAAGAAAACCAGAGCACCCGGAGGAAACCCATGCAGACATGGGGAGAGTGTGCAAACTCCACACAGACAGTCACCTGAAGACAGAATCAAATCTGGATCCCTGGCACTGTGAGGCAGCAGTGCTAACCACTGAGCCATCATTCCACCCACTGATGATGTGGTAGGGTAGAGGGATTCTGACATTCATAAGATCTTAAAAGAAATACATCAATTGGAAAAGGCCGGACTGCAAACTAAATTTGGTGTATCCTCAAATTCTGTGGGAGTTTTGGGCGATTGGGGTGTGGTTGTTGTGAGATGTGGAATAATGATTTGCTCCGTGCCTGATTTTCTTTACATTAAATTCCAGAAAACCTGGTGTGCTGCCTCATGCAGTCAATTTGCCAGTTTGAGTTCAGGACTGGGGCTGTGCAACTTTGTGTAGTTACTGCAATTGCGGCTTCAAGTATTTTTAAAATTCGAGTGCCTGCTGAAAATTACTTTATTTTGGCACGTTGCCTCTAAATAAGTTCTGTCTCTGGAATTGAGTGAAACTGTCACTGTCCACAAGAAAAGCTGCAAGAAAGACATATGGTGAAACTTCCAGTGTGTCTTATGGCAAGATATATTGAATAAGCAATTTGAGATCTCATGATAAATTGGTATGCAACATTGTAAAGACCATAGTAGAGTAATGTATGGTGTTTCTTGTGCCACATTTCCAGTTCAAACTTTCAAAAGAGAGCTCAGTAGATATGCAGGAGGAAGAAGCCACCCCACAGAGTAGATTGGAGGAGGATGCACTCACTCACCAAGAGGTTTTCAGCACAAAGACCTTAGCACAGCTAAATGTAGGAACATTATAAGCTCAGACAAGAGATATTTGATTATATTTTCACCTTTGTGATTCTTGATGCCGAATTTCACATGCTTATACAAAATGTCAGAGTTGCATTTTGCAACTTCATACACATTACTTCTAATTAACAGAGTTGTCAGCTTGAGTGAGTGATTTACAGGGTTGGTAGTCAATGGGTATTACATTAAATGAAATGTGAGATATGTACTTTTCTGTTACTTTTAAAGATGAATGCACGGCAGAGGAGCTGGTGCAGGGGAGAAGGATTCACACTTTGGATCATTGTAATCTCTTCTGGGGTAGATGTGACCTGTATAAGAAGGACAGACTGCACCTGAATTGGAAGGGGACTAACATACTGGCAGGGAGATTTGCTAGAGCTGTTCGGGAGGAATTAAACAAGTAAGGTGGGGGAGGGTCCTAGGTCATTAGTGAGGAAAGAGAGCAATCTGAGATTGGTATAGTTGGGAAAAGGAGCAAATCAAACAGTCAGGGCGGGCAGGGGACAAAGCAGGTAGAGCTGATAAACTAAATTGTATTTACTTCAACGCAAGAGGCCTATCAGGGAAGGCAGATGAACTCAGAGCATGGTTAGAAACATGGGACTGAGATAACTTGCCAATTACAGAGACGTGGCTCAAGGATGGACAGGACTGGCAGCTTCATGTTCCAGGATACAAATGCTACAGGAAGGATAGAAAGGGGGAAAAAGTGGGGAGGTGGAGTCTTATTTTTGATAAGAGATAACTTTATGGCTGTACTTCGGGAGGATATTCCTGGGAATACATCCAGGGAAGTTATTTGGGTGGAACTGAGAAATAAGAAAGGGATGATCACCTCATTGGGATTTTATTATAGACCCCTCAATAGTCAGTAAGAAATTAAGGAACAAATTTGTAAGGAGATCTCAGTTATCTGTAAGAATAATAGGATGGTTATGGTAGGGGATTTTAACTTGCCAAACATAGACCGAGGCTGCCATGGTGTTAAGGGTTTAGATGGAGAGGAATTTATTAAGTGTGTACAAGAAAATTTTCTGATTCAGTATGTGGATGTACCCACTAGAGAAGGTGCAAAACTTGATGTACTCTTGGGAAATAAGGCAGGCCAAGTGACTGAGATATCAGTGGGGGAGCTGCCAGAAGAAGTGGTACAATTACAGCATTTAAAAGGCAACTGATTAGGAAGGGTTTAGAGGGTTAAGGGCCAAGTGCTGGCAAATGGGACTAGATTAGGATACCTGGTTGGCATGGATGAGTTCGACCAAAAGGTCTGTTTCTGTGCTGTACAGCTCTATGACCCTTTGACTCTAAGACGTTCTTTGAAGATCCACAGTTTTCTTTCTTAATTCTCCTCGAGATGGTACAAATGGCACTTTTTCCTTTGGTTATCGCCTCTCAGATTCTCTCTTAAGCAAAAAGTAACAAATTGAGCAATGATAGATACACTCAATTCCCAAGGCAGCATCTGTGAAGAAGATGCTCTTATGATTTGTCGTTTCATTATTTGATCAGGGATTCCTTTCCTTCTGTGTTGAGAAACCTCACGTTAATTAGACACTCTGTCTTCAGTAGATAGTGCAGCCCTTTAACAGCACTGCAGAAGATCCTCTTCCCTATTGCCTCAGTTCTAAGTGAAAGGCTACAGTGTGGGAAAATGTTCAGAGAAGGCATCATTTGAGTGCTCTAGATATTTCAGCAGGCACATGGCTATATGGAATGAGCTGAGTTGGTGATCAAGTATGCTCCACAATTCAGTTAGATCACTGTTGATCTGATAATCCTCAACTTTGCTGCCTTTTTCCTACAAGCATTGATTCCCCAACTGACAAAACCTTTTTGCATCTCAGTCTTGAATATACCTAACAACCCAGCCTTTACAGTCTTCGGCAGTAAAGAATTTTACAGATTTTACAGAGGAATGCTTTTCTCTGAAAGAAAAGCATTCCTCCTCATCTCTGCCCTAAATGGATGACCTTTGCAGTAAGATGATGCCTTCTAATCCTAAACTCTCCCCCAAAAGGAAGCAACATTGTGCTCCATTCCCTGCACAAGATTGCAGAAATGCACGTCCACTTTCATTTGTGGTTCCTGTGCCCACAATTTAAATGTACTCGATTGCTTGCATGTATGTTGTTGCTTCTGACCAGCATTTGACCTGGAATACTTTACATATCAATCTTTCACAAAACAATTTCATTCTTTCAATCACTCTTGGCGACTTACAGGTTTCAGTCTTGAATTATTATTCTCAAGTTTTGGAAATGTTTGGATGCATAGCTGTGGGTTTCGAGATGAGGACTTACCATTAGATCTTGTAATGTAAATGGCTTTATAGAGCCATAGGATCATAGAGATGTACAGCATGCAAACAGACCCTTCGGTCCAACCCGTCTATGCCCAACCAGATATCCCAATCCAATCTAGTCCCACCTGCCAGCACCCAGCCTATATCCCTCCAAATCCTTTCTATTCATATACCCATCCAAATGCCTCTTAAATGTTGCAATTGTACCAGCCTGCACCACTTCCTCTGGCAGCTCATTCCATACACGTACCACCCTCTGCCTGAAAAAGTTGCCCTTTAGGTCTCTTTTATATCTTTCCCCTCTTAGTCTAAACCTATGCCCTCTAGTTCTGGACTCCCCGATCCCAGAGAAAAGACTTTGCCTATTTACCCTATCCATGCCCCTCATAATTTTGTAATCCTCTATGAGATCACCTCTCAGCCTCCGACACTCCAGCCTGTTCAGCCTCTCCCTATAGCTCAAATTCTCCAACCTTGGCAACATCCTTGTAAATCTTTTCTGAACTCTTTAAGTTTCACAACATCTTTCTTATAGGAAGGAGACCAGAATTGCACACAGTATTCCAACGGTGACCTAACCAATGTCTTGTACAGCCGCAACATGACCTCCCAACTCCTGTACTCAATACTCTGACCAATAAAGGATAGCATACCAAACGCCTTCTTCACTATCCTATCTACCTGCGACTCCACTTTCAAGGAGCTATGAACCTGCACTCCAAGGTCTCTTTGTTCAGCAACACTCTCTAGGGCCTTACCATTAAGTGTATAAGTCCTGCTGAGATTTGCTTTCCCAAAATGCAGCACCTTGTATTTATCTGAATTAAACTCCAAGTGCCACTTCTCAGCCCATTGGCCCATCTCGTCAAGATCCTGTTGTAATCTGAGGTAACCCTCTTCGCTGTCCACTACACCTCCAATTTTGGTGTCATCTGCAAACTTACTAACTGCACCTCTTATGCTCGCATCCAAATCATTTATGTAAATGACAAAAAGTAAAGGACCCAGGGGCGAAATAATAAGATGCATTTGAGTAGCTGTACCTCCTCTTGAGAACTTTACATTGGCCAGATAAAGTCAAATAATTCCACCGAAACATGTTCATTTTTCCACCTTTGTATTCAATAATTGCTGCGATTATAAAACAACAACACATAAGAAAAGCATCTTATTGAGTTATTTGAGATGGTGACCAAACAGCTGGTTGAGGATAAAGCAGTTGATGTGGTGTATATGGATTTCAGTAAGGCATTTGATAAGGGTCCCCACGGTAGGCTATTGCATGGAAGCATGGAATTGAGGGTGATTTAGCAGTTTGGATCAGAAGTTGGCTAGCTGAAAGAAGACAGAGGGTGGTTGTTGATGGGAAATGTTCATCCTGGAGTTCAGTTACTAGTGGTGTACTCTTTTGGGGATCTCTTTTGGGGCCACTGCTGTTTGTCATTTTTATAAATGACCTAGATGAGGGCGTAGAAGAATGTGTTAGTAAATTTGCGGATTACACTAAGGTCGATGGAATTATGGATAGTGCTGAAGGATGTTGCAGGTTACAGAGGGACATAGCTAAGCTGCAGAGCTGGGCTGAGAGGTGTCAAATGGAGTTTAATGTGGAAAAGTGTGAGGTGATTCATTTTGGAAGGAACAACAGGAATGTAGAGTACTGGGCCAATGGTAAGTGTGGATGAGCAGAGAGATCTCGATGTCCATGTAAAAAACTCCTTGAAAGTTGCCACTCAGGTTTATAGGATTGTTAAGAAGGCATACGGTGTATTAACTTTTATTGGTAGAGGGATTGAGTTTCGGAGCCACAAGGTCATGCTGCAGCTGCACAAAACTCTGGTGCGGCCGCACCTGGAATATTTCATATAGTTCTGGTCACCACATTATAGGAAGGATGTGGAAGCTTTGGAAATGGTTCAGTGGAGATTTACTAGGATGTTGCTTGGTATGGAGGGAAGGTTGTTTAGAGGAAAAGCTGAGGGACTTGAGACTGTTTTAGTAGAGAGAAGAAGTTTGAGAGGTGACTTAATTGAGACATACAAGATAATCAGAGGGTTAGATAGGGCGGACACTGAGAGCCTTTTTCCACAAATGGTAATGGCTAGCATGAGGGGACATAGTTTTAAATTGAGAGGTGATAGATATAAGAGAGATGCCAAAGAGAGTAGTAGGGGTGTGGAATGCACTGCCTGCAACAGGAGTAGACTTGCCAACTTTAAGGTCATTTAAATGGTCATTGGATAAACATATGGATGAAAATGGAATAGTATAGGATAGATGGGCTTTGATTGGTTCCACAAGTCAGCGCAACATTGAGGGCCGAAGGGCCTGTGCTGCACTGTAATGATCTATGTTCTTGAACAGTAATTTATAATAAATTAGTGTTGGCAGCTTTGAATTAGAACTAAATTGTCTTTGTGACCCCTGAGCAAGTAGACAATTTAATGGCAGCTTATGCCAAATCAATTGCAGTTTGCTGCCATGGCTTTGCTCTGCTCTACTTCTGGTCGAGATCAACTTCTAATTTAACAGGACGCTTACGATCAACTGTGGAGATTGAAACTGATCCCCTGACCTGGATCAGTTTTGAACATAAGACTGACTGAGAAAGGAGAGCACGCTTGTTGGATTCCTACACCGTCTCTGGATTACAGATGTTTTATTTTCCTTATGCATTTGTGCAGTCCCTTCTCCCTGTTCAAAGCATCACTGAGTCTGTGAAGCAAAAGTATTTTCTGGTGCTTCATACATCTGTTGATTTTTTTCGTGCCAGCTCATTTGTTCAGATTGATTGCAAAGCTGTCATATCACTTTAACAAGAATTACATTCACAATTAGGCTGATTAAAAACACAAACGGTACCAGTTAATTACCAACATTATAACGTCAGCAGAAAGCTGGGACTTTATTGTAATCAAAACTAATAACTGACTAAAGCTGGAACTTCATTCCAGCTTTAGTCAGAAATTAGGTTAAATTACAATGCCTACTTTTTTTCCATGTTTTATTCCTTGTTGCATTCCCCTAGGCAGAGGATTTATTCTCTATTGCTAAATTTAATCTTCTGGTCACTAGGGAATATCACCATTACTCATATGTTAATAACATAAATGTCCTCATCTGTGGTCAGGGACATTACACATATCCTTTCTTCCACTGTACCAAATCTTTACTCAGCTTCACTAGTTCTTGTGCCATCATGGATCAATTTTAAGGTCCATATTCTCACTTTCAACTGTCTCCACAACAACGCAATCTTTAATCTGATTGATGCTCCTTCATCAGGTGATGAACCGTAATGACCTCCTCAGGAGACAGACACGGGCTGCAATTGACAGGGTACCCTTCATTGTTCAGTACTTCCCAGGGGCTGAAAAATTACGCCATGTTCTTCATGACCTGCAACACATTATCAATGAAGATGAGCACCTCACCAAGACCTTCCCCACACCTCCACTACTTGCCTTTAAACAACCGCCAAACCTCAAACAGATCATTGTTTGTAGCAAACTGCCCGGCTCTCAGGACAACTCCATACAACCCTGTCATGGTGGACGCTGCAAAACGTGTCAGATTGTGGACATAGATACCACTATTATGCGTGGGAACACCTCCCACCGTGTACATGGCAGGTACTCATGTGACTCAGCCAACATTGTCTATCTTATACGTTGCAGGCAGGGATGCCCAGAGGCATGGTACATTGGGGAAACTGAGCAAAGGCTACGACAACGGATGAATGGGCACCGCACAACAATCAACAGACAGGAGG
>NC_057715.1:27896122-27958902 GCF_004010195.1 Chiloscyllium plagiosum | reverse complement strand
CATCTAAAAGGCATTTGGATGGGTATATGAATAGGAATGGTTTGGAGGAATATAGGCTGAGTGCTGGCAAGTGGGACTTGATTGGATTGGGATATCTGGTCAGCATGGATGAGTTGGACTGAAGGGTCTGTTTCCATGCTGTACATCTCTATGACTCTATGACTCTACTCCCATCATATGTAATACATTATCTGAACAGGTTGATTAGAAAAATTGGTTAAATTTTTTAAAAATAGGACTGTCTGGGGTTGTGCTCACATATTGTCTAGCAATCACCATTGTTAACAGCTAACCCGAGAATGCAACTTTAAAAAAAAGGGTTTTGTGATTTACACATGAAAGAAGTGAAACTATCACTGTATTCTAACAGACGAAAGGCTTAACAGACAATCAATCCTTCAATGTATAATTTCAGTTACATCACATTGCAAATTTTTGCTATAAATTCTGTGTTACGATCGAGCTCTCCACAATCACCTGATGAAGGAGCATCGCTCCGCAAGCTAGTGTGCTTCCAATTAAACCTGTTGGACTATAACCTGGTGTTGTGTGATTTTTAACTTTAATCTGATTGATCTTGTTCAGCCTCTGACCCGGTTCAATCTTTTCACTGATTACTCTTTACTGTTTTCATTCTCTTTGCTGTATCATGGGTACCCATTGTGCTTTCAACCAGCATGATGACCCTGATCTTGGGAACTCCTTCCTTAAATCCCTCTGCTTTCCCTCTTCCTCTCCTGCTCTCAAAATCTCCTCTAACAACATTTCTGTTCAATCCCTCATGCTGTTTTGCTATTGGATTCCATCCTGTGACTTCTTTTCCCTCCCACTCAGTGTCCACTTAAATCGCTGAGATGCTGTGCTCTTGTGAGAGATGCCTCATAATTGTAAATTGTTGTTCACATGTAATTTAAGATCGAATGAAAAAGAAAGCAATCTTCATCTTGTCAGCACCTTTCCTGGCAGCAGTGAAGCTTCTACTTAGGAACTGCACTTTGTGGATTCCCTGGGCTGAATTTTATCATGGGCTGTGGGACCCCAGTGGTAGGACAAAATGTGGATTCTGAGTTCACACTCGGTAGCAGTGAGATTGATTTGGAGATTTCAATGCAAAATTACTGATTGTTCAGTTTATGATGACTGTAATACTGCCAACCCTTAATTGGCTATACAGGTGATTACTGGTGGTGGTTAGTTTTTAAGAAAAAACAAAAAAAAAAGTTTTGGTGATTTTGGTAGTGGGAAAGTCGCTCAGTTGTGTTGATAACACTTGTGGGTGAGATAAAAATACGGCCACTCCAATTAGAAGACCGGCAGCTTTGAAGCCTCACTAGTGCTTCAAAATGGGAGTTTCCTCATCTAGGTGAGTAAAAAATAAAAGTAAAGGGGCAGAGGGTGATAAGACCGACATGGAGCTGTCTTTTGGAGACCTTTGCTTCGATAGCCCCCTGGGTTAGTGCAGAGACCACCGGCCTAAAGCTGAGAGTTACCCCACAGTAGAGGATGAGGGGAACACTACACTATACCACCAGAAAAATGACAGGGGGCCCATTGCAGAAACTTAAACTTTGGATGAACTGTAAGGTCAGGCAAGCATTGAAACAATTACAATCAATCTGTAAGCTTCTTTGGTAAAAGACTTTCTAGTTTCAAGGTTGGTTAATTGCCCGACATTGTGGAATTGCATATGTATAGATACCAGAGGCACCATAGAGAGATTTGTATCTGGATACATCTCAGCATGGTATGGTAAGTGCTCTGCCCAAGACTGCAAGAAATGAGAGAGTTGTGAATGCGGCCCAGTCAATCATGCAAACCTGCCTTCTATCCACTGACTCCATCTATACTTCCTGCTGCATCGGCAAAGTGGCCAACATAATCAAAGACCCCTCCCACCCCAGCTATTCTCTCTTCCACCCTCTGGCAGAAGATACACAAGTTTGAAAACACATCCCAACAGATTTAAGAACAGCTTCTTCCCTGTTGTTGACATACCCTTGAACAAACCTCTCATATACTAATGTTGATCTTTCTCTGCACCTTCTCTGTAGCTGTAACACTGTATGCTTCATTCTGTACTAACGTATGGTATGATTTGTCTGGATAGCATGCAAAACAATATTTTTCACAGCATGTCATTACATGTGACATTAATAAAGTTAAATCAAATCAAATTTAATAGTTGCCCAAAATGCTGAATTGCAAAGAAATTTACAGATGGCTGATAATTTTCCCGGATCTCACAAATTCTTCAAGATTTATTGCAAGAAATTGTTGCAATCTAGTTATTGATCTCCGATCTGAAATGAGTTTTGGAGCAACACTTTCTGCTAATTTCAGTCAGGCTAACTCTCCCTCTTTTCCCTTGCGGACTGTAACACTCCAATTAGTTTATGGCTGCCCATAAACGCACCAAGAATACATTAAAATAGGAGGCATCAAAAGATTCCTACACTTGGGTACTTTCTCATAATATATTTCATAATGAACTTCACTTCAGCAGTTCAACAACATTTTGGATCTTATACTTTGGCTGTGTGGAAGTAATCTAGATCTCCAATGATAAAGTTCAGATCTATCAGAACCCTAAAACATTTCAGCTATATAAGCCAAATACGTGGATATTCATCAACATGGATCAACTGCAGCTTTATTACAGATTCACTCTTGCAAGTTCTGAGAAAACTGCTTCAGCTGTGATCAAGGGGAAGTGTATCTGTGTTTGGTCATTAGTTTTGCCACCCACTTTATACTGATATAAACAGAAACATTTTGCCAATACTAGAGAGAAACATTGACTAAATGAGGAAGGGATTCAGACATCAATGACTAACCTGGCACTTAATCAAGAAAAACATTTGAAGTGCTGAATTTCATCCCAGTTTAAATTCTTCTCTGAGCAGAGAAAGAAAATATTGTTTCTGTAATTTTGTTGGTTTTGCAACATCATTGATCATTTAAAAGGTAAAACATGTTGAGATCTCATTTTGATAGTGATCAATTAGAAAAATGTTCTTCCTCAGTCATTTTTACAGGTTTTGCTTTGCCAAAGTTTTCTCACTAAAAGTTATTTGCAATTTATTTCAAGTCAGCCTTTCAGACAGCTGGTAACTCCCAGTGCAGAAGAAAAATAAATCCTGATCCTAATTAAGAAGGGAGGATAGCACTATTAAGCAAATGCCTCAAGGAGTTCTGACTCCAAGCTTTAGAGATGACGGGACTGATTGCAGACAATTCTCATCAGAAATTTTGGATGCTACAATTTGTTAAGCTAACATTGCCAATTTTGTTGCCAGGTGGAGATCTGCAGATAACGTCTGCCAACAAAAAGCTGACCAGACAATTGACATTCCACAAACCCGTGTTGTAAGTTTATATGACACCATTAGTTCCAGTTGATACTGGGTGTACAGTTGTTGTTCTAAGGGAATTAATGAGTTCTCCCATATACATGGGCCAATTTTCACTTACATTGTACACTTTCAAAGTTGTTGTATAGAAATTCCTGTCATGGATCTGTTTTTCATTCTGTTTACTTTTTGATCTCAGTTCTGCTTCTCAACTGTGGATTAAGAATAAGAACACCTCTTCACCTCTTGAGCTATTTAGTTAGATTCTGGCTGAGTCATATGTCAAAGCTTTTACCCGATTTAGCTGGATATCCCTTGATAGTCTTAACCACCAAGTATTTGTCAATTTCAGTCTGGAAAGCCTGAATTGTCTGAGCATCCATCGCCTTTTGGGAGGACAGTTTCAGAGAATTCTGGCTGATTTGGAATAAGTTACAAATTACTTTTTTAAAATAATTCCAGCTAACTTTTAAGTGCATTTATACTGTAGTTACCAGAGCAAGACCATTATCGACAGAATTAATCCCAGCCAGCAATTGTCTTGTTCCGAAAACAGAAACACATATCAACATCCATAAGGTGAAACATCAGGTTGTGACCTTTCAGGTATTTGACCCTAAAATGGTCAAAATGCCCAAAAATAAAGATGCATTTTAGTTAGCCTGAAAAAATTAATAAGCAAAATCAGAAAGACAAAAAGAAGAAATCAGAGATAAATTGATCACAGGACACAGTGTAATAACTCGTCTGCAAATAATTTAAAAGAAAATTAGTTGAAAACTTGAATCAATATCAATGAAACAAATATAAGTAAAACAGAAAAATGTGTAAATTGTGGCCATCCATGCCCCTCATAATTTTATACATTTCAACCTGTCCTTGCTCAATCTCCTCTGCTCTAAGGAAAACAACACTATTCTGTCCAATCTCTCTTCATAACTGAAACTCTCCAGCCCAGCCAACGTCCTGGTAAACCTCTTTTGCACTTACTCCAGTGCCACGATATCTCTCATACAATAAGAATTCCAGAATTACACATACAAGGGGTGCAGAGAAACATTGCTGTTCTTTCCAGGATTGGTTAATATTATTGTACAATATAATGGTTCTGAAAGGGTTAATGTTGGAGACTGCAGAATGATGTCATACACTCTGTGGTGGAGAATCAAGGAGTCCAGCTATAGATCCCGATGGGATCAGGTGGATGATGTCTGGTTTCTATTACTGTTAGTAATTATGTCTAAAGTAATTTGTATCTATTGCTATCATTCAATAAGTAACATGTTGTTGTTAAATTCAGTTCATCTTCTTGTTAAGATTCTCAGTGGTTCATCCTCCACCACTGTTAAATGAACACATCAACCTAGTCAGAAAGGAGGAGTGGTGGCTTTTGCATAAGGAAATTGTTCTGAAGGAGTTAATTTGCATGACACATTGACTCTATCCATTCCAGTGATTTCACACATAGTCTATGGGTGAAGACAAGGAGTTCTGTTCTAGCTTTCAGTGGGAGGAGAAAACCTGCATTAACTTCATAATGTCCAAGTAATTTTGCTTGATCAAATGTAGTTGTACCCATTGCTATCATAAAATAAACTTTTTGTTACCTAACAATAGTGCATCCTCTGCAGATGTTCTGAAATAACATCTCCTCTACTAATCATTACTAGAAAGGCCCAAGATAAAACAAAGACAAATGGTTAATGGCAGCAAATTATTTCAAGCAATATTTACCATGTAACAAATTCTATCTTAATAGTATTTTCCCAGAAGACCAGGAGGGGTCTTCTGGGAAAATACTATTAAGATAGAATTTTACCCCAGTCATCAGCTGGCAATGGTTAGCTTCATAGCCATATGACATGGTGATCAGTGATAGGATTGTTACTTAAATACCTCAAGGTAACAATCATGAAAAAAATCCATTGGACCTAAGAGAAGCATATTTTCAGAAGATAAGTGAGTTTGCCACTTTAAGAATATTACTGCTCTAAGAAAACAGTCATAGAGTCATGGGGTCATAGAGATCTACTGTACAGAAAAAGCTATTACATCCATGCTTTTCAAAAACAACAATTCTAATCCCATTTTCCAGCACCGGGCCCATAGCTTTGTATGTTTTGGTATCACAAGTGTAGAATTAACTCCTTTACTTCTTAGGTACTATCAGGATTTCTGTCTTTGCCATCCTCCAAAACCCTTGAAGTCAAAAAGTTTTTCCTCACATCTCCTCTAAACCCTTACCTTAAATCCAAGCCCCTAAGTTATTGATCTCCCTACTAAGGGGAAATGTTCCTTCCTATCTACCCCATCTATGCCCCTCATAATTTTATACATTTCAATCTGTCCTTGCTCAATCTCCTCTGCTTTAAGGAAAACAACACCATTCTGTCCAATCTCTCTTCATAACTGAAACTCTCCAGCCCAGCCAACATCCTGGTAAACCTCATTTGCACTTACTCCAGTACATGATATCTCTCATACAATAAGAATTCCAGAATTACACATAATATTCTCTGCCTATGGCCTAACCAATGTTTAGTTCCAGCATAACCTCCCTGTTCTTAAACCCTATGCCTCCTCTAATAAAGGCAAGTATACCATATGCCTTCTTAACCAGCTTATCCACCTGTCCTGATACCTTAAGGGACCCATGTAAATACACACCAAACTCCCTTTGATGCTTGGTGCTTTCCAGAGTCCTACCATCCTCCCTGTATTCCCTTGTCTTATTTGTTCTGCCCAAGTGCATCACCTCACATTTATTTGGATTTAATTGCAAGCTGCCAGCAGGTGAACTGACAAGTCTGCAGCACAGCAGTCCAGCCTGAATCTATCACCTCAGAGCTGGTAAGAACTGCAGGAAGACAGTATGGACTAAAGAACAAGGTGAAAGGACACCTCATAATTGGCAGATACTGAGTCCTTAGAGAAAAATAATCTGTATGGACAGTCCTGATTCGTGGTTGGGCTAGGAAGCAATCATTTTACAGCACCAAGAGCAAAGGATCCCCTGTAGGCAAGAGATAATAAAAGCTCAAAATTAATGGTGGAATGGGCCAGAGCTGGGAATAATAGAGAAAGAGAACTTATCATTCACAGAAACCATCACTGCCACAGCAAATGCATACCAAGAGCAATAGCTGCAGTAATAAAGTGAATTTACATCAAAGCTGTAGCACGGAAACATCACAGAGTAGATTTAAGTTGTTAAAAGGGCAAAGTAAAAGACTTACAGGACAGATCTGATAAAAAAAGAAAGTTAGAAGTACTTTACAAAATACAAAAAACTGAAGATGTTGGAAATCTGAAAGAAAAACAAAGATTGCTGAAAAAAACTTAGCAGGTTTTGTAATGTCTTTGGAGAGAAAGCAGAGTCAATGTTTCAGATTCAGTGTCCATTCTTCTGTTCTGCTTTCTCTAGTCTGCTTGCTGACTTTCTCTAGTATTTTACTACTTTGACAATGTCAGAAAATTAATTATTTAAACCATAGATTTAGCAGGAAGATTTGTTGAGTCCAGTAATGAACGTTTATTTGAAAAATCATGGACACAGACATGTATTGTGATTTAGACTTGCAAAAGCAGGAAAGCATCCATTTTCCTGTGACGAAGTCTAAAAACTCCGCCTAGGCTATAGAATCAATTTTGCGTGCAGATAAAGGGAAACCATCATTTTGATTGGAACAAAAACAACAAACTCCAGCAAACATTACAGATTTACAGCATTGCTATTTAATGTATTTGAAGCTTATTGGAAAAAAAAGTGGTATTTAAAAAACAACATTAAGAGACTTTAAAATGAGAACTATTTACAAAATGACATTCAGCAAGTTTACAAGTACAATAAGTCAGTAGTTTACTAAAATGCATTGATGTGCTGAAAATTTAAAACACCTTTTTAGTATTAAAAGTAAATAACCACTTCAAGAAACTATGGCAGGAAAAACACTACTATCACAAAGATTTTATGTCAGAGATGGGCCAAACAGAACATGGGAATTAGAGATCCCAGAGGAGATTACTATTTAGACATAGAACTGTTTCAAATAAAATACTAATTTTTAAGATGTAGAATTAAATGTACTGTTTTATTCAATGGGATCTACAGTTGATGATGTTATAAATTGCCAAAATATAAAAGAAGGCACAAATGCTTTTGAAGAAGTTTAAACTATTTTCATAAGCACTTTAACCTGAGAACAAATCCTTCAAATGACCAGATTTAACAGGAGAGTTCAACATAGAGGGGAACATTTAGATAATTTCAGTAATGACCTCGATAGTCTTGTAGAAAATTGTGATGATGGACCTTAGCAAAACAAAATTCATGGGGCATAATGGTTGCTGGTTGTCAAATGTATTACGGCCCAAGGAAGATATGTTCAAGGAAGGTAGATGGCAGATGAAGTTCAAAGTATAATATGATACATTTTGGTAATGAAAGCAGATAGCTGGTATAATGTAAATAATGCTATTTTAAAGGGTGTGCCAAAGCAGAGAGACCATCGCGTGTGTGCATAGTCACTAAAAGTTGCTGGACAGGTATCGAATTTTGTTAAAAAGGCATATGGTATACTGGCCCTCAGTAATAGAGGCTTCTAGTGCAAAAGCAGGGGGTTCCTGCTGATCTTAGATAGGACACTGGTTTGACCTCAACTGGAGAATTGTGAACAGTCCTGGGCACCACTCATTAGGAAGAATGTGATTACATTGGAGGGTGTACAGAGAGGTTTATGAATGCAATTCCATGGATGAGAAACTTCAGTTATGAAGCTGGACCAAAACAGTTAGGATTGTTTCCTTAGAGAAGGGAGGGGGGGGAGGGGGGGGGGGGGGGGGGGGGGGGGGGGGGCAGGGTTGACAAAAATCTTCAAAACCATGATTGATCTGAGCAGTGTCAATAGCGAGAAACTGTTCCCACTTATTAAAAGATTGAGAGCCAGAAGGCACAGTTCCAAAGTATTTTGCAAAAGAAGCAGATGTGAGGTAAGAAGAGCTCTTTCTCACACAGAGTGGCTCAGGATTGGAATGCATTGCCTAGAAATGTGGTGGAGACTGATGCAATTGAGACATTCAAGAGGACATTGGATGATGATTTAAATAGAAATAAAGGGCAGGGTTACATGAAAAAGTAGGAGACTGCCATTAGATTAAAATGCTCAGAGAACTGACACAAAAATAATGCACCAGTTCTGTGATAAACTTTCCGTTTCTATTTTCTTCTCTTTTTCTCACAATTCATGACATTTTCATTTCTCTTTATAGAGTCATCAAGATGTACAGCACCGAAATAGACCCTTGAGTCCATCTTGTCCATACTGACTACATATCCTAAATTAATCCAGTCCTATTTGCCAGCACTTGGCTCAATCCCCTCTAAACCCTTCCCAGTCATGTACCTATCCGATGCCTTTTAATGTTGTAACTGTACCAGCCTTATGTCTCTGCGTTTTTTATCCCTACCTGAATCTTAGCTAATACTATTGGTGACGTATCAATATCAGACTTCCCTCAATTTCCTGTTTGTATTCTTGCCTTCAATTTGTCTGCTCAATCTCCCAATATAATCTAATTCAAAAATTTCAACTAATCCACTGTTGCACTTTCTACTCACAGAAAAATCTCAGCAACTTTAAAGCCATTTTGAAATCTCAATCCCAGCCCCAGATTAATGGTCAGATCATACCTCTCGGTACTAATTTCTTTAAATATTCATGGATCACTCTTAAATTCAATTAATTTGTATCCTGCCAAAAGCTACCACTTTTCTGTGACCCAACTGATGGTAATACTAGAGAAGTCAGATCCCATAGTGAAACTTGGTTTGATAGACCATCAGATTTATTTTTTTCAATTTGGTTACTGTGGTAATCAGCCGCTGAACAAATTCACAAGAGGCTGATAATATACTTTTGAAAAGAACATAAGTCTATTACACAAAAGAAAAGCAAAGCAAAATAATGTTTAGAAAGATCTTATCATAACTAGCAAAAAGAAGATCCACCCTTTCTACTAGCAATGTTCTTTACACTCAACCTCAATAAAGTATCATTTCTATCGAAAATAAAGATAATAGTAAAGTATCACTCCTCTCCTAAGAAAATCTGAAGTGCATAATAGAGTAGAAAATGTGTGCTCAATTGGCAATCAATAATCCTTACTTATGAGCTTTCATGCAGGTCTTGGCCTCCTCATCCTTGCATCAGCAGGGGTTTCAACAGAGCAAATAGTTCAGAAACAAAAAGTTGTGATCTAACAAGTAAACCAGCTATGAGAAGAAGATTTAATTGGGCTTTTTCAATTCATGGCAGAGTCCCAAAATAAGATAAATTGACATTGCATATATTGGCATAAGAAATATTTAACATTCTATCAACAGTAGAGATGTTGTAGACTATACAGGAGTTGTGGAAATGTTTTCCGTTGCTCTCATCACAGAAAAGAATTCAGAAGTCAAAAACTGGCAACATTTTTCAGAAGAAGCAAACATTGGGAAGAAGAATAAGCAATTCAATTCTCTTGAGATCATTGCTAAGTTTTTTAACAGGATTTGTTGAGTCAGCAAAACAGGTCAGTGAACAATGTTTCACAGTAGATCTGATTATAATTCTGGATGATAAACTAACACAAGTTGAAGTGAAACATTTAAATCCTTTGTCTTTCAATGAATAATTGTCAGTACCAGTGATAAGTAAGCAGTAATCCTTTAATAACTTATTGAGGATCTGTTTATATATAATGGACTAGGAAGACATCCACATAGGGTGAATGAAGATTCAACAACTTGAAGAGCTTACAAAGTTCAACAAAGGTGTATCAGCAGATTCAGAATAAAAATTTACTTTAACAAAGTGGAGCAAAAATTGCCGGTGAAACCTAACAGGTTTGGCAGCCAGCTACAGCGAGAGAGGAGAATAAATGTTTCAAGACTGGTGACTGTTTATTAGATGCTGTTAGACCTGCAGAGTTTCTCCATCAACTTCTGCTTTTGTTTCAGATTTCCAGCAACTGCGGGTTTTCATTTTACTTTAACAAAGTGGACATGAGCTTCATGTAGACAAAGCAATGTCCACGGGTTCAGAATGTGGTTACAGAAAAAAATGCCTGGTACTACAATCCAGGAATTGTAAAGAAAAAAGCACATGTTTTCGCAGTGTGGCTGTTTTCCATGTTGGACATCTATAAGATTAAAGATTAAGTATGGGGGTAGTTACCTGCATTAGCAGAGAAGGGTTCTCCTGCAAAGGCAATTCTGGAGATTAAGGGTCCTCAAGTTAAGGTAATATACCAACTTTACCACGGTTAGCAGGAACAATATCCTCCATGAAGGACATTTAAGGGATAAATGTTCCTCCAAATGATAAATTATTTCACAAAGGATCAGAGATAAATATAAAAATAGTTATGAATAGATAAACATTATCAAGGGGAAAAGCTTGGACGAAAAGTTGTATAAGGCAAATGGTTCCAAAAATGTTAATATTGGAGACTGCTTTATGCTTCATCTAAGTTGATGATTTCTTGAGAGTCTTGTGTGGAGAATCAAGGAGTCCCATTCTAGATTTGATGGTGTCAGACATTTTGTCTCTGATTCCTGTTAGCCTTAGTAATTATGTGTAAATATCCCATATAACTTGTGCCTGTTGCTATCACACGATAAACTACATCTTATTGTTAAGACAAGTGCCTCTTCTTGTTAAGACTCCAAGTGACTTATCCTCTACTATCATTAACTATACAGGTCCTTAGGCTCAGCATGAAAAGAAGGATTGGTAGGAACACTATGCTACAAGAATTATTTTGTAGTGATTGATTTCACAAATGTATACAAATTTTGCTTTTTCCCCATTACCACCCACTCCCCAGGTCACCAGGTGAATTCCCATTTGTCAGCAGTGTGATGGCATTTCTTTTCTATTCACCTGGGCAGGCAGGCCACTATATTTGATAATGCTGCATTTCTCGAGAACTGCATGGAAAATACAATCTGGATTACATGATGTTGTTATTGGTTAGTATTGGTTAGAGCTCAAACCCATAACTTACAAAAATAAAGAGTGCCATCAAACTGAGCCAAAGATTTTCAGGTAAGCAAAGAAAGAGTGTCAGACATGTTTTTTTCTTAATGCAAAACTATTTGGAAAAGCAAAAGGACATTTTGCTAATTTGCATTTTTACAATCAGATTAGAGATGATTTAAATACAACAGAATATGGATTTATTAAGAAAAGAATGATGTCTCATTGCTGAAAAGTAACAGAAAAGCACAGCAATAAAAAAGGAACCTTTAAATTAGCTACAAACTCCATGCATAATCATACTTATTAAAATGGACAGTGCTAGATTAATACATTGTTACTCAAAATTCCATTCCAATTTATGTGTTCGCCTGTGACAGTGAATAGCACAATATAGCAAGATTTCCTGTGAATTGTTATGCTTCCTGCCAACTCAGTCACTGCATGTTCAGAATGATGAACACAAGCAGAGAAATAACTGATTGAGATTTGGATGTTTCAAGGTTTTCAATCAGTGACGCGAAGCAAAAGAATTACAATTGAAAAGAAGATGGCAAAGATAATGAGACAAAGTGAGAAACACTGGGGAAAATAGTGACAAAATCTTGACATAGAAGTATTGTGGTAAGACTTAAAAGCAAGTAGAGGCAGACAAAAAGATGGCAAGGGTGTGTTGAGACAGTGGGGATGAATATAAATAAAATAAATTGCAGTGTGAATCTTTTGAGTAATGTGTCATTTATAGCAACAGTACTAGTCCCGCTCAGTAGGCTACGATTGAAAAATTGAGATGGCATGGCCATTGAAATATCTTTTTTTATAACACACTCATGGCTGCTATAGCTAGTTCATTTAGATTTAGAGAAATGCAATAATAGACAATAGTTAAGACACATTATATCTTTATGCTCAACACAGAATAATGAAAAAAGTCAAATCAACAAATTCTACATTCAAGCGATGAAAATGAAACAATATACTGTCACAGCACTAGTATGTCTTTTATCATTAACTAAATAATCAGTCAAGATATGACAGAATTATCAATTGATATGCTGCAGAAAAATTGATTGTCACACAACACCAGATTATAGCCCAACAGGTTTATTTGGAAGTACAACTTTTTGGAGCGCTGCTCCTTCATCAGGTAGCTAGTGGAGTAAGACCATAGGACACAGAATTTACAGCAAATGATCATAGTGTCATACACTGATCCGATATACTGAACAAACTAAGATGGCTATTGAGTCTTTCATCTTTTAGAATGAGTTGCGGGTTTCAATTCATTGCTTACAACAGATACAACCTCTCATGCATTAGCAAGATCATCTTCAATGCCATTACAAATCCTCAAGATAAACACCTAAACCTTTTTTACATTGTAAATAGATTGACCTCTTATTATCTCTTGGTTTCCTGCAGGCACAAATCTACATATCCTTACAACCTATACGGCAACAAATCTGTCAGTTACAAAACAGCAGGTTCCTGATTGCAACAGAGATTTCATGCACATTGGTCACAGTTGAGAAGAGCAGTTACAACAAATTACATTAAGTGATTATTAGCAGCAACAGCTTAAGAAGATCTAGTGTGATGACCTGGGGCTCTTGTGGCATAGTGATACGATCCTTACCTCTGAACCAGAGGGCCTGGGTTCAAATCCTGTCTGCTTCAGAGCTGTATAATAACATCTCTAAACAGGTTGTTTACAAATATTTCCAAGTGTGGCTCCTGAATGGATGCAACTTGTGCCTGAGCTGGTACATACTTTCTGGTTATTCAATGATGAACTAGCACTCACCAAGAATCTAACCTTGAAAGGCAAACAAGTTGGAATTCCTCAAGCTCTGTGACAAGACATGCAAGACCATGTACCCATAAGTCACATGGGCACCAAGAAGAAAAAACAAGCTTTTTGCCATGTTTGTCCATCGATTGGCCAGCACCAATAAATCAACAAATGATTAACAATGATCAACAAATCAAGTTGTGTAAAACATGCCAATTCCATCTACTTCAACATTCAAAAGAAACTCTCAGTCCGCACTAGTTTCCTTCTGGGCCATGGTGCAAGTTTGCTATTGATGTCTTCCATGTCGACAGACATGGCGACTGATTACTTCACCCAATTTTCTTTTGTAAGACAAAGCAAAGACACCATTATGACACCAGTGGTTGACACATTAATGATCATCTTCTGCATGTTTGGTGTGACTGAACAAATTATGTGCAACATGGTCCACAGTATACCAGTACATTCCCTAAAATGTGGAGGAAATTGGAAATAGGATATTAAACGTATTACCTCTTTGTCTCACTGCCCTGAGCCAAAAGACCTTGCAGAATGCATTATTTGTAACATAAAATCCATGGTTATTAAATGTAAAGCAGTTTACCAAGATTCTTGGATAGCCATGTTAGATTTATGTGCTACTCCTATAGGCAACCCTCACCAGCAACTCTCATGTTTAGAAGCCAGATCCTCCCATACTTTCACCACACAACCATATGCATCTGGTGCATTATTGAATAGAAGGGTGAAATTGGTCCAACAATATGATCAATAAGCATGCAAATAGTTATTGCAACCTAAACTAGGACAAACACCAGGATTCTTAGAAAGATCCCATCTCAATGAATCCAGCTTAAGTCATATGACTCTATAACACTTAAATATAATGATCAATGGTCAAATTCAGCGAAGAAATAGATAATATGTCTGAGCTGTAGATCATCATCTGCCATACAGGTTGATGATTTGGGTGTTACAAAGAACAAAGAACATTTCAACACAGGAACAGGCCCTTCGGCCTTCCAAGCCTGCGCCAACCCAGATGCTCTATCTAAACCTGCCACCTATTTTCTAACAATCTGTATCCCTTTGCTCCCTGCCCATTCAAGTATCTGTCTAGATACATATTAAATAACACTAAAGTTACCACCCCTACCACCTCCACTGGCAATGCGTTGCAGGCACCCACCATCTTTTGGGGAAGAACCTTCCAAGCATATCTCCCCTAAACAATTCCCCTCTCACTTTGAACTCATGACCTCTAGTAACTGAGTCGCCCTCTCCGGGTTGGAGGGTTTGAGCTGTAGGGAGAGGTTGAATAGGCTGGGGCTGTTTTCCCTGGAGCGCCAGAGGCTGAGAGGTGATCTTATAGAGGTTTATATCCACCCTGTCTACACCTCTCATGATTTTGTAGGCCTCAATCAGCTCCCTCATCAATCTCCTTCTTTCCAATGAAAATAATCCTAATCTACTCAACCTCTCCTCACAGCTAGCATCCTCCATACCAGGCAACATCCTGGTGAACCTCCTCTGCACCTTTTCCAAAGCATCCATATCCTTTTGGTAATGTGACGACCAGAACTGCACGCAGTATTCCAAATATGTAGAGTATATGTTGAAGATATCATGCTAAATAACAAGCAGAGGCCAAACTGAATGCACAGAGGCTTAGCTGAATTTATAGAGGCAATAATATATATATTCATCCTTGTACAGGTTATCAGAAAAGGACTTCCATTACTTAAAGGAAAAGGGAGAATGTAGTCTGGCACTGATTCCAGACCACACAGAAACTATATCTTTAAAACAGTTACATGACATCACAGTATAAGATGCTCTAGTATAAATATGACCTTTAGTCATTCTCCCTGAGTTGTAGAGTTAATGCAACTCCTGTACTGAGTGCCCACTTCTCCTTGCATTTCTGGCCAATTTTCAAGTTTTTGTCCTGTGTGTCATCTGATGTATCTTTTTAAATAATATTTGTGACTCAGAATGGACTTTGCTGCATGAGAGAGGAAAAACAAGTTGTGTGGGATACCATATCAGGAAGCTGCTATTCTGCTTAGACTGTTTTTGAGAGAGGATTCTCCTTAGAGCATTACAAGCAAGCCTGCAAATTACTACCTTGGCAAAATAGAATTCTCGATTTGTCTGTAAGTGCTTGGTTCTATTTTTAATAACTTCACCAACCCGACTAAAGTTGAAAAACTACTTCAAGGAACTTTTGTTTTAAATTAACTGTGAGATTGATGATGTGTTCTGAGAGCATACATACATATTCAGGGATCACCCTTCATAAAATTAACTGAGTGTGTTGGAATGATCTTTTGAGGATTTTCTAGTGGTAGTTGAGGCTTGTCTGCCAGCGTGCATGAGAATCCTTACATCTATTTATTTAACTCAATCTCTTACAAATTTGTCTCACATTGGAGGCAGCAATTTCTTTTCCAGCTGATTACTCCCATTAATACACTCCTCCATCTAGAACAGGCACTGAAAGCATTTACTGCTTTTATCTTCAAGAGATCACTTCTAAAAAGTGTTTTGTTGTGTTACTGCTGGATTTGAAAGGTTTGATCTAATTTGAATATCATTATCTGCATTTTAATTATTGATTCATTTTGCAAGACTTTTTTTTACACTCCGTTCTCAATAAACAACTTCCATTTATATAACCCTATTAAATGTTCCCTTGGGCCTTCAGAGGAAAAAAAGTGTTTCTACCTCTTTTCTGGGCTTTATGTTATTGACTTCTTAAGATCAAACTAATAGCTCCTCAGAAGTCAGAGCTACAACCTACAGCATTGACTAAGTACCCATGATAAAACACAGAATACCTTCTGATTACAAATACAATGTTACATGCTTCAACTGGAATCTCTCCAGAGGAAAAGATTATTTGGATAGATGAGTGATTTCAGAGTCCGGTGGGTGGGTGGGGGTGGTGGTGGTTGGTGGCAGTGCTGGGAGGTGTGGATGTATGGGGAGAGAGGAATTGGCAAGGGTGGAGGCTGCTTATATGTGGATTCAGCTGCACAGAACCTCCAGAATTATTGTAATATGCTACATTTTCGTCACCAGGGAAAGTGTTAAACTGCAACAGAAAGTTGAAAAACAACAATTTGAACCCGCAGAGGAATAAACAGGAAATTTGCAACCAGAAAGACTCACATCCCAGTCATTGGTGCATTCATCGAAATAACTATATTGATCTCTATTCAGAAAAGGATGTTGCCAGGGTTGGAGGGTTTGAGCTGTAGGGAGAGGTTGAATAGGCTTGGGCTGTTTTCCCTGGAGCGTCGGAGGCTGAGAGGTGATCTTATAGAGGTTTATAAAATCATGAAGGGCATGGATAGGATAAATAGACAAAGTCTCTTGACTGGGATGGGGGAATCTGGAACTAGAAGGCATAGGTTTAGGGTGAGAGAGGAAAGATATAAAAGAGACCTAAAGGGCAACATTTTCACGCAGATGGTGGTACATGTATGGAATGAGCTGCCAGAGGAAGTGATGGAGGCTAGTACGATTGCAACATTTTAAAGAAATCTGGATAGGTATATGAGTAGGAAGGATTTGGAGAGATATGGGCCGGGTGCTGGTAGGTGACTAGTTTGGGTTACGATATCTGGTCGGCATGGACGGGTTGGAACGAAGGATCTGTTTCCGTGCTTCACATCTCTATGACTCTAGGACATTTAAACAGCCCTCTGAATTGACACCATATAATGACCAATAAATACCATATTTTGCCAATATTTCAACCACTGCACATGTCTATTCTTCTAACAACTGCTACCTTTCGTTATATGCAAACTTTTTTCAACTAAGTTGAAGTTAAGACATAATGTTGTTTTAGTTGCAGATGAACAGTGTTTATGGCTTGAATGTTAGTCCCTGATGAAGGGCTTATGCCCGAAAAGTCGATTCACCTTCGCTTTGGACGCTACTTAACCTGCTGTGCTTTTCCAGCACCACACTCTCGACTCCAATCTCCAGGATCTGCAGTTCTCACTTTCTCTTCCTTGAATGTTTGTCCTTCATCTGTGTACTGGTGGTAGGGCACTGAACCTAACCCTTTGCTCTTCCCAGGTGGGCTGAATGTGTGTGGTGTCTACTGAAGTTCATGCAGTTGATATGGTTCTGTATCTCTTGGCAGAGGTGTATAAGGGGCATAAGATTTGTTGGTGGCATTTCTTACTGTGTTCTGCTGCTTAAAAATGTGTTGCTAGAAAAGCACAGCAGGTCAGGCAGCATCAAAGGAGAAGGAGAATCGACATTTCGGGCATAAGTTCTGCTGCTGACTGCCCTACTTCTACTGTCTAAGCTCTCTTTGAGGGATCAGTTGGATGTGTAATGTTTAATCCATGTTCTGAGAGAGAGCTGCTTTATTTGTGCTTTCTGCTGCTTCCCCCTGCATCTTAAAATGATGCTCTGGCCTTCCAAGCAGAATAACTGCTACATTTACTTCCCTCATCAACATATAGGAGTGCCAGAAGCAACAGTGCCCTGCCTTGATTTGCACTAATCTTTAAATTAGTGCAAATCACGGCATGCAAGGGCAAGTTTTTAATCAAAAAAACACTCTTGCCGATTTTAGAAGGCATCCATGGGTTCATAGATTAATGCTTCAGCCACAAAGGAAACTTTTAAAGTTTTGTTGAATCCAGTAAGGTTAGTTCTTTTCTCCACGGGTATGAAACCTTGTAAGCATGTAGTGATCCCAGCAGTTTGCTGGGGAAATTGGTGAGTCAGGCACAACAGTTCCAACAAATGTAAAACGTATTATCAAACTTTTGGTCTGAGTTCCCTACTGGTCGTGAACTCCATGAATAAGTTGTGTTAGGTTTAGATTAAGTTGCTTTATACATTATTTATCTCAGAATGATGCAGACACAATTCTAAATTCAAACAGTTTTATTTACATTAGTTAAAACACCTTAGAAATTTACAAAACTCTCTGTATTCATTCAGCTATTGCATTTCTAATCTCAAACATTTCTTCAAGTCAGGAGTTAGTCACTTGACTGAGCTCCAATCACAGGCTAAAGCAATTAAGCAGTGTTAAGGATCTGTAATCAGTCAAGCTTAATCAAACTTAACAAAATATACTACAGAATTAGAGTTGATTTGTAGTTTAAACTGCTACAATTATTGTAACTTGTTACAAAGCCTTCCAATCCCCCTGAAGGTAAGAATGAAACAAATGTATTAAAAATGTCATAAAAACTCAACAATGGTCAATTAAACTGTGAGGAGTTTTAATATTAACTGCGTGAAAATGAAACCAAATTTAGGCAATAGACATAGAGTATCAAAGCACAGGAAATTATAGTCATCCCTTATTAGTCCTAAATGGAGTGTTGTGTCTAATTCTGGATAAGTTCATCTTTAGGAAAGATGAGAATGAATTGGAGAGGTAATAGAAAGGGTTCAGGACAAGGATTGTCAGAATGAAAGTCTTTAGTTGTGTGCGTAGTTTGGCAAAGCTGATGTTGTTCTCCTAAGAAACAAGATGCTGAAGTGAAAATGTGGGGATATTCAAAATCATTAGAGGTTGAAACAGAGTACAGCCTGGTCTGATATAACATGATACTTCTGTCCCCGTGTTATAAGAAAATTGTGCAATAGCAGCACCATTTAAACCAATGGGGCTGGAATCATGTTATAACCAACACAGAAAGGGAAAGCTCGCATTCTACAAATAATGGTCGAAGTTTGTCAATCACATTATAGCCAATTTGCTTGGAAGAAACGTGGATTATAGGAGACCCAACCGCTAAGTTTTTATCCACTCTCTTAACATATCTAAGTTCATTTTTCTGTGCTGTAACTGAAAAGATTCTGTGCCAATATTGAAAATCAGATTTCAAAGGGGCCTTTTTAAAGTGCCTCTACCTTTAGTGGACTAATTTTAGTGGTGGGAAATGAATTTTTAAATGGAAAACACAACACAGGCAAAAATGTTTCAATTGCTATCACATTCAGGACAAATCAAACTGCCAACCATTGTGTTATATCATTAACACCTGAATAAGTATTGGCTCAGAATTTGATAAAGTGGTATGTTTTGCAATGAGCTTCATTTGACCTTTCTTCTCACCTTCCAGTTTGAAAGTGCTTTGTCACGTACCATGCTGAAAGTGTGAGCTAATAACAACAGCATGACCAGGGCAACAGAGCATTTCAAACCCCAGTGAATGATTGGATCAAAAGTCTGGGACCCAGGGAGATAGAGAGGAAACAGATCAATCTGAGACTGGTGCAGTTGAGAAAAGAAGCAAATCAAACTGTCAGGACAGACAGGGACAAAGTAGAGAACAAGGTAGGACTGATAAATTAAACTGCATTTATTTCAATGCAAGAGGCCTAACAGGGAAGGCAGATGAACTCAGGGCATAGTTAGGAACATGGGACTGGGATATCATGAAGAAGGGCTTATGCCCGAAACGTCGATTCTCCTGCTCCGTAGATGCTGCCTGACCTGCTGCGCTTTTCCAGCAAAACATTTTCAGCTCACAACTGGGATATCATAGCAATTACTGCAACATGGCACAGGGATGGACATGACTGGCAGCTTAATGTTCCAGGAAGGATAGAAAGGGAGGCAAGAGAGGAGGGGGACTGGCGTTTTTGATAAGGGATAGCATTACAGCTGTGCTTAGGGAGGATATTCCTAGAAATACATCCAGGGAAGTTACTTGGGTAGAACTGAGAAATAAGAAAGGGATTGTATTATAGACCTATTAGTCAGCGGGAAATTGAGAAACAAATTTGTAGGGAGATTTCAGTTATCTGTAAGAATAATAGGGTGGTTATGGTAGGGGATTTTAACTTTCCAAACATAGACTGGGACTGCCATAGTGTTAAGGGTTTAGATGGAGAGGAATTTGTGTACAAGAAAATTTTCTGATTCAGTATGTGGATGTACCTATGAGGGAAGGTGCAAAACTTGACCTACTCTTTGGAATTAGGGCAGGGCAGGTGACTGAGGTGTCAATGGGGGGCACTTTGGGGCCAGCGACCATAATTCTATTAGTTTTAAAATAGTGATGGAAAAGGATAGACCAGATCTAAAAGTTGAATTTCTAAACTGGAGGAAGGCTAATTTTGATAGTATCAGGCAAGAACTCTCAAAGGTTGATTGGGGCAAATGTTCGCAGATAAAGGGACAGCAAGAAAATGGGAAGCCTTCAGAAATGAGATAATGAGAGTCCAGAGACAGTATATTCCTGTTAGGGTGAAAGGAAAGGCTGGTAGGTGTAGGGAATGCTGGATGACTAGAGAAATTGAGGGTTTGGTTAAGAAAAAAAAGGAAGCATATGTTAGGTATAGACAGGATAGATCGAGTGAATCCTGAGAAGAGTATAAGGCAGCAGGAGTATACTTAAGAGGGAAATCAGGAGGGCAAAAAGGGGACATGAGATATTTGTGGCAAATGGGGTTAAAGAGAATCCAAAGGGATTCAATAAATACATTAAGGACAAAAGGGTATCTAGGGAGAGAATAGGGCCCCTCAAAGATCATCAAGGCGGCCTTTGTGTGGAGCCGCAGGAGATTAGATTAGATTAGATTACTGACTAGATTAGATTAGAGATGGTGCTGAAGTATTTTTTCCACAAATCTGGACGACACAAGTTTCAATACAATGATAGGTGCTTTATTATTGGAGAGCTGGCGAGAGATTCTCAGTGACACCAAAGAGTAGCCTACTTGTGATGGCACTTCTCAATGAATCTCTGCTCTACACCCAAAGACGATACATTTTATAGGAATAATACAGAGGTTGACAAGTCACATGGTTGACTGCCATTACATTGTTTAAGACAGCTAATTACAATTTGAAAAGCCCAGTGATTGCTGATTTCCTGTGATTACTAGCGAATGGTTTACAGGGACTGGTTATCATATTCTTCATAAGCATATGTTGATGGATAGAGATTTAGACAGAAGGACTTTACCTTGTTCTCATTGTTGGATTCACAATCCCATGTTAATAGGTAGGGGAAGCATAATAATGTGAACAGAAGGCAGTTAATAAGGTTATGGCCAAGGCTATCAGTCTTGTCCAGCTAGGGCAAACACCTTTGCCTGAGGCTGCAAGTGAAATCCGCATGTTTGGCTCCAGAGGATTCTGTTCTCCGGGAGTCAGCTAGTGCCCCTGCTGTGATGTCCCATTTTATTCTCTAAGAGTACAGACATGCAATCGATACTGCAATAAGACCTTTTAGTAGTGGAATGTTTAACTCTTGAGTTCCCAACATGTCATGATAAAGAAGTAAAAATGGAACTTATTCTTTTGTGGCTTTCTAACTTCCTCAATGGGGGAGATACTAAATGAGTATTTTGCATCAGTGTTTACTGTGGAAAAGGACATGGAAGATATATAATGTAGGGAAATAGATGATGACGTCTTGAAAAATGTCCATATTACAGAGGAGGAAGTTCTGGATGTCTTGAAATGCATGAAAGTGGATAAATCCCCAGGTCCTGATCAGGTGTACCCTAGAACTCTGTGGGAAGCTAGGGAAGTGATTGCTGGGCCTCTTCTTGAGATATTTGTATCATTGATAGTCAAAGATGAGGTGCTAGAAGACTGAAGGTTGGCTCACATTGTGCCACTGTTTAAAAAAGGTGGTAAGGACAAGCCAGGGAAGCAGTGAGCTGGAGGTTGGTGGTGGGCAAGTTCTTGGAGGGAATCCTTAGGGACAGAATGTACATGTATTGGGAAAGGCGAGGACTGATTTAGGATAACCATCATGGCTTTGTGTGTGGGAAATCACGTCTTATAAACATGACTGAGTTTGTTGAAGAAGTAACAAAGAGAATTGATAAGGGATGTTTTTCAGACTAGAGGCCTATGACTAGTGGAGTGCCACAAGGATCGGTGCTGGTCCACTAATTTTTGTCATTACATATATGATTTGGATATGAACGTAGGACTCCAAAATTAGAGGTGTAGTGGGCAGCGAAGAAGGTTACCTCAGATTGCAATGGGATTTTGATTAGATGGGCCATTGGGCTGAGGACTGGCAGATGGAGTTTAATTTAGGTAAATGTGAGTTGCTGCATTTTGGGAAAGTAAATCTTAGAAGGACTTGTACACTTAATGGTAAGGTCCTAGGGAGTGTTGCTGAACAAAGAGACCTTGGAGTGCAGTTTCATAGCTCCTTGAAAGTAGAGTCGCAGGTAGATAGGGTAGTGAACAAGGCATTTAATATGCTTTCCTTTATTGATCAGTGTACCAAGTACAGGAATTGGGTGGTCATGTTAAGGTTGTGCAGGTCATTGATTAGGCCGCTTTTGGAATATCACGTGTAATTCAGGTCTCCTTCCTATCGGAATGATGTTGTGAAACTTCGAAAGGTTCAGAAAAGATTTACAAGGATGTTACCAGGGTTAGAGGATTTGAGCTATAAGGAGAGGTTGAAAAGGCTGGGGTTGTTTTCCCTGGAGCGTTGGAGGTGGAGGGTTGACCTTTTATGGGTCTTTTATAGAGGTTTATAAAATCATGAGGGGCATGGATAGGATAAGTAGACAAAGTTTTTTCTGTGGGGTGGAGGAGTCCAGAACGAGAGCGTATAGGTTTAGGGTGAGAGGGGAAAGATATAAAAGGGACCAAAGGGGCAACTTTTTCATGCAGAGGGTGGTATGTGTATGGAATAAGCTGCCAGAGGAAGTGATGGAGGGTAGTACAACTGGAACATTTAAAAGGCATCTGGATGGGTATATGAATAGGAAGGATTTGGTGGGATATGAGCTGGGTGCTGGCAGGTGGGTCTAGATTGGGTTGGGATATCTGGTCGGCATGAACGAGTTGGACCGAAGGGTCTGTTTCCATGCTGTAAATCTCTATGACTCTGTAACTCTATAACTCTATCTCCTTCAGCAATGTATATTTGGGATTGAGAGTAAAACAAAGGTATGGCTGAATAGGAAGTGGCATACAATAGCATCAAACCAATTATAGTAAGAAAAATAATTGGAGGGAAAGTGATTAAATTAATTGAGAAAAGAAACATAGAAAGAATAGAAAGGATGTTTTAAAAAAACTAAATTATAAGTTCAAAATTTCTAACAATTTGCTACTTGTAGAAATGAGTTCACAATTTAAATTGTTTATTTTCTGCATCGGAGATGTTGATTGGTGGTGCAGTAAATTAAGTTGAAGTGAATTTAAAACCCACAGAGCTACATCGCTTTCTACCAAAATTAAGATGCATACAATAAAAAGTTGAGAAACTCAAAAAATATTATTAAGTAAGCACAATACTTTTATCCCTTTTGCTTCATTTTTCTCTCTCATTAGTGAGTTATCCTGCTTGTAGTTCTACAACAACATGGTATCTCTGCTACCTTGTTCAAGTGACCATTCATCATCCACATGTGTATGTATTACAATAATGATAAATATGAACTACCAATATTCAACTTGCACCATCTGATTTTAATACCAGAGATATTCATGGTCTAAAGTGATTTTTAAGGTGGACAAATTTATTGTCCCAAAATGGCTGCAACAATCACCTGACCACAAATTGAAGGAAGCCCAGGGAACCAATAAGAATGCAAAAATTAGCTGCACTAAAATTGCTATTTCATCCAAAGGCAGCAAAATCTCGCAACTATGTCAGTATCAAGAAATTCACATCCTGTTTAATTCACCCTTACATGATAAGTTCACATGCTGGGAGATGAAAGGTTACCTACGGAATGTTTAGCCTAGAAAGACAATACAACTAGACTCTGAAATATACAAACGATACTTCAATGGCTTGCTTAGCAAAACAGAGAGTGGAAAATAGATTCAAACCAATAGATCCTGAAAGGCTTGCTCTTTCTCTCTCTCTCTCAATATGTTTCTCTTTAAACTGCAAAACCAGTGTCTTGTGAGAAAGTAACTTGGGAAACTAATCACTGAGAACTCCAGAATTACATTAATTTCACTTCTGCTAAGGAAACAGCACTCCCACAATTTAACCCCCACAACTTAAGGACACTAAGGCCTGTAAAATGCATTTGCTTCCATTTTCCTGTTTATACAAGACACCTTCCCCTTTTAAAGTTATTACGTGTGTTCGTGTGTGTTTAATGCTGCATTTTATTTTCTCTAGGAGTTAGTAGTTAATAAAAATTCCTCTTGATTTCTCTCGAGAACCTTGCTGATTGACTCCTTCATTTTTCATGTAAACTACAACCTATTGAAGTGTGTTAGCTGCACGCTAAAAAAGAATTAAAAATATTCATTGTGACCAACCAAGGGGAGTTAAAAAGGCAGAAGCTGATTTCTCCCACCTCACCTGGTCATAACATTAGTGAGAGTTTGGCAAAGCTATTACAGTAAACCTCAATCCTGAACTCAACATTCACGAAGCACTTAGCCAGCAAGAGTCACTAAATTGCATCTATTTTCTACATCTTATTATGATTCATACTGCCATTTGATCACCTCTGTCTATACTTATCGTTGTTAACAATATTCATTTGAGTTTCTTTAAGAGGCATTTTAAAGAGCAATGTGAGATTTTGCTGAGAATTGATTTCCATTACAGTGAAGGATCGAACTTTCAAACATTTAGTCTCATGTAAAACTTGCTGATGATGAGTTTTTAGTTCTTTGATTTATAAGCAACTTGCACATGCACCTTCAACATCAAAAAAATGTTTCAAGATGCCTCACAGCAATTTTATCAAGCAATTTGATCAAAGAGATGGGTTTTAAGGGACACCTTAAAGAAAGAGAGTTACATAAATTTCAGAGTTTAGGGCCAGGCAGCAAAAAAACAACAAAATATGTATTTTCTTAGCATTTTAAATACAGGAAAATATCAGAAGCTCTTCATTAAAATGGTTTCAAGCCAAATGAGACACCAATCCACAGAAAGACATATTAAGGCATATTAATGAGGAAAATTTAAAGGACTATAGAGGTTCTGTAGTTCTATGATTCTTTTAGGATTATGTCTTTTTCATCTGAAGGGGCATTTGTGACAGCTTTTAATTCATTCTTCTTCTCCCCTTTAAAATTCAGACAACATCTTTGGTTTGCTGAAGTTTCTGATAGTGCAATACTGGAAGTTGGACAATAATTGTGACAATCAAAGTTAATAGGAAAAAACACAGGTGGCCATTGACACATTGTGCCCACTTCTCTTTAGTCAAGCTATCTAATTAGTCCACTCCCCTGCTCTTTCCTCATAGCCTGATAACTTCTTATGCCTTGTTATGATTAGCCTTGTTTTATTATTACTCATTGGCTGATTCTATCTCTTCAGCTGTCCTAATGGTATGTAAAGCTGTCTAGTTCCTCTTTCCATACAATGTAGCTCTTAGTATTGACGTCCAATTTTTTTAATGTATTACACTGCAACTTTGCGCAGATAATATTTTTAGAAACCACTTGCACTCAGCATTGCAATTTCAACTTTTCCTGAGGTATGAAAAGGTTGAAGGCCACACAGACAAATGTAAAACTTAATTCCCCAAACAGTATTGTCAGTGGTTGGACTGAAGAGTCAAAGAAAAAGCAGAACACGAACAGAGAAAAAGCAAAATAACTCAAAAAGAAACCAAAACATCGGAGAGTAGCAGAAATGTGTGCAAATTAAACAATTTCTGAAGAAGAGAATTGAAACTCCGATGGAGCTGCATCACCCTCACACAGTAGCAGGGGACTGTGTGTAATGTGCCCACCACAAACTGTTGGTGTAACAACCTGACCTTTCCTAAATGAGGAAGTTCAGATCACTTTAATGCTTCGAATGCATCCAGTCATATGATCTGTTGTGATCAGTTAGGAAACTTAAAACAGATGCAACCATGTTAAGTGATCATGAAGCAAGACAAATGTCTTCAAGGCTGTAAAATGACTAACAGAGTTTAAGGAATCTGCCTGCCTCTCCAAAACTTGTTAGGGGTGAAACCCAAAGAAAAGTGAATGAAGCAAAAATGCAAATGAAGGGAAGTCCAAAGTAAATGAAAACAAAGTACTGTGGATACTGGAGATCTCAAGTAAAAACAGCAAGTACCAAGGGGACTCAGCAGGTCTGGTAGCACCTCTGGAGTGGAAATCAGAGTTAGTGTCTCAAGGCCAATATGACTCTTCTTCCAAAAAAGTGCCATACTGCACTCATAAAGTTAACTCTGTTTCTCACCTCACAGATACTGCCAGATCTGTATATTGCAGGTGAGTTTCTCAAGTACTAAAGGTCAAAGCCAATCCTAATATAGAGTGTCTGAGCATTTGATCCCAGCTCTTGCATGTTGGTAAAATCAAAATTTTGCTGCTTGAGAATAGGTGCAAGAAATTCACTGGGTGTTTTTTTTTTAAACATTCCAGCATTCCCTACAAAATAAAAAGTAGTTTCTGCCCAGTAAGAGCTAGAATCCAGACTCATTGTCGTGTGTTCTATCTGCAAGACCTGGGAACAGAACAAACAAAATAGGAGCAAGAGTAGGTCATTCAGCCCTTCGACTAGCTCGACCATTAACTAAGATCATCGCTGATCTGTTCGTATTTTAAATTTCGCATTTCCATCTATCCTCATTCCCCAGCTAACAAGTATCTATCAAACTCCATTTAAAGAACATTCAATGGCCCTGTATCCATCGCGTTCTGAGGCAGAATTAGAAAGCCACACATCCTCTGACAAAACATGTTTTCCTTAGCTCTGTTTTTAAAAGGGTGACTCCAATTCTTGCAAATAGTTAACACAGCTGAGAGTGTATTACAGAGCCCAACAGTTGAACAGGAAACTTGAGAAGTTCAGCATTTTGCATTTGTCTGGATTCAATTTTGGCTGGATTTAATTGTAATAGGAATATGAAAGAAGATGAATTAATTAAGTATATATTAATTTGTTTTAAGTAGCATTTCCCACTTTGTAAGGGGATTGGCAGTGTCAACTTGGTGCCATTAACATTGACAATGAGTTGCTAAGCAAGTCAATCAATATTCTTCAGAGTACAATTACAGAAGTTTATTGGCTTCATGAACACACCAGATGTTAGTCAGGAAGTTCCCAAGTCAGTTAACGTCCAGAGGATTTCTAACCATTGCCAGCAAATTCTTTAACACCACAAAACCCTGAGCCCCACCTGCCAAAAGGTCAGAAGAAATGGAGTGACTATTTTGACATATAGATTCAAACTGGCTGAAACAGAAACCAAAATTGGATGGACTTTCACTGTAATATTCAAAAGATTATGGATTCTGATAATAATTATTAATGTTGCAAACATATAAGTTCCCCACGGGACTTTAGAATGAACAAACAAAACTGTGTTGAAACAAATCATCTCTTTTCAGCAAAAAAAGCAAATGAAGAACTTTGAAAACACTGCAAAATGGTTTGCTCAAACTCATTTGGTTAAGTGGGTATTTGCTCGCTCCCACATGTAACCACAAAAATATTTTGTCTGCTAAAAATAAAAAAAGTTAGCTGCAAAGGGAAAAAATAACACTTTTTTAAGTAAATACTTCTACAGCAGGAAGGCAGTTTACAATAATACGACCCCTTTTTTTGCACCACATGGGAGTTTTAGAGAAGCATGGGATGACTGAGTATTTGACTTCAGAAATAACACAGATGTCTGAGATTGTATTAGAAAAGAAAGACCCTTTATCCCTTTCTTTCTAAATGTTTGAAAATTTGTACTTGTTGAAAAATTACTGTTTGAAACCAGGATGGCTTCTCCAATTGCCCTTTTAGTGATTAACAGTATTACATGCAACTACAACAAATACATCAAAGTCACATCACATACAGAATTAATCCAACTCAAACTCAACACCATGATGAGGTCCTCAAACAGAAGTTTGAAATCACTGGCCTTCCAAGAAGACAGTCAGAACTGGATATCAGGCACTGGAAACTTAGAGGGCATTATTTTCCCAGTCATGTAAGGGTGGGTTTTATGGGCAAATGGATGGGGTGAGGGCAAATGAAAAATGACTGGGGTCTATACCACCGCATTCCTGCCCACTCCCAACCTGTTGCCGAAAAAATAACAGGTAAATGGACTGCAAAATTGGCTGTCTACTTGCAATTCTTAATAAAGTGGTGGTCCCAAGATCTAATCTCATTGACTACTTTCTTGCCTGGGAATTTAATTTGAATGATTACTTCACCATTGGTGACAGTTCTTTCATATACCTTGGCCCCCAAACTGGCAACTTTTCCAAATGGCTCTCCTCCTTTCATTTGCAACATAAAACCTACCTTCTTGGCCAAATTCTGGTTGTCGGTTCTAATATTTACTAGTGTGGTTAAGTGTGAATTTGTGATGATAACACTTCTGTGAAGTGCTTTGAGTTACTTGTATTATGTGACAAATACTGTGCATAAATCCAAGTTGTTGTAGGGACAGAAGAATGATTCGTCGTTTGGTGTCTTCCTTTTACTTGAAGAATTCTCTGAACTTGGTAAGGGTAAAGAATATATTCTGGATGGGTCATTTTAAAGTACATCTCCAAGAATGCCTCAACAGCACTGACTGAGTTGGCTCAGTCCTAAAGAACATAGATGCTAGGCTGAACCTATAGCAGATGGTGACGGAACTAAAAAGAGGGGAATACATACTTGACCTCAGTCTCACTAATCTACTTGTCATGGTCATCTGTCCATGATAGTATGATTATGAATCCCTGTGGAGACAAAGTCTTATATTCACATTGAGTATGCTCTCCATCTTTTGAAGCAAGATCAGTGTGCTAAATAGTACAGATTTTGAACTGATTACTCAAAACTTGGCATTAAGAAGATGCAATGGCCAATCAACAGTAGCAGAATTGTATTCAATCACAATCTGTAACCCTTTAGCCCAGCACATCTTCTGTGGCATTTGTAGGTATGCGTATGCTGCCCAGAATCTAGCTTAATTCATACTTTATGTTGTTTTAGACATACGTCTCATGGAGGACAAGTCAGGACTTCAAGCAATCACATAGATAACAAGACCAATATGGGGATTTAGAAACTTCTGCATATAGGAGAACAGACTGAGATGGATGTTGTTGACAGATATAGTCTTAAGTGAACATTTGCAATGTTCTGAACCTCAGGCTGACCCAGGCATGAAATTGGAGTGAACTTGCATTAACAGGAGAATTCTCTCACAAGAAAGGATGGAAGGTTCAGAAAACATTGTTGGCAACTCGTGCAATTAAAATGTAGTGCAGCATTGCCACAACAATATATCCAGCAGCGCTATGAATTGACCGCACCCACATTCTTTATTACAGTTCATTCAATTTTCTATAACTGTGAAGATTTTGGTCTAATGAGGAAGAAGCAGGAGGATAGAATCACCAAAATGTAATGAAGGGCTGCATGTAATTTGACTTCTAAAATGGCATCTGGCAAACAACATTCACGTTTTGCATTTATTTAGTTATTTTCAAAAAATTGGAGTTGGAGAGGGTTTCACAATCAGGGACGGATTAAGCCTGTTGTTATATTTCCAGCTGATGGTAGTACTGGACTAGTTAAACACCAGAGTCAAACCTGACTTGACAGATGATAAGTTTTGTTTTTGCATTTTGGTTACAGTGGTAGTCAGTAACTGAGTATACTCACACAAAGCTGTCAAACAAAAGAATGTAAATTTACTGCACAAAATTAAAAAAACACACAACAGTACTTAAGACAATTTGGAAAGATCTTATCACAAAAAACAAAATGAAAGACTCAGCCTCTTTTCTCAGTAATATCCTTTTCCAAAGATTTAATCAGTGAGGCATCACTCAAGTCTACATTTTGAAACTTCTTACTCAATTGACAAGGTTCATAAGATGTTATTCTTTCTGTTACTGTTACTCTCTGAGACAAACAAACACAAACAGACAAACTAATTCACTAACTTCTCTCATTAGACTCCAAGAATTTATTTTTCCCCGGTTACTTTGACTACTTCAGCAGCTAACAAGCACATCTACAGGAATGGATCCTGTAATCTGAAGTGAAAGTAGAATTGTAGGGTGACAGAGATGTAAACAGACACTTCGGTCCAACTCGTCCATGCTGACCAGATATCCCAACCTAATCTAGTCCCATTTGCCAGCACTGGGCCCATATCCCTCTAAACCCTTCCTATTCGTATACCCATCTAGCTGCCTCTTAAATGTTGCAATTGTACCAGCTTGCACCACTTTCTCTGGCAGCTCATTCCATACATGCACGACCCTCTGCGGGAAAAAGTTGCCACGTAGGTCCTTTTTTTATCTTTCCCCTCTCACCCTAAACCTGTAGTTCTGGACTCCCCCCACCCCAGGGAAAAGACTTTGTCTATTTATCCTGTCCATACCCCTCATGATTTAATAAACCTCTATAAGGTCATCCCTCAGCCTTCGATGCTCCAGGGAAAACAGCCCTAGACTATTCAGCCTCTCCCTATAGGTCAAATCGTCCAACCCTGTCAACATCCTTGTAAATCTTTTCTGAAACCTTTCAAGTTTCACTACAGCCTTCCGATAGGCCTCTGGCTTCTCTTTCCCTGTAAAAGCTCAATATAAAAAAGACTTCAATAATTGTTTTGCCTGGTTGCTTATCCAATCATTTATCTTAAATTATGTGATTTTGTGAAAAAGTTGTTTTGACCCATTGTTAAAAAACTGAGTTTCTGACTCATGAAGATATCACCTTCACAAAACTAAAGATTAAAAAAACTTTTTCCTTTATGTTTGAACTTGTATTCCCAAATTATAATAAATTGTAAATTATGATTATCATAAATATTTGAAAACAAGGATGCGAATTTTAATAATTGACGTAACATTCAACCAGGAGCCAGTTAGATATCACAGTGATGATGATTGAATGGAAATGGTGCATGTTCAGATATGGACAGTAGAGTTTGTGAAATCTTAAATAAGGATGATTACCTTAAAGTTGAGGGAATTCTGGACTGGTAGCTAATATACGTCAGTAAGCATAGGATAAAGGTTCCATACAAACTGCTACTTGTAAAATTAAAGACTCTGCACTCCAGGGTAAATCTTAAAAATCAAGAAGAAATTGGCTTCAAAATACAGAACAGAGGGCATTCGTTAAATGAGTTTTGTGTTACATATGTTTCTAAAAGGGTCTGAATGGGTTAATAATTGACTGAATGCAGTTAGCATCATCCAGTGTGGTGGAGTCATAGGGACTTGGTCAGATTAAAGAAAGAACTTATAGGAGCAGATCCGGGAAAATGTGCTGTCAAAGGTCTCTGCTGTATTGTAGGTCATATCATGTAATCTGTGAATAGTGGATTTCATATTATTTACTCAAAGGATACTTCTGCTTAGATTAGAAAGTTGTATATCGCAATCCATATTAGATGACTTCACACTTGAAGGTGCCCACTCACACTATTGTGTTAGGTATGTGAATGGATAAGTTATGATTTCAGTACCCAGGGATCTGTGTTAAGACCACTATTGCTTTTAATTTACATTAATGGTTACTGAAAAGCAGATCCCATTAGCTGATACTGAGCTGGTAATAGCATTATGGATGCCAGAACATCCTTAATTGTGCCAAATTATGCATGTTGGGTAAAACAATAGCAGGCTATTCGGTCCATCGAGTCCATACCAAACTTTCAAAGAGCATCCTACTGAGACCCAGTCTTTTACCATGTAACCTTGTATTTCGCATAGCAAATCCAACCAGCCTGCACATCCTTGGACACTAAGAGCAATTTAGCATTTATGAAGACAGATCAGGGAGCTATTTCCCCGGGGAGGCCTCCTAATTTGTCGCCAAGCCCGCTCAAGGAGAGGAGTTGGACTTCTGGTGTAGCCCACCCAATCGGGAGGCCGGTTACTCCAAAATCTGACCCCATGGGGTGGGCAGCGCAGAGGCTGGTTGTGACCCGAGAGGGTACCTCAACACGGTGGCACCTTCAGAGGACTGTGTATAAAACAAAATTTCAGTGGGGTAAGTCAAGCAGGGGCAGCACCTTTTGTTTGAAAGGATCCCGGTGAGTATTTCCCAGACTGAAGAAGTGACGTCCATGCCAACATTTTCTCACTCAGGGATGACAGATGGCATGCAGAGTCCAAGTGGGTTTTCTAACTCTCTCTTCAGTCGTGCCTTACAAATTGATGCTGTTCGGCACCCAACCTATCTGTCCCCCTGCCCATCACTGAGAAACAGCACCCTGCTATTTCTTTGGCTTGACCAACCCCACTGCTGGGGGAGCAGCTTTTGAACTGAGTTTCTATCTCCACAGGTGCTGTTGATTCTACTGAGCGCTAAAATTATTTATTTCTTTCAGATTTCCAGCATCTGCATTAGCTTACTCCTGTTTCTTTGTTTTTGAGTTTTTTGTGGACAGAAAAGCAACAAAACACCTAGAGCAGCTGACAATAGCACATGGGATTTATAAAGCATTTTTTAAATAATATAAGATCCGGAAGCAGGAACTTTATAAAACCAAATTTGACACTGAGCAGAATAAGGGTGTATGAGGCCAAGTGAGTAAAGACTTGGCTATAGGCAAATTAAAGGAGGAAAAATAGGAAGAAAGATTTAAGGAGGAACTTCTGGAGCTTAGAGATAAAGCAATTGATGGTGAATGGAGGGTTAACGCTATACACATAATCCGCAAGAGTTGGGAACAGATTCATAAGATGACACTTCTAAAGGCATCTGGAAAAGAAGATCTATGCAAACATCTTCATGACTCTTGAAAACATGACATGACTCAGAATGTAACTGGCTTGTTGGTTGCAATACGCTTTTTGCACATGTTGTATTGATACCAAAATGCACAAAGTATGGGACATGGAAGTATCCTTTCTAAATTCATAAAGTTAAACACATTGACACCAAAGCAAAAGAATTCTGAGGATTCTGGAAATCTGAAATAAAAACAAAAATTCTTGGAAAATCTCAGCAGGTCAGTTGCTATTTGTGGAGAGTGAAAAAACAGTTAATGCTTCAGGTATTATGATCTTTCATCATATTCTTTCATCTACAATTGCATAAAACTAAAGCCTGAAAGAGTAAAATAATTTCATTTATATCCAGCATTGCCTGATCAAAAACACTGTGAGGTACACCAGCAGCACCACATTTTGGAAACTTGGCTTTTGTCCTTATTCACAGCTGTAATGTATTAAAATATATTCTATAATGAATATACCAGAAATAGTTGCTTGGCAGTGAGTTTATATGACATAAAAAAATTATAACGGCAAAACTTAGATGTGCATTGCAAACATCTGAGTTCCACATGTCAAAATCTCTATAAGTTGAGCTTTTAGTAAGAAATTCATACTTGGCATCTGGCCAAGGCAAGCATTATTTCCTGTCTTTAGTTTGGCTTGTGAGTATGGGCTTTTGCTTAAACTCTGACAATCCAAGTATTGCATGTACTGCTACATTAGGGAGAGATCGTTCTTCCAGTCTTTTTTACCTAGTGATAAAGAAGTAAAACAATCTACATTCTAGCAAGATAAAACATAAATGGTAAGCAACTTGGAAGAAATACTATTCATATTGACTGGTACAACAAAGTTAACATTGATGTGTCACTGGAATTGCATGTAGACCAGACAGGGAAAGGACAGTAAATTTCTTTCCCTAACCATAGAGACACAGAAAGTTAGAATATGGAGGGAAACTCTTTGACCCACTGTGTCCATGTCAGTCGACAAGGAACCATCTGGCCTAAAGAATATTTGTGGATCAGTTGGATTTTTAGGACAGCCCAGCAGTTTCATTGTCACCAGGTTCTTATACCAGATTGAATACAATTTCAAATATGCAAACTGCTATAATGGACATTGTCCCCATATCTTCCAGTACTCGTCCAAGTTTCTCAAGGACTGGTCTAGTAACATATATATTATGCCTCTGAGCAGACTAATATTTTGAAACGTTGGTGAGAATGCAGGAAGTTTCTGCAAAGCATTTTTGATTGCACTGCCATTTACTGTGCCATTGCTTCAGTTCTGGAAGTCTTTAAAGATGATCCCCGATAAATTCTGCATATCAGCAGTTCCCCAGAATAAAAATAAATCACCATTCTTGCATCAGTCACACAATTCGAATTAAATCACCCAAAATCCAACCTCTGATGGTTCTTTTTATTTAGTAATCACTGAGTTAAAGCATTTTCTTGTTTACGCTGCACATTCTGCCATGTCAAGAACGTTTTTAAACATTAATGCGCTGTGGCCATTTGTAGAAACTTACCATTCCATACGTATGACGTGAAGCCCTGGCATGGATTGTAATGCAGTTATGCGGAGCACTTCAATTCATTGACAAGTGCTTTGAGGTATTGTTATGTTGAAGATTCTGTAAAAATGCAAGTTGTTTTGTATTGATTGTATTCCTACTGGAGAAGAAGGGGTAGTACACAAAAGCTTTTTTCACGCTCAATTATATTAAAGCACTGGTAATTCTCAAAATCTCGACATTATAATAAACATTTAAATTAACTGTGAAGATTGAGACAAAGTTAACATTTTGAGTCTGGAATGATCAGAACTGAAACTCTGTTTCTCACTTCACAGATTTTGGCAGGCCTGCTGAGTTTCTCCAGCACTTTTATTTCAAATTTCCAGCATCCATAGTTCTTGGCTTTTATTTGAAATAACTGTAACTGGTGCTGGTGGCAAAGAGGTTATTTTAAAACATTGCCCTTATTAAGGACTCAAGTGCAGACAATATTCATGAGATTCAAATGATGCTTAAATAGCAGGTGATCAGAATTTGACATTCTCCCTAAGCAAGACTGCATTTGTATCACTGAAACTGGGACATACTTCATGAATATTCTATGCTAAAACATAACAGACCAGTCTCTGAAACTCAGGTTGCAGCTGTAGTGATCATGAGCCACCTCAAAAAACATAAAAAGTATGGGCAGCGTGATGACTCAGGGGTGAGCACTGCTGCCTCACAGCACCAGGGTCCTGCCTTGGGTGACTATCTGTGTGGAAGTTGCACTTCTCCCACAGTCCAAAAGTATACAGGCTAGGCAAATTAGCCATGGAAAATGAAGGGTTACAGAGATAGTGTGCGCCTGTGTAGGATGCTCTTTGGAGGGCCAGTGTGGACTCAATGGGCCAAATGGCCTGCTTCTGCACTGTATGAATTTTAAGAATCTAGCATTATCAGCATCTAAAATAATCCAATCTCCATGAACAGAGATGCTGGAGTGATGAGTGAAATAGTTAGATATGAACAAATTTCGTAGGAGAGATAGTGGGAAAGTTTTGATGTACAACTGATTTCAGTGCTCCGCTAGTGTCCTGGTTCTGGAAGGTTGTCTCCCCATTGATTTATACCACATTAAACTGAGAGCTGTTGTGTGCCACCTGATTAATCCTTTTTGTCATTTAATTTTGCAGCAATAATTGAAAGTAGTACATGATGTTGAAATAATAAATGCACACAGCAGCAGTACCTCTTCGATCTATCACAAAGTTAAAATTCTATTTATTCTCCAGCACAGACAAGAAGCAGGGATCTCTTGGAAATAAAACATCTAGAAAGTAATTAAAATGTGGAACACATAATCACATGAAGTAGTTGAGATGAATAACGTGGAAGCATTTAAGATAAACAAGGATTCATGGAGTTGAGAGTAATGAGGGCCAGAGAGTAAAGTGGAGCTAAAACCACATCCAGATAAGCTATGATTGTATTGAGTGGTGGAGTAGATGTGAAAGGATAAATAATCTAGTTCTGTTCCTGATCCTATGTTCCCATGAGAACGAAAGAAACAGAGAATATGTTAATATGATTAGAGAAATTAGGGTGGTAGGAAGGACGTGTGGAGAATAAACACTGACCAAAAAAATCTTTTTCTCTGCTGTACATTGTATATAATTATGAACACATGCAATTTAACTTTTAAAACCAGCTTTCTGCCATTTTATAATGAACCATGATAAGCCACGAGGTGTGTCCTAACTTCAGAATTTCTGAAGCATGCTGGTCAGGATGGATAGAAGGTTCTAACTGAGCAACACCCAGAAGACAATAATTTTAATGTTCATTGATAAATGACCTAGATAAACATCTGCATGACAAATGCTTCATTGTACACTAGATATTAATCGTCTGTCACATGCTTGTGCTGAACAACCTAGAAATATCTTGATTGCTTAGCAAAATTTGTTTTTCTCTATTTTCTTCATGTTTTGATGTTGTCCTGCAAAGTTATCTGGAAGACTGCTGTTTAGGTTGAAGCTTTGTGAAAGAAAATCAGACCTTAACTTGTGTTAGAATGCTATGGTTCAAGCTAAAGTATTGTCTTAATAATAATTTCCTGCTTAATGATATTTTGGTAAACCATAACTTGTCCACAATTATCCACAGATTAAAGGATGAAAGTGAGTTGCCAGAACATTCCTTTTTTTTAAACAAAAGCAACTTAAGACATAACATCTAACAGAAATTCTAAAACCTAGCCTGTATTTAGGGCAGCGAAGAGTTCAACACTGTTTAGAACTGTTTAAAACCACCGTCACATATCAGGAGACAGTCATCTGAAATTGACAAACACGGATGCCAGACATAGTTCCTCTTTTCTGATGTCTAGAGGGACATAAATAAATCAGTTTAATGGTTAATTTGAAACTCAGATGCAACAAATATTCAACACAGATGTAACCAGGAATGTCATGGCAAACTTAGCTTTTCTGTGTTGCTCTAAGTTTAGAAGATTGAATCAGATACGGCATAGGTGTCTAATGGAAAAAGCTATTATATACATTGAAGTACCTTTTTCTTCAGTTGTGACAAGTTATTTTGAACTAAACAGATGCAAGTGTAAAAGCCTAGAAACATGTACACTTTTAATGGCAGCAGTGTGACAGGGAAGGTAAAGAGTGGAAAGATGTTAAACTAATTAGTTTGATTTTGCCCAATTAAAATATAGACCAACCATTTAAAACAGATTAAAAGTGATATCACTACAGGATAGACTAAAGCAATGGAAAATCATGGGACATCAGCACCAACCTAAAACTAGTTTATTCTGGTATATACATTTATGCAAATGGCCAAAAGAGAGTGCTATTCCACACCCCACTGTCTAATGAATATGATGCACAATGTTCAAAATTCCATAAAATTTACCAACACCCCTTATTTTCTATTTATTTTTGCATCTAGCTTAACCTTTCCTATTTCTAAGGGATGCCTCCTTACTTCACTCAGACCTTCAGAACTTAGGGAAGGATTTTCAATCATCTGGGCCTGAGATCTCTAACAAAGACTGATTTTACCCTTGACCTTTAATTGAATTTTCCTTGCATCATGCATATCTGTCTGATTCAGATCTGAGCTGCTTTCATCAACTTGTGTTGGAGTAACCTTTGGCATTCGACTTATATCCTAACCTACCAATTTCTCGGAGTCATTTGATTATTTCCATATTTCTTATTCGTCATGAACCTTTCATGTTCTATAAGCACAAACCTAAAGCTTTCCAGTACCAAACATCTTGACTAAGTACATGCAAGGACCATACATTTTTACTTTTCTCCATGGTTACCAGTTCAACCTGTTATGATGATATTCTGCCACATTAATTCTTGTATTCAACGTCAGACTCGTTTCTTTCTTTCACTCTGCTTTGACCATGGCTCTCTTTCTGCCTGGGTCATTTTTTCCCACTGATTGTGCTAAATGTGGTTTCAGCAGCAAAAATTCAATTTTAAGCTTCTTTCTAAGAAACAATTCAGCTGGTGTTCCATCAGTGATAGTATGAGGTGTTTATGATAAATGCACGAAAAGAAATTACCAGATTGTGCTGCAATGACATTGGACACTTCTTCCACTTCGTACCTAGCATCTGTTTAACAAGAGCACCATCTTCCACTTCTCCACTCACCACCCTGCCCTCACCCCTATCTCCATCACCAGCATAAATATCACCTTTTCCTAGTTGTTTTCAGTTCTGAAGAAGGATCGCTGGACTCAAACTGTTAACTTTTTTCTCCATAGATGCTGCTAGACCTGCTGAGTCTCTCCAGCTATTTCTGTTTTTCCTAGTGCAGTTACATCCTTCCCCAAGTAAAGGGGTGCAAACTGTTCCAGGTACTCCAGATGTGGTCTCACCAATACCTTGTGCAATTGGAACAACACTTCCCTGCTTTTATACTCCACTCCTTTAGCAATAAATGCCAAAATTCCACTTGCCTCCTGATTAACTGCTATACGTGCATGCTGGCTTTCTGCAATTCATTTGCAAAGACATCCAAATACTTCTGCACTTGAAATTTCTCACCATTTAAATAAAAGCTGCCTTTTTCTGCTTCTGAACAAAATGGATAATCTCACATTTATCCACGTTAGACTCCATCTGCAAAAGTTTGGCCCAATGACTTAACCAATTCATATCAATTTGTAAATTTCTTATTTCTTTATTACTTTGTCACCTATTTTTGTGTCATCCACAAACTTGGCTATAGTACATTCTATCTCTGTCATTTAATATAGGTTGCAAATAGTTGTAGCCTGTGGACCTTGTGGTATTCCACTGTTTACAGTTTGCCAACCAGAAAAAAAGACTCATTTATCTTGATTCTCTGCTTTCTATTGGTGAGCAATCCTCTGCTCATGCTAATATACAACTCCCAACACCATGTAGTCTTACCTTATGCATTAACCTGTATGCCTTCTGGAAGTCCAGATTTACCACTTCTACAGGGCTCCAACCTAAAACTAGTTTATTCTGGTTGTCCAATTGTTTGTTACATCTTTGAAGAACTCTAGAAAATTAGTCAAACATAATTTACCCTCCACAAAATCATGCTGACTCAGATGGATTGTGTTTTGACTTTCCAAGTCAAATACCCCATTATTACTTCCTTACTAATAGATTCCAACAATATCCCACATAGCTGGTCTACAGTTTTTTTTACTTTCTACCTCCCTCCTTTTTTGAATAAGGACATTATATTAACATTTTCCAATCCACTGGAACCTTTCCAGAGTCCAAAGAATTTTGGAATATTACAATTATATCATAATATCTCTCATTCAGCTGCATTAATTGCCTCCCACTGCAAAATACCAGTCGCAGATTGATGGAGTCAGCATCTTCCTGTCCATGAAAATGGCAGCTTTAGAAATTAAGGGAAAGTCTGTGGCACACTAGTGATGTCACTCGAGTAGTAATTCGGAGATCTAAGTTAATCCCTTCATAGCAAAAGGCTGAATTCAATTAACTATATCTGGAACTGATATTTAGATTCAGCATTAATGTCCATGAAATTATCCTCAGTCGCTGTTCAAAACTCACCTGGTTCACTAATGCCCTTTAGGGAAGTAAATCTGCTGTCCTTACCTATATGTGACCCCAGAGCCACAACTTGCGCAGTTGACTCTCAATTGCCCTCTGAAATGGCCAAGCAAGTCACTCAAATCAAAAGACATTAGGTACAAGCAACAAGAGCATCCGTATTGCGAATGTTTGCATTTTGAAGAATAAAAGTATAGGCTACCATGTTGATCAAAGTTTTCTACTGGTAAGTTGATAGCAGGAGAAACTTGAATAAAAGAGAAAGCTGCCATGTGCATTTTATAATGGTTAGCTGAAAGTTGAGCAAAATGTCATCTATCTGCAGTGGTTGTAATGGAATCAAAGTGAGGCCACTTGGACTGCAGCTGATGGAGTCATCCCTATTGTCAAAGTAGTTTGTAGGTTTTGATGTAACAATGCATTAAGCTCAGCGAAAACCTCCAGAGAGGGAGCATCTTCTGTGTATACACAGTATGAATGTCTGTGTCTACTGAAAATGTTAAAAATCTCACAACACCAGGTTTCGTCCTAAACCTGTTGGATGATAATCTGGTGTTGTGTGATTTTTAACTTCGTCCACCCCAGTCCAAACCCTTACACATCATGACCACTACTAAAAATGTGGTACCAGGTGACCCAAATACATCAATGTTTTCATTGATCTCCTGAGATGCAAAGACATCTTTATGGCTTGCTTCCCTCTTCACTCCAGGGACTGTCAATCAAAGACTGACTTAAAGATATCCCACAATTCTTCTCAAACATTGTTCCCTGTAGAAAGAGTCGCAGCTGTGTTCAGCTTTAAGATAACATCAGTCAGATTTCAATAAGACTCACTCCCTTTCTCCAAGAGAAATTTAAGTACAAGTGTTCTGAAGGACACTTAGATATATAAAAGTTAATATAGAGTCATAGAGATGTACAGTTTAGAAACAGACCATTCGGTCCAACTCATCCATGCCAACCAGATATCTTAAATTAATCTAGCTCCATTTGCCAGCACCTGGCCTATATCCCTCTAAATCCTTCCTATTCATATACCTGTACGGATGCCTTTTAGATGTTGTAATTGTATCAGCCTCCACCAGTTCCTCTGACAGTTCATTCCATACACGGATCATCCTCTGTGTGAAAAAGTTGCCCCTTAGGTTCCTTTTAAATCTTTCCCGCTCACCTTAAACCTATACCCTCTAGTTCTGGTTTCCCCCACCCCAGGGAAAAGCCCTTGTCTATTTACCCAGTCCATGCCCCATTTAATTTAATAAACCGCTATAAGATCACCCCTCAGCCTTTGATGCTCAAGGGAAAACAGTCCCAATCTATTCAGTCTTTCTGATAACTCAAAGTCTCCAACCCTGGCAACATTCTTGTAAATCTTTTCTGAACGCTTTCAAGTTTCACAACATCATTCCAAATGGAAGGAGACTGTAATTGCATACAATATTCCAAAAGTGGCCTAATCAATGTCCAAACATGAATAATAAGGACTCAAATAAAGGGAACATGTATTTCATTGAGCATCTGTTTTACATAGGAAATAAGCAACTGAAGCATCCGTCACTTTACAAGGTGTGGCCAATATTCAATTATTTCTTAAGGAGCCTTGCACACAATAGATATGTAGCGGTTTTTGAGAAGATTTGTAGCTCAGTTGAGTTTTTGGATGTAGGTTTGCTCGCTGAGCTGAAAAGTTCATTTACAGATGTTTCATTACCCTACTGGGTAACATCTTCAGTGGGCCTCAGGCGAAGCAATGCTGAAAATTCCTGCTTTCTATTTATATGTTTGGGTTTCTTTGGGTTGGTGATCTCATTTCCTGTGGTGGTATTATTTCTTGTGGTGAAGTCACTTCCTGTTCCTTTTCTCAGGGGGTGGTAGATGGGGTCTAACTCAATGTGTTTGTTGATAGAGTTCCAGTTGGAATGCCATGCTTCTAGGAATTCGCGTGCGTGTCTTTATTTGGCTTGTCCTAGGATGGATGTGTTGTCCCAGTCGAAGTGGTGCCCTTCCTCATCCGTATGTGAGGATACTAGTGAGAGAGGGTCATGTCTTTTTGTGGCTAGTTGGTGTTCATGTATCCTGGTGGCTAGTTTTCTGCCTATTTGTCCAATGTGGTGTTTGTCACACTGCTGTTTGTCATTTTTATACATGACCTGGATGATGGCGTAGAAGGATGGGTTAGTAAATTTACAAATGACTCTAAGGTCGGTCGAGCTGTGGACAGTGCTGAAGGATATTGCTGCTTACAGAGGGACATAGATAAGCTGCAGAGTTGGGCTGAAAGGTGGCAAATGGAGTTTAATGCAGAAAAGTGTGAGGTGATTCATTTTGGAAGAAGTAACAGTAATACAGAGTACTGGGGTAATGGTAAGGTTCTTGCAGTGTGGATGAGCAGAAAGATCTCCGTGTCCATGTACATAGATCCCTGAAAGTTGCCACCCAGGTTAATAGGATTGTTAAGAAGGCATATGAACCATGGGGTTATGTTGCAGCTGTAGGAAACTATGGTGTGGCCGCACTTGGAGTATTGCGTACAGTTCTGGTTACCACATTATAGGAAGGATGTGTAAGTTTTGGAAAAGATGCAGAGGAGATTTATGAGGATATTGTCTGGTATGGAAGGAAGGTCTTCTGAGGAAAGACTGAGTGACCTGAGGCTGTTTTCGTTAGAAGGAAGAGGTTGAGAGGTGACTTAATAGAGATGTGAAAGATGATCAGAGGATTAGATAGTGTTAGCAGAGAGAGACGTTTTCCTCGGATAGTGATGGCTAGCATGAGAGGACATAGCTTTAAATTGAGCGGTGATAGATATAGGACAGATGTCAGAGGGGTAGTTTCTTTACTCAGAGAGTAGTAATGGCGTGAAACTCCCTGCCTGCAACTGTAGTAGACTCACCGACTTTAATGTCTTTTTAAATGGCCATTGGATAAACATATGGATGATAATGCAACAATGCAGGTTAGTTCAGCTTCAGGCTGGTTTCACAGGTCAGCACAACATTGAGGGTCAGAGAGCCTGGACTGTGCTGTAATGTTCTGTGTTCTTTGAAAGCAAGATAATATTTCGAGTCTGGCGATTCTTCATCAGAACTGTTAACAGCTCAGGAAAGGTGGTAATATATTGAAGTGACGTTTGTGGGAAGGGGTTGGTCTTGCACAAGGTGACTTACTTGCCGATTTACTTCCTCCAACCTCAGTATCCAAGGCCTCAGGCACACCTTCCAGGTGAAGCAGCAGCTTACCTGCACTTCTCTCAACTCATTTATTTCATTCACTGCTCAGAATGTGGTCTCCTGTATATCGGGGGAGATGAAACACAGATTTGATGACCGCTTTGCTGAACACCTACACTCTGTCTGTAAAACATGACCCAGAGTTTCCCACTGCCTCCACTTCAACACACCACTGTGTTCCTACACCAACATTTCTGTCCCAGATCTGTTGCAGTGTTCCTTAACGCAAGTTCAAAGAACAACACTTCATTTTCCACTTTCTCCTGCTGAACACTCTCTGCTCATTCCTGAAGAAGGGCCTGTGCCCGAAACGTCGAATCTCCTGTTCCCTGGATGCTGCCTGACCTGCTGTGCTGTTCCAGCAATAAAGTTTCAACTTTGATCTCCAGCATCTGCAGACCTCACTTTCTCCTGCCTGTGAACAAAACCAATGTCATTTACAAAATACCGTTCAAGAACTGTGACAAACACCACATTGGACAAATAGGCAGAAAACTAGCCACCAGGATACATGAACACCAACTAGCCACAAAAAGACATGACTCTCTCTCACTAGTATGCTCACATATGGATGAGGAAGGACACTACTTCGACTGGGACAACATATCTATCCTAGGACAAGCCAAACAAAGACACGCACGCGAATTCCTAGAAGCATGGCATTCCGACCGGAACTCTATCAACAAACACTTTGAGTTAGACCCCATCTCCCACCCCCTGAGAAAAGGAACAGGAAGTGACTTCACCACAGGAAATGACATCACCAACCCAAAGAAACCCAAACATATAAATAGAAAGCAGGAATTTTCAGTTAAAAATCACACAACACCAGGTTATGAAGGAGCGGCGCTCTGAAATCTAGTGTGCTTCCAATTAAACCTGTTGGACTATAACCTGGTGTTGTGTGATTTTTAACTTTGTACACCCCAGTCCAACACCGGCATCTCCAAATCAGGAATTTTCAGCATTGCTTCACCTGAGGCCCACTGAAGATGTTACCTAGCAGGGTAACGAAACATCTGGAAATGAACCTTCCAGCTCAACGAGCAAACCTACATCCACAATAGATATGTGGACTGCAAGCAGTATATATAGTGAGCAGAGTAGGCAGTTATTATACAAGAATGCTCTTAATGAGCAGCACAGCTGCAGGTATTGAAGAGAACATTATCAGCTCCATACATTAAGAATGATATTGAAATATATTGCCAGATTTATTACATAAATTTTATATTAGATTAGATTACAGTGTGGAAACAGGCCCTTCGGCCCAACAAGTCCACACCGACCCGCCGAAGCGAAACCCACTCATACCCCTACCCCTACATTTACCCCTTACCTCACACTACAGGCAATTTAGTATGGCCAATTCACCTGACCCCCTGCACATCTTTGGATGGTGGGAGGAAACCGGAGCACCCGGAGAAAACCCACGCAGACACGGGGAGAACGTGCAAACTCCACACAGTCAGTCGCCTGAGGCGGGAATTGAACCCGGGTCTCTGGCGCTGTGAGGCAGCAGTGCTAACCACTGTGCCACCGTGCCGCCCACCATATGCTTCCACACAAAGGATTATTGGCAAAACAAAAGTCCAAACTCAATTATGTGTAAGTTTTTGATGTGCTTATGAAATTGGTTTGAAGTTGGGAGACTGAATAAGGATAAAGAGAATATACTCTGATTGACAGCAAGTGACACTTAGTGTCCCTAAGTTCTCCTATTTTGGGTCTCAGCTTTTCAGTGTTTATGTACATTGCTTGGATGAAATTATATAAAATTCTATGTACAGGGTAGGAAACAGAAATTCTTGCATCTATACATCACATTTAATGACCACTGGTACTGTCAAAGCAATATTTGACAGCTAATAAAGTACTTTGGATATAATCTACAATAGGAACGATTTATGCACTGCAAGGTCCCACAAATTGCAATGTGGTAATGACCAGATAATCTACCTTTTTTGTCATTTTGATTGATGGATAAATATTGAGAAGAATACCAAGGGGATAATTCCCTAATTTTATTCAGACAATGCTAGAAAGTGCAAACAATTGAGGGCAAACTGCTCATCTGATATATGACACCCCTGACAGTGTAGCATAGAAGTGTCAGTCAGTTCCTGGCACAGGACTTAACAGAGAATCTTAAGGGCAGGGGGTAAGAACACTACAAATTGAAACACAGTGATGTACATGAGAGCGCAGTAAGTCAAACAGATGAGAACAGAAACTTAGAAAGATGTCCATGAAATTAGCAGGCAAAACGATGACAGCTTGAATTTGATTGAGAAATGTGAAGATATCCACTTTGGATTCAAGAATGGGAATTCCAAATATTGATTTAATGCTGAATGAGTAGAAAATGTAGAGGGACAAAGAGATTTTGGGGCTTATGTACACCAAAACCAAAACTAACAATAAAAGGTTGTTAAATATTGCCATTTATCTCAAAATGACTATACTACAGAGGGAAAAAAGCTTTAGATATACACAGCCTTGCTCCAATACCACATGGAGGACTTCATGAACTTTTGAAGAGCGCATCATAGGAACAATAGATTGGCTTTGGGGAGGTGTTGCAGAGTAATCAAAGGATTGCAGGTTCATAACTGCTTGAAAGTAGAGTCCCAGGTAGATAGGACAATGAAGTATACTTGCCATTATTGGTCAGTGAATTGAGTACAGGAGTTGGGAGGTCATGTTGTGGCTGTACAGGACATTGGTTAGGCCACTATTGGAATACTGCATACAATTCTGATTTCCCTGCTATAGGAAGGGTCTTCTGAAATTTGAAAGCATTCAGAAAAGATTTACAAGAATGTTGTCAGGGTTGAAGGATTTGAGCTATAGGTAGAGGCTGAATAGACTGGGGCTGTTTTTCCTGGAGTATGGGAGGCTGAGGGGTGACCTCAGAGGTTTATAACATCATGAAAGGGCATAAATAGACAAGGTCTTTTCCCCAGGGTGGGGTGTCCAAAGCTAGAGGGCATAGGTTTAAGGTGAGAGGGGAAAGATTTAAAAGGGACCTAAGGGGCAACTTTTTCACACTGAGGGTGCTGCATGTATGGATTGAGCTGGATTGAGGACGTGGTGCAATTACTGCATTTAAAAGGCATCTGAGTGGGTTAATGAATCGGAAAGGTTTAAAGGGATATTGACCAAATGCTGGCAAATGGGACTAGATTAATTTAGGATATCTGGTCAGTATGGACGAGTTGGACTGAAGGGTCTGTTTTCATGCTGTACATCTTTATGACTCTAAACCCAAGGCCCTTTACTCACTGTTTGCCGATGCTTCATCCTGAGCTGTTTTCTTGGCAGTTTCTTTCAAAGAAAGGAAGAGGAGGTAGGTTAAAGTCTACCTCAGCACGAACAGGCATCAAACCTGCCAATGTTATTTTGAACCACACTTCAACCATGTAGCCAAATGAACTAACCAGTGCAGTAGCAGGGTGTAAAGGATTATATGATGTTTAATGTTGATTTGTATTTCCTTGAACTTAAATAGCTGAGGGGTGATCTGATAGAAGTCTTTGCATTCATAAAGGGATTTTACCAGAGTTGGTAAGAGAAATCACAAGAGAGATAGTTAATAATACCTTTTGCTCATTCTGAAGTTAAATCCTGAAACAAAATGGGCGGCACGGTGGCTCAGTGGTTCACACTGCTGCCTCACAGCACCAGGGTCCAAGGTTCAATTCCAGCCTCGGGCGACTGTCTGTGTGGAGTTTGCACATTCTCCGCGTGTCTGCATGGGTTTCCTCCGGGTGCTCTATTTTCCTCCCACTTGTCCAAAGATGTGCAAGTCAGGTGAATTGGTCATGCTAAATTGCCCATAGTGTTAGGTGCATTAGTCAGAGGGGAAATGGGTCTGGGTGGGTTACTCTTCGGAGGGTTGGTGTGGACTGGTTGGGCCGAAGGGCCTGTTTCCAAACTGTAGTGAATCTAATCTAAAACATTTTCTCCAAAGAAATCTGTGGATACTGGGCTAATTAATTTTTAAAAATATTACAATTAATAGATATTTTGTAGCTAGGTATCACAGGAATCTGCAGTGAGGCGAGTATCATAGAATCATTGAATCCCTACAGTGTGGAAACAGGCTCTTCGGCCCAACAAATCACACCGACCCTCCAAAGACCCAGACCCATTCCCCTACCCTATTATCCTATATTTACCCCTGACCAGTACACCTAATCTACACATCCCTGAACACTATGGGCAATTTAGCATGGCCAATTCACCTAACCTGCACATCATTTAGATTATGGGAGGAAACCGAACCACCCAGACACGGGGAGAATGTGCAAACTCCACACAGTCAGTCACCCAAGGTTGGAATTGAACCCGGTCCCTGGCACTGTGAGGCAGCAGTGCTAACCACTGAGCCACCATGCTGCAATAAATTGACGTCGGGTAAAAAGGTGATTAAATAGCAGCATTGGCTCAAGAGGCTAGATGACCTAGTCTTGTTCCTATCTTCAAGGTTCTCCAAGAAAAATATAATTAACATGTAATTACAAAGAATACCCTAATGATTCAATGAGTTATTGGTCGTATAGGAGTCATGAGGTCCCACTTTCATCACCATGCTTAGTTAATTGATCTTCACAGAGATGGTGTTCAGAAATAAATTGCAACTTGCATTTCCGTGGCACTTTTAATGTAGCAAAATATTCTGTGCTTCACAGAAGTATGATTTTAAAAAAAGACACTGTGCTACATTAGGAGATGTTCGGACAGTTATCAGCTCTACAATCAGATTACCTACAGTGCAACAGGCAACTTTGGACCAACAAGTCCACACTGATTCTCCAAAGAGTAACCCATCCAGTCCCATTTCCCTCTGACTAATGCACCTAACATTATGGGCAATTTAACATGGCCAATTCACCTGAGTTGAACATCTTTGGATTGTGGGAGCAAATCCACGCAGACACAGGGAGAATGTGCAAACTCCACATTGACAGTCGCCCGAGGCTGAATCGAACCTGAGACCCTGGTGCTGTGAGGTAGCAGTGCTAACCACTGAGCCACCATGCTGCCCATAAGATATCATATCATGCCATCCCAAATTGTTTCGGGTCGGCAGAGTTTACAGAATTAGAGAGGGGTTAGGTTGTGGAGCATCAAAAATCATTATAGTTTTCTATTTCTAAAAACATCCAATGACCCCTATGGCTGAATCAATAGCTAGATATTGCCACCTATTCGAGGATTAGACTACAAATCTTTGCTATCAAGGTTCATACCTGGATAATAATCATGGAGACAATACAATGGTGATTTATGGAGTTCAGGAGAAGAGACTGGTGCACCTAATTAACAAGGCAAAAACAAACACTCAAAAGTTTGTTCATTGTAAAGGCGAATCATTTAAAATCTGAAAGAGCTCAATACAATTGACAGAGTTCTCATTATGTTGACATCTTTCCTGATGATCTGTCCCTGTTCATAAGAAAATTCAAAGATCCATTTCTATATTAATCAGTCGTCTCCAATTAAATTATCAGTTGTGAGAACATCAAAAATAACTCTATTAACAGAAACATCATTGCCCTTAATAAATCTCACGCCGGAAGACTGAGTTATAATAAGGCTGCAATGAATGAACCAGCATGTTGTATGCTTGATTAGCAGACAGCTAATCAAGGCAGGATGAGATGAGAGCAAAGTACATTAATTGACTCAATTTCCCTCTTGCACTAGGGAATGTGTCAGATCATTCATAGAACATGCTACAGGATGAAAATTTCATTTAATGTTTTACAGAAAATGTATTTTATCTTTCTTTTTATAGTTATAAATTAAGAACAGGAAGAATTTCTAAAAATTTGCTAGCTTCTTATGGTTAGAGATGGGATTTTAATTTTCAGTTTATGTTTGTTCTATAACCAAATAAAATGTCACTTCAATATAACTGAAAGCATGACATTTCTGATGATAGCATTAAATCATGTTGCCATGGATAAGCAGAGCAGACTTGTGTGTTTTTCTGTCCTCCCTCCCCACTCCTGTTCCTTACCACCACACATGTTTCAGTATGTTTCTATCTCTAGTTCATTTCAGACACACAGCAGGAAATATTCAATCTTAATCGCTCACAGTTTGCGGATGTTAAATTTGACCACAGCCTCTGAGGCCTCGAAATTGGTCCCTCTTGCTAAAATCATTCCTGCTTCTCCTGACCCTGTATTAATTCCATAGAGGTTATTGTCAGCCACTGCTCTGTCAATGGTTACAACTCCCTTAGTTTTATCTGATTCTCAGTCTTTGTCTTCCATGATCATCATCAACTGTTACCCATTCTTCCTGTTTACTGTCTCCTTCTTGATCTGATTTACCCCTCGCCGCCTCCTTGATTTGAACCCTTCCCAGGCCTCATTAAGATTCACCGAGGAGCCAGCTAACATGGCAACAGCCTAATCTTCAAGCGCTTTCTGTTGGCAAGGTGCCTGAGGGTGCCAATTATATATTTACCTTCTTCATGCTAATCAAGCGCAAATCTTTTTTGTTCTTGGATATGTACATTGCTGGCAGAGCCAGCATTGCTGTTATTGCCCATTCTAGTTTGCCCTGGAGAAGGTTGTCATGAGCTACCTTCTTCTTCAACTGCCACAGTCCATGTGGTATATGATTTGCACCCAGTGATAGTGAATACAGCAATATAGTTCCAAGTCACAATGGTGTGTGGCTTGGAGGGAAACTTGGAGGCGATGGTGTTCCTATCCACCTGCTGCCCTTGCCCTTCAAGGTGGCAGACATCAAATGTTTGAAAAGCACTATAAATAAAGCCTTGGAAGATGCACTTAGACTTTCAATGGAAATAGAAATTAATAGAGAGATAAACAAACCAACACTCTCTATGTTTAAAATTATTGCTTGAAAATGACTCCAGAAACTTAATTGAACCTTCAATTATTTTAACTTTTCTGTTTTTGTGGTAATAAAAACATCAACTGTAGAACATAGTGTTCTGACCCGAAGAAGAGTGACTACGATGTCAACTTTCCCTACAGAAAGTTTAAAAAGAAGTACTGTCCATTGCAAAAGGAAGACAAAAACAATAAATAGGCTAAAGCCTTTGGGTCCTTGAATTGTACAGATTTTAACCTGAGACCACTGTTGATTATTTGATGTCTTGTATTCCCAGAGGTGGTGAATATTGTAGATCACCAAGTTCTCAGTTTCTAGATGTTTCTCTCCTACTTATGTGGTCACCAAATGCTCTGACCTTAAAAGCACAGAGAGCTAGTTTTCTCCAGTACTGCTGTCACAAATCCATCTCCCTATCTCTGCCAAGCCCAGCTGATGAATTTCAGTTTCTGAATTCCAAGCTTCACAATTGTAGTTGATCTCTTTCATCTATAATATAGCACAGTATGTTAACATAATACAGCATAATAAGTACAATAATATTTCATCATTAACTAAAACATACAGATGTAAATATAAAAATAAGATGAGGCTTTCTTCAAGCCTGACTAGTTGGAATAATTTCAATTTATCTTTTGGTAAAAACATTCATTTCAGTTCAAACAATTTTGTGAAACTTAGATAGCCTGTATGTCAGCTGACTTCTGTGGCCATTTTAAGTCAATATTTTTCCTTTTTGAAATCATTTCAATCCATGAAAGTCTCCAGGTATTAGAATCAAATGATGGAATTTGAAAATCAATGGTGCATATTTTATCACATTCATGACAACAGCTAGTGCTGCTTTAAAACTCAAGGAAGAAATTTAGAGGTCATGCTTGCTGCCTGATGCCAGGCTAGATATGGGCTTGGGTAAGAGACAAGGTGATATCACAGATTACCCTGCTTGTTCTCGTTTGTATCTAGCATTGCTTCACACTGGCAGAGCAATATGTTACAACTTCTGTCCTTTGGAATATTGGAAAACTTACTTGCCGATATATTCAGATGTCAAGCTACAAATAAAATAACAAGGAAAAGAGACCTTGTTACAAAAAGTCTGTGCCATTGAAAGTGAGATGCAGTTTGAATAAAGATGCACTTAATAAAGTTGAATTATTCAATACTGTGTGCCACAATCTTAGAAACTATCAAAGACAAAAAAAAAAATTGCTGTGACTTGAAAGACTGAACTCAATTCAACTTAAAATATTTATAGCACTGAATCAAATGTGCACAGAAGCCATCTATGGTTTAAGAATTAATCTGAAAATTTTGTCATTATTGTTTACCATGTCAGCTGCAAGAAAGTTGCTAAAATAATTTATTTGTCTTTCGTGGTAAATCTATCTCTTAGTATTATTAAAAACAAACTTCCATTATATTTGAAGATATGCTCTCAATCACTGGCAGAAAGTGAGGACTGCAGATGCTGGAGTTCAGAGCTGAAAATGTGTTGCTGGAAAAGCGCAGCAGGTCAGGCAGCATCCAAGGAGCAGGAGAATCGACGTTTTGGGCATGAGCCCTTCTTCAGGAATTCCTGAAGAAGGGCTCATGCCTGAAACGTCGAATCTCCTGCTCCTTGGATGCTGCCTGACCTGCTGCGCTTTTCCAGCAACACATTTTCAGCTCTCAATCACTGGCAATGAGCATTGTGTAAGGACATATTTATCTCTTGCATCTGATTTACTCTTTCTTACTGATACTATTACGGGTTTGTTTTTTTGTGTACTGCAAAATCGTTTTCTCTTGTGTAAAATGTTGGGGCTGAGCCCACCTCTGATGAGCCAATTTACCCCAAGTTCATGTTGACCTGCCAACAATCTTTTAAATGGTACAAGGTGAAACCTCCATCCCTCACAACAAAGAAGTTTCTCTTCATGGTTCCAGGTGAATGGGAGGCTGGCAGCTCTACCGTACTTGTGGTGCCATCAAGAATGGTGGCCATTGCTGGTACAACACAAGGTATCAAGGAGACATTCCCTTGATGCTACAGATGAAGGAAACTCACTGCAGTACAGGATAAGTGTCTCTTAATCTTTCTAAAGGGTTAGTACAGTTAGTTCATCTTCTGGTTAGTATAGGGAGTTCAGGTAAGTATGTATGTTAGGGGTGGCTATTTGTTAGAAAGTAATAACTATAATTTTCAGGTAGCTAATTAAAATTGAACTTTGTAAATTAACAACCAATTGAGGACTACTCATGTCATATGGTAGGATTTTGTGTTCTGCCTGTGAGATGTAGTCAATCATGGACGTTGAGAGGATCCCTGATAATTACGTCGTCAGGAAGTGTGCCCTGGTTCAGCTGCTCACTGAACAAATGGATCAGCTTGAGCATTAGCTGGAAGCACTAAGGAGCACACAAATGGCAGAGAGCATTGTAAGTAGAAGTTATAAAAACATTGTCACACCCAATGTCCAGGAAGATAGATGGGTGCCCACTAGACAGTGGCAGCTGTCCCACTGTCAAACAAGTATTCAGTTTTGGATACTGATGAGGGGGTTGGCACATCAGATGACAGTAGCAACAGCCAGAGCAGTGGCACCATGGCTGGCCCTGCTGTACAGACAGAAGAGACAAAGTGTAGTAGAGCAATAGTAATTGAAGATTTGATAGTCATGAGTACACTTGGATACTTCTGTAGCCATGAGAGAAAATCCAGGATGGTATGTTGCCTCCCTGGCGCCAGGATCATGGATGTCTCTGAGCGGGTAGAGGGCATCCTGAAACAGGAAGGTAAACAGGCAGAAGTCACTCTCTATATTGGCACAAATGACGTAAGTAGGAAGAGTGACACAGTCATGCAACGACAATTCAGAGAGTTAGATAGTAAACCAAAAAGTAGGACCTCTAGGGTAGTAATTGCAGGATTACTCTCTGTGCTGAACACTACTGAGGCTAGGAACAGACAGAGTACAATTGAACACATGGCTAAAGACCTGGTATAGAGGGGAGGGCTTCCGATATGTGTATCATTGGGATGTCTTCCATGGAAGATGAGACCTGTACAAGAAGGATGCTTGCACCTAAACTGGAGAGGCACTAATATCCAGGCAAGGAGGCTTGTTAGTGCCATTCAGGAGAGTTTAAGCTAGTGTGGCAGTGGGGTGGGAGCCAGAGCTGCAGGTCAGTATGTATAGAGACAGGAAGAGCTTGAGACTAAGGCAAACACAACAAAGAGGAAGAGCAGTCGGGGAGAGATAGCTGAGCTCAGCAGAACTGGAGGCTTGGACTGTATTTGCTTCAATGCAAAGAGTTTAACAGGTAAGATGGATGAACGTAGAGTCTGGATTAATGCACCCAATTATGATGTTGTCACTGTCTTAGAGAAATGATTGAAAGAGGGACAGGATTAGCAGCTTAATGTTCTGGGATATCAATATTTTAGATGATACAGAGAAGGAAGCAAAGGAGGTGAAACAGTTACATTACTTGTTAGGGAACATACCACAGCTATGTTCAGGGAGGACGCCATTGAGGGATCTTACACTGAGGCATTATGGGTAAAGCTCAGGAATAGAAAGGGTGCAGTCACAATGCTGGGATTGTATTACAGACCTCTCAGCCACCAGTGGGAGATAGAGAAAGAGATATGCAGTCAGGTTCTGGAAAGATGTAATAATAACAGGATTGTTGTGGTGGATGATTTTAACTTCCTCTATATTACCTAGGATTCCCTTATGTTCTGGGAGTTTGGATGTAGAGCAATTTGTTAGGTGTGCCCAGGAGGGTCTTTTGAAACAGAATGTGGATAGTCCAATGAGAGAGGGCGCCATACTGGACCTGGTCTCAGGAAATTAACCCAGTCAGGTGATCGAATTTTCAGTGAGGGAAGCATTTTGGGAATAGTGTCCATTATTCTGTAAGTTTTCAGATATTTACGGATAAGGGCAAGAGTAGACCTTGGATGTAGGTGTCAAATTGGGGGAAGGCAATCAGGTAAGAGTTGAAGAATGTGGATTGGGGGTGGCTGTTTGAGGGTAAATCCACATCTGCCATCTGGGAGTCTTTTAACGACCAGTTGGTTAGAGTGCAGGGCAGGCATGTTGCTGTGAGAATGAAGGACATGAATAGCAGCTTTCGGGAATCTTGGATGACAGGGGAAATTATCCACTTAGGCAAAAAAAAACATATCCAATGTCTAGGCAACTAAAAACAGATGAAATCCTTGAAGAATATAGAGAACAAAGAACAATACTGGATCAGGCCCTTTGGCCCTCCAAGCCTGCACCGACACATTTTGCCCTTTCATACTAAACCTGCCTTCACTAACTGGATCTGTATCCCTTTATTCCCTTCTTATTCATGTACTTATTCAGATGCTTCTTGGATGCTGCTATTCCACCACCAACTCTGGCAGCGCGTTCCAGTCACCCTCCACCCTTTGTGTGAAAAACTTGACTCGCACATCTTTTTTAAACCTCCCGCCCCACACCTTGAACCTGCACCCCTTAGTAATTGAGCCCTCCACTCTGGGGAAAAAGCCTCATACTTTCCACTCTTTCCGTGCCATTCACAATCTTAAAACTTCTATGTGGTCACCACTCAACTTCCTGCATTTCCATGAAAACAAACTCAGTCTATCTAATCTTTCTTCATAGCTGAAATCCCTCATACTAGACAACATCCTGGTAAATATTTTCTCTACCCTCTCCAAAACATCCACATCCTTCTGGTAGTGTGGTAACCAGAACTGTATGTAATATTCCAAGTGTGCCCTAACTAAAGAAAGTGTGAAGGAGCTCAAATGGGATGTTAGGAGGTCTAAAAAGGGCTATGAAATATCCTTGGCTAGCAGGGTTAAACAGAATCCTGAGATATTTTCTACATATATTAGGAGCAAGAGGGTAGCTAGGGAAAGAGTAGGCCCACTCAGGAATAAAGGAGGGAGATTATGTGTCAGCCAGAGGAAATAGGTGAGTGGGTGAGATCCTTAATGAGTACCTTATATCAGTATTCACCAAAGAGAGGGATGTGAGAGATGTTGAGGTTAGGGAAAGGTGTGTGAATACTTTCAGGCAGATCAACATAATGAAGGACGAAATGATAAGTATCTTGAAATTTATTGAGGTAACCAGGTCCCCAGGGCCAGATCTATCCCAGGATGCTGTGGGAGAAAATAGCTGGGGTCTTAACAGATATGTTTGCATCCTCTTTGTCCTCATGTGAGGTTCCAGAGGACAGGAGAATGGCCAATGTTGTTTCTTTGTTTAAGAACAGAAACAGGGATAACCCAGTTAGTTACAGGCCTGACATCAGTGGTGAGGAAGCCTGTTTGGAGAAGATACTGTGAGACAGGATTTATTCACATTTGGAAGTGAATGAACTTGTTAGTGATAGGCAACATGGGTTTGTACTGGGGACCTCATGTCTCACCAGCATGATTGAGTTTTTTGAGGTGACAAGAATGATTGATGAGGGAAGGGAAGTGGATGTTGCATAGATGAACTTTAATAAGGCATTTCATAAAGTACCTCATGGCAGGTTGGTACAAACGTGGAGTCTTATGGGATCCAGAGTGAGCTGGCTAGATGAATACAGAATTGGCTTGGTCATATAAGACAGAGAATAGTAGTGGAAAGGTGCTTTTCAAAATGGAAATAAGTAACTAGTTGTACTCCATAGGAATCATTAATGGCACCTCCATTGTTTATAATATATTTAAATGACCTGGAGGAAATGTAAGTGGTCTGATTAGTAAGTTTGCAGATGACACCAAAATTGGTGGAATTGTAGATAGTGAAGAGGATTGTTGAAGGATACAGTGGAACTTAGATTTGGGCAGAGAAATGGCAGATTCAATTAATCCTGACAAATGTGAGATGATATATTTTGGGAGATCAAATTTAAATGAGACTTATGCAATAAATGGCAGACCCCTTAGGAACATTGGCATACCATGGGATCTGGGCATAGAGGTCCTCTGATCCCTCAAAGTGGTAACACAGGTGGATCATGTGGCCAAGACGTCATACAGCACACTTGCCTTTGTTGGCCAGGGCATCGAATATAAAAGTTGGCTGTAAAAGACTTTAGATAGGACACATTTAGAATACTGCACGCAGTTCTGAGGGCCACACTAATGGAAGGGCATGGAGACTCTGGAGAGGGTGAATAAACAGTTTACAAGGATGTTGCCTGGTCTGGAGGGTTTTAATTATAAGGACAGGTTGGATAAACTCAGATTGTTTCTACTGGAAAGACAAAGGCTGAGGGGAGAGCTGATATAATATTGAGAGTCATAGTTAGGGTGGATAGTCAGAGGCTTTTTCCCAGTATGGAGATGTCAACTATAAGATGACAGAGGTTCAAGGTGAGAGAGGGAATATTTAGGGGAGACGTGTGGGGAAAATTATTCACACAGAGGGTGGTGGGTGCCTAGAATGTACTGCCAGTGGAGACATGTTAGCAGCACTTTAAGATGTATTTTGAAAGACACATGAACGGGGGTGGGGGGTGGGGGATACAAACAAAGGGATATAAATCATATTTGGGCAGTAAGTAGCAGGTATAAATAAGGATTAAGAATTTGTTCAGCTTGGTGGGCCTCCTGTGCTATATTACAGTGTATTATATCAACAGATCAGATGTTTGGGTTAGTTTGTAATCACATTGAACGTGGTTGGCACACACTGGTTTGAGGGTGAGTGGCCTTATGAGGAGTGGGGGAAGTGAAATCAATGGGCTGGGGTGAATTCAGTGAGGAAACCTGGGTGGGAGGTGTTGACATTGTGGCAGTGTGGGCAGCCTCCCATTGACACCAGCGACCAAGAACAGAGGCAGCTGCCCCCCCACATCTCTCTGACCAGAAGCTAACAGGGTCCAATGTGCCAGGCTATAGGTTAGCTACAGCCTCTCCTGTCATCTTCCATCTGAGCCACAATATGATGAGATCCTTAAGTGGGCATTCAATTGGGCCACAGATGGGCAGCCTATCTGGTGCCTCCCTCACTGCTCACAAATCATGGCAAGCACCTGCTAATTCTCCAGTGCCCAATGTCAACTCCATTGGCCTGCTTTCTCACATGCAGGGGAGCTTTAATCCCAGTTTGTATTATGAAGAATGTTACAGGGAGACTGACATTCTTTGGGTCTATCTCATGACTAAATGCATCTCACCACTATGTTTCCCATGGTGATAGGCTAGATTACAAGCATTCCACAGCTCAAAAACTTGCCATTCTCAAATATTACAGAATAGTCAAAGGTTTTTGGTTCAAATGCTGGCTCTTTGCTAACACAATACAATTAAATCCACCAGTTAATCCTTCTCTTTCCCCATACCCCTGTGAATTATTTCCACTTGAATTCTATTGTCCTTGCCTCAGATTTTTTTTGGCTGTTGCACAGTAAGTGATAAAGGTTTGGGGATTGTGACTAAAAAAATAACTTCATTGTTCTAGCAGACAATGGCTGAGAAGTTAAAAGGTGAACTAGATGGAAATAACCTTTTCTTCTCTACCAACTTCTATGTTACTGCATTGAACCATTTAAAGCATGACATAATATATTGGATGTTTCAGTGAAACCATTAAACATAATAATTAGTCAGGCATTCATATCCTGTACCTTGTAATTAGCTCTATTCCATAGTCTCCTTTGGAAATAGTCAGCTTTCACATACTGATTGGCAACCAAAATTGTTCATGTGCATTTGTGATGGTTTGTATTGGGCAAGATTACCAGAGGGTGAACATTGAACAGTTTGGAATTTCTCAGTTTATTATTCTTAAAAAGTTGAGATGAGAGACCTTTCAATGCAGGTAGCAGTGGAAAATTGGAATCCACTGAACAATTAACAGACTCTATTGATAACGATCAACAATATTATGAAAAGTAGTTTAAGAATTTTTTCTCCTAAAAATATGTAACACTGTATCCAAAAGATTTGTTAAAGCACATTATTCTCTCTTTAAGGCAATATGATTCTTGCAATCCCAGTGGGGGAATCTCAATGCCACAAACTCACATTAGAATTGTAGGCCTATGCTGAACATAAATTGCTCACTAATTATCTTAAATGATCATAAAATTACCTGCAGTGCCCACCTGAACATGCTTCAACTGAGAAAAGTTTCCTTCAGGAAACACAGGATCTGAAAATTATCTTTATGGTTTCTACTGCAATGCTGCCATAGGCATTTGGCATTTTGACTCATGCGATACTGCAACAATGTTTCTCTTGGTATTTAAATTCACTGAATTTAAATTCAGAAGCAGAAGAAAAGATGATGGGTCATATTTGATGCTTGTGAGCTGAACCTTCCAAATATATGGATTGGTCCTCATTGGGGATGTTGACAAATTACTGCTACAAAACATTTTATAATGGTTCATTCAATGATGTTCCTGATTCCATAATGTTCAGAGTCTTATAGCATATAGGAACCAGTTTGTCAGAAATTATTTATTATGTACAATTGGTGCACATCACTGTTGCATTGTTTCTATTTTGGTCTCCCCTTTGATTAAGCTGTGCATATCATAGGAACTTAGCTTTCTGCCTGTTACTCCCATATAGACCAATACTCAGGCGATAATAAACTGCAAAAATAGATTGAAATACGTAATGGAAGATCACTGTCTTAGGTAAAGTAAATATTTCCAGGATTGCTGCAAGGCAAGAACAGAAAGCGCCCCTTCATTTTAAGTATTGAAGACTGAATGTGCAATTATCTGAAACTGGTGTGTGCAGGTCAGGATTTCTCAGCAAGGTGTCCAAGATTGCTACAGTCTACAAAGTCCTAAGAAATTTCTTTAAAGGACACAGTAACATGATATATTCTTACAGCTCAAATAATGGCAAAACATAAACATGAATGCAGACTGAAATCACACAGAAGATTATCAAGAAACAAAAAAGTACAGAGAAGTTAATGTTTCAGCTCAACGCCATTCATTAGGATTGACAGCAAAGTAGCTGAAAAGTAATACATGTACATCTGGGAGGAACTTGCACATATTTATGCAGGTGATGCATCACACCAAGCAAACCTCAGAAGAGCCAAAGAAAGAAGGGAAACACTTTTATTTTCACTTAGCATTTAGTGGAGCCAAGAGAAGTAACCATTACTCCTGCTGGCACAATATTACCAACAAGGAATGCTGCTGGTCTGTGCTGGCCTCTGCCAATTCTTTTTTGCCTTTGCCTGTGCTTAGAAGAGGTGGCCATTCAAACTGGTGCAAAGCAAAAGGACACGTAGTCTCTGGATGTGTGTCAGGTGCCAGGAGCTCATTGCATTCATTAAAGTGAAGACCTTGGCCTGATTTTGGTGAACCTCAGGCCTCGCACATGTGCGTACATGAGCCAACCTTAGAAATATAAATGGAAAATACTGAAATCACCCAGCAAGTCAAGCATCATAAAATTTCAGGTCAATGATCTTTATGAAGTTCTAATGCACATTCATAAATCTAAAGTCTTAACTCTGTCCTTCTCTCCACAAATTCTGCCTGACCTGGAGCACATTTTAAATATTTTCAGTTCTTTTATTTTTGGCTTCACTGGATTTGTTTGTATGTAAAATATTAAACATTTTGATTTTTAGTTGGGGACCTCTGTCACCCTTAGAAACATGCGAACATGAGTAGCCTGCTCATAGCCAATCAAATGCTTCAATACCTATTACCCACATTATCATTAATAACCATAACTTTATCAGTCTCTATTTTAAATATACTCAGTGACTGAGCTTTCAAGGCTGCTTGGGTCGAAAATTTCAAAGATTGGGTGGTATGGTGGCTCAGTGGTTAGCATTGCTTCCTTACAGCACCAGAGATCCGGGTTCAATTCCAGCCTCAGGTGACTAGCTGTGTGGACTTTGCACATTCTCCCCCCGTGTCTGCTTGAGTTTCCTCCGGGTGCTTTAGTTTTCTCCCACAGTCCAAAGATGTGCACGTTAAGTGGATTGGCCATGCTAAATTGCCCATAGTGTCTAGAGATGTGCAGGCTAAGTGGGTTAGCCACGGGAAATGAGTGGTTACAGGGATAGGGTAGGTGCTGTTCCAAGGGCCATTGTGGACTTGATGAGACAAATGGCTTGCTTCCACACTTTAGGAATTCCATGGATTCACAGTCCCTCACTTTAACTTGGCACCAGGAGCTGTTTCCCACAGATACCAAATGAAAACATGATTATTGAATATTTACTAACAGAATCAGATATAATTGGTTTATATACTTCCCTATCACATGTGTAAGAAAAATTCAAAAGTGATCCATTTAAGGAATTACTTCAAAATATAGTAACTGTTATTATGCAAGGACAATAGCAAAATCAAATTTGGGAAGGATAGCAGATGATATAGGAATCTTTGCCATTTACATAAGGGCACTGGAAGGATGTGATGAAATCAGCATTCTCACCCTCCTGCCTAAGTTTTCTTACTAGATATCACCACTTGTCCATTCCATCCTAATGCAATGTCCTGGCCAATTTCAGAAAAATTCTGAGAAATTCTTCTAAACCCACAAGACAATCAAAGTTCCCAGTGAATCACTGAGGGCCATGGCTCAGAATGATTGGAGTTTTATTCTTACATAGAATGTAGACTGGTAATATTAACACTTGTTGCCCATCCCCAATTGCTCTCGAACTGATTAGCTTTCTAGATCATTTTAAAAGGCAGTTAAGAGACAACCATATTGCTGAAATTCTGGAGCGATATATATTCTATGTCAGGCAAGAATTGCTGGTTCCTTCTGTAAAGGGCATTAATGAAACAAATGCATTTTTATGACAATTGACAATGCTGAAATGGTAAAAACAAGGATTGCAGATGCTGGAAACCAGAGTCTAGATTAGAGTGGTGCTGGAAAAGCACAGCTGGTCAGGCAGCATCCGATAAGCAGGAAAATCGACGTTTCGGCAAAAGGCCTTCATCAGGAATAGAGGCAGGGTGCCTGCAGAGTGGCGAGGCGGAAGATGAGGCATTCTTCCTCCAGGCGTCGGGTGGTGAGGGAGCGGCGGTGGAGGTGACCCAGGACCTCCATGTCCTCAGCAGAATGGGAGGGGGAGTTGAAATGTTGGGCCACAGGGCGGTAGGGTTGATTGGTGCGGGTGTCCCAGAGATGTCCCCTAAAGCGCTCTGCTAGAAGGCGTCCAGTCTCCCCAATGTAGAGGAGACCGTATCGGGAGCAACGGATACAATAAATGATATTGGTGGATGTGCAGGTAAAACTTTGATGGATGTGGAAGGCTCTTTTGGGGCCGTGGATGGAGGCGAGGGAGGAGGTGTGGGTGCAGGTTTTGTAATTTCTGTGGTGGCAGGAGAGGATGCCAGGAAGAGAGGGTGGGTTGTTGGGGGCATGGACCTGACCAGGTAGTCATGGAGGGAATGGTCTTTGCGGAATGCGGGAATGGTGGGGTCCGTTTGGAGGTGGCGGAAATGTCGTCAGATGATGTGGTTTATGCGAAGGTTGGTAAGGTGGAAAGTGAGCACCAGGGAGGTTCTGTCATTGTTTCCACTCTCCGCACCCCACCACCAGGGATATATTTCCCTGCAGCTAACAATTTGCTGTGCACAACTGGAAATGTTTTCTTTACTCATGAACGGTTCACCTTCCCTGTTAAAGGATCACAGGAACTCAATACTGCCATATGATTCAGTAGTCTCTACCAGAGGACGAAACAAAATACTTCTTGCTATCTAGCCTTTGCCTAAGAATTTTATGTTTATGTCTTCTAGTGGTTTCGCTCTTATCTATTCCAAACAATATATGTTATCAGATTGAACCTAGTCCCTTCCTAATTGCAAAAGTCTTTGCTGAACAAAGAGACATTGGGATGCAGTTTCATAGTTTCTTGATAGTGGAGTCCCAGGTAGACAGGATAGTGAAGAAGGTGTTTGGTATGCTTGCCTCTGCTGGTCAGTGAATTGAGTGTACACGTTGGGATATCATTGGTTAGGACATTGGTTTGGCCACTTTTGAAATACTGCATTCAATTCTGGTCTCCCTTGAAAAAGGAAGGATGTTGTTAAACTTGAAAGGATGCAGAAAATATTTACATGGATATTGCTGGAGTTGAAGGGTTTGAGTTATAGGAAGAGGCTGAATAGGCTGCAGCTATTTTTCTTGAAGGGACAGAGGCTGAGAGATTACCTTTTCGAGGTTTATAAAATCAATAGCAGCATTGATAGGTTGAATAGACAATGTCTTTTTCCCAAGGTAGGGGCGTCCAAAGCTAAAGGTTTAGGATGAGAGGGGAAATATTTAAAAGGGACTGACAGGGCAAATTTTTCACACAAAGAGTGGTGCGTGTATTGAATGAGCTGCCAGAGGAAGTGGTGGAGGCTGGTACAATTATAACATTTAAAAGGCAAGTGGATGTGTACAAGAATAAGAAGGGTTTAGACGGATATGGGCCAAATGCTGGCAGTGGGACTAGATTAATTTAGGATATCTGGTCGGCATGAATGAGTTGGACCGAAGAGTCTGTTTCCATGCTGTACAATTCTATGACACTAATTAATGCTAGGAGTAATTAATCAGTTAACTACTCTTAAGGCTGGGCATGAATCTGATGGCTATGTTCTGTATTTACCCATGAGCTTAAATATTCTTCACTATGTGGGGAACTAAATACTGGACACAATATCTGGAAACAGTATCCATCCCAAGTGCAAACATTTCAATGTTGATATTACCTACTGCTCTTTATTTTGCACTTGGTAGTACTGGACTACACCTCCTCCCATCCTGCCCCCTGACTGACTACACCTCCTCCCATCCTGCCCCCTGTAAAAACGCCATCCCATTCTCCCAATTCCTTCGACTCCGCCGCATCTGCTCCCAGGAGGACCAGTTCCAAAAACGCACAACCCAGATGGCCTCCTTCTTCAAGGACCGCAATTTCCCCCACAACGTGGTCGACGATGCCCTCCACCGCATCTCTTCCACTTCCCGATCCTCCGCCCTTGAACCCCGCCCCTCCAACCGCCACCAGGACAGAACCACACTGGTCCTCACCTACCACCCCACCAATCTCCATGTACAGAGCATCATCCGCCGTCATTTCCGCTACCTCCAAACGGACCCCACCACCAAGGATATATTTCCCTCCCCTCCCCTATCAGCATTCCGTAAAGACAACTCCCTCCGTGACTCCCTCGTCAGACCCACACCCCCCACCAACCCAACCTCCACTCCCGGCACCCTCCCCTGCAACCGCAGGAGGTACAAGACTTGCGCCCACACCTCCCC